>NW_026555341.1:12623210-13072460 GCF_029017545.1 Prosopis cineraria | reverse complement strand
AAAAAGAAACTCTTAGATATTTTTGATATATTGCTAAGATTTTATATATATCGGACTTAAAATACATGTCAAATTCATGTAGGTACTTGTTTTAGTAGTTAGGCTAGTATAACATAAAATTATCCATATTTGATGTAATTATTCTTCTTATTTCAATGAAAGTTTGTTTCTTATTATGCATGCATAACTTGTACATTTTATTAAGCTTATAATAAACTAGACATGCATGGACTTTTAGTTGAGAATATATGAACATTGTGTTGTATATAGTGTGAATATGTGTAGTAGATTTTCTACCTAACTTACACATTTTAGCCTAGCCTACTCAAACTAGACATGCATGAACTTTCAGTTAAGAATATATAAATATTATATTATGCATGGTAAATATTAAGTTGTATGTTGTCTACCTAACCTTAGCAGGTAGAGTGGGTGATCTATTTTTATCCAGATGGTTATAAAGAGGACGATCAAGTGTTTGGTTGACTACATCCCTCTCACGCCAACTAGCTTCTTAGAAAAATTAGCCATAGTGTGAATATTGTGCTATACATTTTCTACCTAACTTGTACATTTTAAGCCTAGCCTACTCATAAACTAGCCATGCATGAACTTTCATTTAAGAATATATGAATATTATATTATGCATAGTAAATATTATGTTGTATGTTGTCCACCCAACCTCAATAGGTATGAGTAGGTGATCCATTTTTATCCAGATGATTATGGAGAAGACAATCAAGTGTTTGGCTAACTACATCCCTCTCATGCCAACTAGCTTCTTAAAACAATCCATCATAGTATGGATTTTGGTATAGAAGATAATGCAATTATTGCATTTATGAACCAATCATCGCTTTTGAATAGCTTCATTTTGTCAAAAGAAGACATAGAGAGAGCTTGAGCGATGTCAGTTTTATCCAATCATAATGTACATATTCATGTTCATTTAATGAAAACAAGCTATTATTTATGGACTTTTTGTTGTTTATGATATAGATTTTTATGTAGCAAATATACATGTTTTGGTGTAGATGTTATTTATGAAATTTTTGTTATTTGCAGAGTTTAGATTGTGCAAATTTGATGATTAACTTATGGAGATGCTTATGTGTATCATATAGACAAACCTTTTGTTATAAATATATGAACCTTTTGATATTAGTTATGGATGTTGTGTTGTGAATTAGTTAATTATAGCTCTTAATAAATTAGATAATAGAAGGATGTAACATCTTAAAAATTTACCACCTAATAATAATAGTCCTAATTAAGGGTAATTAAGTATTATTTACATGGTGTGTGGTCAAAGGAGACTAATGAGCATTTTTAGTTATAATTTAGGTATAAATTTAGTCTAAAGTAAAATTAGGTCACTTAGGCATAAAAAAACAAGTGGAAAAGCCTCTATGCTACATGCTTTGGTATGTGCATGGTGCATTATGGTGCAAGCCAAAACACAAAAGCAATCTTCTCTATACTACACGTTATGGTGTTTGGGGACAAGCATTGCGGCACATGGTACAATTTTTGCAGAATTTAGTCACAATTCTAATTTGAAAAATAAAGGAAAGAAAGAGGGATTGGGAGAAAAACAAAGTAAGATAAAGATGGCTCTATTAGGGAATGATTTTAGGATGGATTTGAGAGGGTTTGAAGCTCCAAATGACCTAAAATAAGATTCCTAAACCCTTTCTTCCCTTCCTCTTCCATTTTCTCAAAGATATAGGTTAGGGTTTAATAATAGGAGATAATTTTCAATTTATATAGGTTATGGGTCTAAACTCATTAATTCAAATGGAGTTAATAAGAGTTGTTTGAGGTATTTAAACTGAAGGATAATAAGTTTACAAGTTTTAATAGTTATGATCTCATTAATAGCCAAAAATGCCATGTATTATGGTAGATAGACTTGGTTGGGAAGCCATTAATAAGAAGGTGGGAGTTTAATGAAGCGAAAAGTAGCTAAAAAGAGTTAATAAACCCAATGGATAAGCCTATATGTGAAAAACAAGGGTATTGGGTATTTTAGAAGTGTAAGATAAGAGTTTGAAAGTGTGCATTTGACAATGTTGATAAATTAGACTTGATTAATTATAGATTAATCATTCAAGCACCATTTTAACTTGGGAAAGAAAGCTTGGACGCCTATATTGAGGGGGCAAACTTTTGACTTCTCAAAGGTTTAAAGTAATTAGAGGAACCCTATTTTAGGTAGTTATCTATTAATTGAATTTTTATGTGAAAATGGGTTTGTTTGCATGTATAATTGAAGTTTATAAATGTGGAAAAAATGTTATAAGCCCCATGTAAGTGTATTAACTTTGATTTGAACACAATGTAGAGTTGAACATAAAATGATGTTAAGACTTTGATATGCAATTGAAATGAGAAATGTGATGTTTGATGTTATGATTGTATGGGCGCATTGAAATGTGAATATTTGATACTCATTTAGGTAGCATATAATCATAAGCCCAATGTGTTGATATTGAATTAGTAAAATGGTAAAATAAGTGGGCATCATCTACTATATGATTAGTTGGCGGGAGTTTGCTGAGGGAGAAGAGTAGATAAAATCCATATAGTACTTATGGTTGCATTTCAGTGCATAAGGGCTAAGCCTTATCCCACTATTTATTAAGGGACTATCCTATAGTTTGTCAAGTGACTAGAACCTAGTTATTTTCA
The DNA here is from genome assembly GCF_029017545.1 of Prosopis cineraria. NCBI lineage: Eukaryota > Viridiplantae > Streptophyta > Magnoliopsida > Fabales > Fabaceae > Prosopis > Prosopis cineraria. The sequence goes on along the minus strand of NW_026555341.1, from coordinate 13,069,769 downwards.
CCTTTTTATTAAGGAGACTAGCTTAAGGTATATGACACCTTAGAGATTTTAGAGTGGGGGAACCTATGGCTGGAGAGTGAGTTCTATGATCTTTTGCTGGGTCACACCTCACAATTGATGAGTTTAGGTAGTCCAATCTCACAGACAGAGCCCTATTTATTATTATAGCCTATAGTTTAGTTAGAGGAAATAAGGAGAACATACGAATGGTTTGATCATGCATGTGTGTTTATTCGACATGTCACATGGTTGTTAAGTTTGTAGTAAGTCACGATAAAAAATGTGCCATTATATTGGCATGTATATTGAGATGATGAGTTGAGTCATTATCGTATGTCAGTGTATCTTGTGGTAATACACTCTATGATTAAAATAAGGAATATGATTATATATAAATGTGAAAATATAACTTGTATTATATGTAATTGATACCTTTAAATAATTAATTCATATTTATAAGTGTTATTTTAACTTATATATAATTGCATAGGATATGTGTACTTTGGTTATTAAGTGGCTAAACTCACCCCTCTCTTTTAATATTTTATAGGGTCTAGTTCTAGTATAAAAAAGGAAAAGACTCTGGAGGCTTAGGATTTGTAAAATTCCTACTATAAAGCCTCTTCATTCTATTTATTTGGTGTAATGCACTAGATATTGCCAATTAGGTTTATATTTTATATACACTTTTATTTTGGGTTTTTAGGATTTTTGAAATGTATTTTAGGCCCTGGGTTGATATTTGTAAGTTATTCAAGTATACAATAAAGCCAAAATACTAGTGTAAATATAGGAATGTTCATTTGATTGCAACTATGAATGTTAATGTTGACATGCAATGTGAAATCTTCCCCTTTCTATTTTGGGCATTAAAGAGGTTGAGGAGCAAATATTTGATATTGAATTGTATAAATGCATGTGGTGTGTTGTACATATAGTCTTATGCCCTTTGAGTATGGTTTGGGTGTTAGAAATGATAATTGACAGATGTGTGGGTTTTTAGACACCCTTATAATTTGAAAATTGTGAAAATGGTTAAAAATTTGTTTAGGTATCCAACTTCCTCATATCTCTTAATTTGGAAATAAAGCCTATGCCATTACCTAATTTACAAAAAGAGCATTTCAGAGACACCTAAATCTTCTCATTCAAATGTTGGATGGAGAAATAAGGCACATTAGAAGTTGCCAAAAATTGTTGTCAAATAATAGTAAAGTTGCTATAAAAAATGTGCAACATGTCACAACGTAGACATGGCATAGAGAAGAATAGCCATAGTACACAACTCAATTTTTTAGTGTTTAGCATTTTTCAACTTTTTTGAGTTATTTTACTCCTCAAAGGTATCTCATGTTTCCAAAATATTATTGTACTCTAATTAAAAGTTTAATAGATGATTATAACTTATTTTAAACAATGAATATTTAGGATCCCATTTTTATAAATTACAAAACTTAGTAATCTTATTTGAATTATTTCCTTGATTACCTTAGATTTAAGTATTAATTATGTTTAATAAGGGAGATATTACAGAGGATGGCTCCTGGAACCTTAAATTTTGATCTTCTGATTGTGAAAAGATTGAATTATGTGTTGTGAAAATATGAACATTATCTTATTAATATTGGATATTTGGTTGTGAATTCAATTGTGAATTATCTAGATATAATGTATTTATTCTTGAAAATTCAATAAAAACATATTGTTAATATATAAGGACCTTGTGCATATGCTCATGTTTCCATATAAAAGGACCTTGTGTTGTTAATGTGTGGAACTTGTTATATTCTTTAAAAATCTTCAACTTAACTAAATAGACCATGTGAAATACATGGATATTATATTGTTAATAAATGGACGTTTTCATGTTATATATAAACTTTATGCCATTCATAAATCTCGAAAATGTTTGCAGATGTTCAACTTAAAAACATAGACCATATGAAATAGATGGACATTGTGTTGTTAACAAATGGACTCTTTTATGTTATATATAGGCTTTCTGTTGTTCATAAACTTGAGAAACTTTTTCAATTATTCAACTTAATCACACAAACCATATGAAATAGAGGGACATTGTGTTGTTAATAAATGGACCTTATCATGTTGTATACAGACCTTTTGTTGTTCATAAACTTGAAAAAAGTTTTGTTAAGCCTAGCCAATTAATAAACTGGACACATATGGACTTTCAATTGAAAATATATGAATATTGTGTTGTGCATAAGAAATAATATGTTGTACATTATCTACCTAACTTATACATCTTGTTAATCCTAGCATACTGATCAACTAGACAAGCATGGACTTTCAGTTAAGAATATATGAATATTGTGTTGTGCATAGTTGATATTATGTTGTACATTATTTACCTAACTTATACATTTTGTAAGTATAGTTTATGATAAACTGGACATGCATGGACTTTTAATTGAGAATATATAAAGACTGTGTTATGCATAGTGGATATTACGTTGTATATTATTTGCTTAACTTGTACATTTTGTTACGCCTAACCTACTGATCAACTAGACATGCATGGACTTTCAGTTGAGAATATATGAACATTGTGTTATGCATAGCGGATATTGTGCTGTACATTATTTGCTGAGCTTGTATATTTTGTTAAGCCTAGCCTGCTAATCAACTTGACATGCATAGACTTTCAGTTGAGAATATATAAATGTTGTGGCATGAATAGTAGATATTGTGTTGTACATTATTTTCCTAATATGTATTAAGCCTACTGATAAACTGTATACACATGGACTTTTAGTTGAGAATATATAAATATTATATTGTGTATAGTGAACATTGTGTTGTATATTATCACACAGGCTATGTTTTTAAATTAGAAGGGCATAATTGTACTTTTAGTCTCAAGAAAAATTGCAATAAGGACACTTGGACTTGTAGTGCAAGATTAAAAATTTTTAAGCCCAAAGTACAATAATCTATCTTTTTAAGACCCTTAGTGCAATTCCTCCTTTTAATTTTTTGAATAAGATAATAACTGTGAATAGTATTATAATTTAAGTATTAAGCGAGTGCATTTAAATTACTCGTTGAATTCAAATTTGAATTGTGAAAGCCAATTTAAACAAGTGAATTAGTTACTAGATTCACATGGCATGAGATGTAAAGTATTTTAATCGCTTACTGTAGCTTTATCATTTTGCTGATCTCCAAAAGAACTAGAGATTCAGCATCATGAGTGGTACAATCTTTCTTATCATTGATGATGTCCACAAGCTCTTCTAAATTAGTTTGAATAGTAAGCTTTGTGATGCCAAAATCCTAAGCAAGATTTTAGGCCTTGGCCTCATGAAGGCTACAAAAGCCCAAAAAGTTTGAGAAACCCACAACCCAACTCCCAATATTGTTTTGAATTACCGTATGACATCCTGCTCTTTGATTAGTTATTGAAACTACTCCATCAATATTAATTTTATCAATAGATCATATTTTTACTCCTTTAATTATTTGTCTAGGAGCATATACTATATTAGTTATATGTAGTGCAATTTCCCCTTCAAGAACTAAAAATGGTGTATTGAACATCTTGCCATTAACTGTGATTGTTAGTTAATCATAAAATCAAAGGAAAAGGCTTCAAAAATTACTTAAAAAAATTACAAATAAGTATCCTACAAAAAATTAATACCAACATTAATTTCTTATAGGGTACTTATATGTGATTTTGCAGGTCTTTTTTCAATAATTTTTTAAGTTATTTTTATAAATTTCAAATCAACTAACAGTTAAAGTTAACTTAATTTTTTAATTATAATACCTTCAAAATACTATTTTCAAATATTAAAGAGAAAAATCACATCAGGTGTAAGTTGAGAATGCCTAATGTTCTCAAGTAAATTAATTTACGAAAACCATTGTTGAAAATAAATTCATTTCTCCATAGCCAAAGATTCCAAATTGAGACTTCCTACATTAAATCCTAATATTTACTTGGTTGAAAGCCCATATTTATTGTGGTTTTAAGGTACATTTTTACTTTTTTTCCTTGACGAGTAATTTTCCTATATTCATAACTAGAGCAATTTTACCTTTGATTGTTTTTTTTAGAACACTATGCACCTTGCAGAAGGGTTTTTTTTTCACTAAAAAAAATAGTTCAAGAATAAAATTGCTCCACTTATGAGTACAAGGGTTAAATTGCCCCTCGAGAAAAAGTTTAGGGATAAAAATGTACCTTATTCATTTCTTTTGAGATTCAAAGAGCGTAGTGGAAAAGAATTTAGAGAGATAGCTTGGGTTTGTAAGATTAACCCCTATATCTGTATAGCATATATATAGGTACAACCCCTCAATATATATAATGTGTCTTCATACTTAGTTGGCACCAGTCACATGTATGAAACTAAATAGTTAGCCCATTTTGACCTCCATAAATTTGTAGGAAATTTATGTTAGAGGATCAACTGAATAAAAAATCTAATCCTCTTAGCATCTCTCCATTTCCATACAGCCTTATAAGTAAGGATGAATGATAAGTGAGGATCTCACAAAAAGATTAATACCAAATCAATTTTTTTAAAATAATTTTAATACTTAAACATGAGAGAAGAAGTATTGAATTTATAAAATTTATTTGTAAAAAGATCTTAACATAATTTTTTTGGCGAGGTCCTTATTGTCATTTTTAAAATAGGGCTGTATCAATAATGTGGGCTTTGTTCTAGCAACAATTAAGCACTTTTAATGGTAAGTTAACCATTAGAGCTACAAAGTGGATGTTACATGAATGATAGCAATTGGAGCCTTTAAACATTATTTAGAGTTTGATTTCTAGAGGTATAATAAAGAGTATCATATCAATAAGTATAACTCCTTGAATGATGTTTAAATTTGCCAAGGAATTATTTTATGATTTATAGCTATGCAAGTATGTTGGGGAAAAATTGAAAATTAGATAGAGCTACACTCCAAGTCATGACATCATCCTTATGATCTTGGTGTGATGGTAATATAGCTATGAGTCTATGTATTACATCTTAAGACATCACATTATCAGGTCCTGAGAAATCCTAATTATGTGGGATTATATCAATGGAATGCATAAATTAGTTGCCCAAAAAAATTTTGAATTAAAAAAATAGAAAATGTGGAGAGCTATTTTCAATTAAGCTTGATAATACTCAAATTAATTCAATCAAGAGCCATATAAAAAACAAAATGTCTAGTTTTCAACTTCTCATTGCTTATAAATTACTCCCTTCACTTTAATATATAAGGTAAAAAGAAAATAATTTTAGGTTAAAGTATATTTTTGTCCCTATACTTTTCTTTGAGAAGTACTGGGTACCTTACATTAATAAGTGAAGCAATTTTTCCCCTCAACTATTTTCAAACGAGTAAAAATTCCCTTCTATTAATGGCATTAATGGAGGGATATTTTTTGCTCCTCTAGAAAATGGTTTAGAGAGGAAAATGTAATGCCCTACTAATATTACCATGCACTCTACTATAATCAATTAAAAACCATTTAATTTGAAAATCTTGGGATCTTAAATAAAAATTTTCAAAAATCATTTTATAAATCTCAGGTTATACAACCCCAAACACAGCGGAAGCAATAAGTATATGAGTATTGAATACTAAGAAAAACGTGCAAATTTGAAAACAAAGTAAAAATTTGGCACCGTGTACTGCGACTCGTGCCACATGCATTTCGACATGTGGCACAGAGGCCACAATTGCTTGCTTTGTGCTGTGCATTGCGGCTTGCGGCTTGCTAGTATATGTGCCGCAATATATAGCTGAAATTGCTGTCAGTAGGTAGTTTCTGATATAAAATTCATATGTGCATCATTCCTACATCTAATGTTAGATTAGGATTTTTCAAGCACCCACACATAGCTTGTTTTGAAATCTAACTAATGATACTAGTTTTATCCAATCTGATATTTTTATCAAAAACTATACACCCAAGTGCATTTTGACCATTTCTTGCCAAAAATTTATCACTTAAGTGTCTCAATTAAAACCAAAAGTCATTAGCAACTTTTGAGTATTGACCACGTCCAAATAGACCATACACACTTGATTGACCATATACATGCACAATATAACACACATATACACATTTGGCCTGTAAATTGCCTATTTCACTCTTTTGGGCAAAAATCATTTTTTCACTTCTTTATCTCATATATGGCCAAATCATCACTTATACTTTTCAAACATCTCATATCTACACACAGTTACATTCTTCCACTAGCCTATCCAGTCATTTCATCATTTATTTACAAATATACAAGGGCTAAGGTACCCAAAATTATCAAACATACCACAAATATAGCTTTATGCACATACATTGATCCTATGACAACTTAGACACATTCTTAGCTATCAATCTATAAAATCATTACATCAATTCTTACAAAGACTTAGGCGAGAGATGCCAACTCAGTCTATTCCTTTTCATTTGACCCACTAACACTAGAACCTAAAAAATATAAATAACCAGAGTGAGATAAAAATCTCAGTAATCAATATAGTACATTTAATTTCTATTGCCATCAATAACCATGCTAAAGTATTAAAATTAAAGTAATATCACATATCTATAAAAGTATGAAGACATAACATCATTTCAAGGAATTCCACACAAATACACATAGCATGATCATTTAGCCTTTAAACCTTCAATGTTCCTCGACACAAAATCAACATTTTTTTTATACAAGAAATCAGTTATATTCTACTTGTGCATACTCCCCCCCAAAAATGTAAGGTTTTTTAAATTGAATTTTACCTTTATAAATTAGTTAATTATTTTTAAATTAATACATATTTTTATATTTACCCTTATTTAATATAACATATTATTTAAATATAAATATAAATTAAATTATTTATTGAGGGAATTTAAAAAATACATTAATTATACCTTAAAACATTAAAAATATTTACATTTTTTAATATCTAACCCTACAAAAAATACCTTCTATTTTTTAGTAGATGGAATAATTAATATTATTGATGATAGTTAAACATCCTCACTATGTAGAGAATAATATGGAAAATGTGTGTATTACAAGCTATTTATCTGGAACATATTTTCATGTAAAAATCCATCATAAATGATGGATGTCGTTTATTTTTTTTAAAAAAACTATTATATGATCCACGATACTTTATTAGTTTTATGAATAAAAAATTTATTATATCATTTATAAAACATTTTACGGATGTAATTATATATATCTATATATTCCAAAAATCTCTTCGTCTAATGTCCAAAACCCTCTCTTTTCTTTGAATTTGTGAAGAGGCCTTAACTTGTTCTTTTTCTTTCTTTCTTTTTTTTGTATGAATACTTTATTGGTGCAGCACTCGTCTTTGTGGAAATCACAATCTTGGCTGTGTTTTTCGCCTTTATTTTTAAAAAGTACCATTTCGGCTCAACCGTTTTTTTGGTAGATGGGCTTAGCATTGTTAAGCATGGGCCCAACTTTCTTTTTCTGAGGCTAAGGTTTCCTTTCTTCAGTTTCTTCGTATCATGCCAGGCTTTTGTTTTTTTTTTTTTTTAACTCTTTCTTATATATATATATATTATATAGTGTCGCGCGCGAGAGCTAAGAATAAAATTTTAAATTCAATAGAACATAAATTCATTATACACATTATTAATAAAGATTAATTCAATTGATAATAATCTGGCCTATAAGGGTGAGTTATGAGCCAAATTCTGCTTTCAATGTAAGGGATCTTGTTAGTAGACAATCTGTAAGTACTCTTTAAACTTAGATGCATGTTTTAGTCAATTAGCCTTAGTAAGACTTTAAGACCTAACTCACTTAAACTTTTTTGTATATAAAAAGAATTCATTATACACATTTATGAGTTTCAAAATAAGTCCACCATTTACAGCTTTGAAACATTAAAAAAGATAAAGATAAATCATCCATAAACTTAAAATATTTTGTTATAATTAGATTTTTCAACAATTTAAAAAATAAAATACGCAATCATTTTTTAAATTTTCTGAAAAGTTAGCTTCTTAGAAAGAATACTCTCAGAAAGCTCAATAAATTAAATCAAACAATGCCCAATGGTTTTTTTTTTAAATAATCTCCATCCTCGTTAATAATACAAACTATTTTGGGGGTACCACGAGCTTCATTTCATGACCAGACAATAATAACTCTTAAAATTCTCCCTCACCATTATAACTTTATCACAACACCTAAAGAATTACTTCTATTCTTTTAACATAACATATCCTAAGGCACAATAATATATATTTTTTATTTAGGGAGAATCACATCTAATGACTACTCAAGAAAATTACTCACAAATAAAGACTAACAAGTCCCATTCAAGGGAGAAAAAATCACATTTTCCTTTTAATAATAATCCATTTCGTGTTGATCCTTATATGTAAATAATTTACTTAAATGATCCTTAAATGCAATTCTCCATGATATTATTTATTTCCCACTATCCTAGCCAAGAAAAAGGAGAGAGAACAAAGAAAAATCAATTTTCCAATCGAGTTGAAGTAAAAAGAACAAAATTTGTATTCATATCTACCACGAGTGGTGTGTGTATTCATAACTTATCATCTAACCTATACAACAAACTATATTTCTTGTGAAACCAAAATTTCAAACTCGGTACACCATCCCAACTTCCAAAGATGATGCATGAGGCATGTCAGGGACATAAGCTGGTGCCCTAGTGTTCTTCCTCAAGAATTCATACCCAACATTGATCACTAACTTCTTCAGCAAGCTAGACCCTGCTTTAGCTCTCATATAAGATTGCCCTGTAATGTAAACTACCCCAGCTTCCCTTGCTTCCATAAGCTCTTCTAGTTCTTCTTCTCTACCGCCATTGTCAATCCTCGGACTCTCCTCCGGCACTACAAACCTCACCCTCTTCTTGGGTTGGATCTCTGACGTCTCAGCTGAGTCTATGTTGTTCGGATTCTTAGTGTCCTCGTTCATTGTTATGGTATGTGTGGAACATGTCCCTGCAACTGCCATGTCCTGATTTTGTTCGAGCTCCTTGCTTGAAGAAGAAGAAGCATTGAGCTCGGTACTATCGTTTCCTGTGCCAATGAACTCTTCTATGCTGCACACAAGATCTTTCTCAAACTCCATGTCATCTCTGGGGACATCGCAATAGCCATAGCGCACTGTGCACCGGTAGAGTCTGAACTCTCTTGGCCCTACTCGGCCTACGAGGAACCGTTCCTTAGGTGAGACGTGAGGAACTGGCACGTGTTTGATGCAGAGAAAGACTAGGACTTGGTGGAACGCCGGAAGGTTGGTTACAAAGTGGGAGAAGATTGCCGGGATTCCAGAAACAAGATCGGTCTGAATTAGCCCGATCCCTCGCACCCGGACAATGCCTATGTTGGGACTTAGGCTGAGTAGCCAGTTGATGGAGACCTTGTTTTGGACATCATATTCATACTTCTTGAGAGTGCCATAGTGCCAGATATACATGACACTGAAAAATGCAAAGGCCAAAGCAATTGAAACCCATGCTCCCTCAAGGAACTTGATAAGAGAAGCTGAGAAGAAGACAGCCTCAATGGTGCCAAATATAGCAACAAAACCAAGAGCAAGGAAAAATCTCTGCTTCCAGCACACTGCTATAACCAGTGACATCAAAATAGTGGTGACCAGCATAACTGTTATAACTGCCAAACCTGTTTCACAAAACACGGCACGTCAGTTTCTCGCCAGAACAAACAGATATTAATACTTATAGAACCCACCTCACCTACAATCCCAATGAAAAATCCATATACTTTAAGTTTATAAAGTCATTCACTTTCAGAAAGTAAGGATGTAAGCACCAGACAACATCATTTCCCCCAAATCACTGACTAAAACTCGTAAAAAAATGCACCTTCTAGTTTTTTACTTAGCTACTTCATATCATATTGCTGTTGTATTGACAATAGTTAGAGATAATAAAACTATTTATAAGCCTTCCCTCAACAACTTGAGCTTGACTTAAAACAATCCTTAACAAGGAATCAGAGTTTCTATGGTGAAGAGATCAGAAGTGAAGCTTCACTGCTGGACAGGCTTTTGCATGAGGAAGAATGTGAAAGATTATAATAAAACTGTTCATGAACCTTCACTCAACAATGAAATGGTCTTCAATGAATAGGAAACATGAAATGATTTGTCATATACCTGATGCATTACCCAAGTGCTTGGTGTCTCTGAAACCAATGGTTACAGCCAAGCACAAGAGCATCAATATCCAGTTGATCTCGGGGATATATATTTGGCCGTGAATTGTGGATGATGTATGGACCACTTTCACTCTCGGGAAGCAGCTTAACGCCATGCATTGCTTGATAATTGAGAAAGTAGCAGTGATGATAGCTTGGCTTCCCACAACTGCAGCAAGAATGGCTATTACCAGGACAGGCCATCTCAGCTTATCTGCAGGATATGAAAGTGAAGAAGAATGTCAGTTATTTAAGAACATGTTTATCAATTTTACTAACCCTCTCCTTGACGAAGAACATAATAGTCCACCTACCCGGTACAGATGCATAAAACCCAAAGTGATAGTTGTAGATGATGTTGTGATGTTTAGATAGATAAGCAGCATGCCCCATATAAGCAAGAACTATAGATGGATAAACCACAGAGGTGAATGCAAGCTGCAGAACAAATCATCATAAGATAAACAGGAAATTTCCAAAACTACGTAACGAAAAGAAATAGAATGTGGCAACTTATTCAAGGAATACGTGTTTTCTAACCGTGTCTAGGAAAACTACTGCATAATGGAGAACAGTTCAGGAACAGAAATGAAATTAAGTTAAAAAAAAAAAATCTGCAAAAACAGAGAATCTCTACAGGACCTTAGCTTTGTCAATGGCCATCCATCCATCTATATGCAAAAGGATTTCTAGCCATTAACATTTAGGCATAGCAATTGATTTTTCACACATAAATTTAATAAACCATGAATATGACCTTTTAATTCACCATGAATATGACCTTTTAATTCCTACTCGGGCTATTATAAAGAGATTCATCATGCTACATTCACTAATTCCTATATACTTCATCAATTTACAGTTGAATACAAAAATGGATCCTCTCAATACTTTCTCTCCGTATCTCTCTCCACACACAATCTTCACAATTCATTTGATTGCCCATTTAATTAAACGGCTTTCATTTATTCTTATCACATGAATGCTTTTGAAGACAAGATTACATTGTTTCTTTATGACAGTTACTAGATGAATAATATATTTTGTTTAATGCCACAACCAACAATCTTCCACTGTTAAATTACATAGACAATTAAATCAATGAAGGAGGCTGTGTATGGAGAGAGAAGTGGGTTACAAAAAGAAAGTATTGAGAGGATCCACTGTCCTTTTCCTTTCTTTCCGCTATATCGGCAACATGACACTATCTTTCAGAGTCTGACATGTTTGTGGACTAAGGAATGGTGGCAACTTTGCAGACATTCTAACTCAAAAGATGTACCCACCCAAAGATAAAATCACCAACATCTGATGACTATGATGACTATAAGACCAGTAATCATCTTGAACAAAAATTGCAATTTTTAAGGACTATATAATATATATATATATATATAGCGTATAAAACTTTCAAAGGTCCCAAGAGCCCTGAAATTAGAACAAATTGCACAAATATGCAGAGAGAGAATATCAAACTGAATCACTTCACAAAGAACATTAAACTGCATCACAGTAATGTAAACAACAGAGTCGTTACCACATTAGGTCAAATTAATTGCAACTTTTGGAGTGAAATTTCAAGCAGTATACTATATTGTATTTGTATTTTTTTTTTTTGGATAACATTTATTTGTATTTATTAGGAGGTTGATTTGCTCATCTTATTTAAACTGAATTCAATCATTTTAATAAAAAGTACCTTGATTGATAATTGTGAAAAGTGGCCGAGATCAGCAAACATGGCTTCAGATCCTGTGAAATTGAAAACATGCATTAAAAGACCATGTGATTATCGGCATAAAATCAGAGGTAGCCAAGAACTAAACACACAAACCTGTTATGCACAACAAAATTCCACCAAGGGACACCAATTTTTCTCCCTGAGCTTTCCTTAAATATCGGTAAACATAATATGGAGAGATTGCTTTATATACTTGAGGATTCCAGTAAAATATATTGTAGACACCAATAGTACTGATGCAGAAAAGCCATGTGATAATTATTGGAGCAAACAAGAAGCCAACCCTGTGAGTGCCATAATGTTGAAGCGCAAACAAGCCTATCAATATGATGCACGTAGCCGGAATTTCTACACCTGTCAGGCGACAAGTTCTCAGGTGAGTTCGACAAGGGAAATGTGCCACAACACGAGTCTCAGATAAATGAGAACGACAATATTACAAGTGCAGATGAAAACAAAGAGAGATGCCATGGCAAATGTCTCAAAATATACAGAAGTTAGAAGCCCAACTTTGGTCCTTCAAAGAAGACCCTAATATCACATGGTTCACTTTGACTCACATTTTCTGTATCACTTTAGTGCCTCCAAGTTTGTTTTATTTCAACGCAATCCTCTAGTGTCCCTCAAAGGATAAATTGGGACAAAATTATACTTTTCAGTCTCAAGATGATGATACTGAAATCTTCAATGGAGGCAATTGATCAAGTGGGGCATGTTTGGATGACCAAAATGGGATTTTCTAGCAAAAGACTAAGTATATTAGTGAACTTACATCGGTGATGCTCCTTGGACATTGAAAGCTCAACACCAGACACAGCAGAGAAAACTGCATTAATTCAATCAACCAATGACTAAATGATCCCAAAAAGTCTCAAGATCAGACTAAAACACGTAAAAAGTTGAGTCATAAATCATAATCACCAGAAAGAGATGGTGTAAGAACCCCATCACCAATCACCATGCTAGTCCCAATCAAAGCCAGAACCAGCAAAATCTTCTGCAAAACCTTATGCTTCTCCAACGCCATCTTCATCCTCGAGGCAAAGCTTCTCTCTGGTGTTGCATCATAATATCCCTTCTTGTACCCTGGTAGCTCTTCGTCTGCCAATTGTCGATTGTGCAGCGAGCTGACTCGCGCATGGCGACACAGCAACGAGTACAGAGCAAATGTGCCTCCTTCTCCATTATCATCAGCTTTGAGCACGATAAACACGTATTTGATTAAAGGAATCAATGTAAGAGCCCAGAAAACCAAAGAGAAAACACCATAAATCTCTTCGTTGTTCTCTGTGAGCGTGATATCTTCAGCAAATGTGCTTCTGTATACGTATAGTGGTGAAATGCTTAAATCTCCATAGACAACTCCAAGGCTCTGATACGCAAGAGTCAGAACCGTCTTCCATGGTAGGTTCTGCAATGGGGAAACAAAAAACCAACATTAGGATTGAACACCGAAATGATTCTAATTAAATATGAAATCTCAATCCTCAAAACACAAAGAGATTGAAACTTGGGGCACAGACGAGAATGCCCAACTTACCTCAGCAGATTTTTCACGAATCCCACGGTCCAGATCCATGAAAGATGCTTTTAGAAATCAAGTAGAACCATTTTAGTGAAAAATACGAGCTTTGTGAAGAAGACACAATTGCAGAAATGAGAAATGCATCCGCACGGTTGACAGCGAGGAAAGAAGGAACTAGTATTAATATATTGGCAAAAAAATTGACTATCCTTTTTATTTATGTTTTTCGAATTTTTCGAACTCTGTAAGGGTAGCGACTTTCCAGATTTATGATGGGTTATAAACAAATGGAAGGAACCCATTATTTTTCTCAGTAAAACATGAGGATGCAACGGGGAAGCAGCTATGAAAACGACCTGATCAAGCTTTGATTCTAAAGAATACAGTTTGAATTTTTCAAAAGAGATGGTGGTGAGGATGAATCGTATGAATCACTTGAACAACCACCAGTGGTCACTAGGAGTGAAACAGACTTGAAGCCTCGAAAGGCCAGGAATAAATACTGAGACGCTGAACTTTTTTGACTCCCCTCTCCCAAAATTAAAAAGCAAAAATAAAAAATAAAAATAGATACACCTCCACGTGGATGCACAACTTGTCACTAGAACAAATTAACGCCGACATAAAAATCCACATGTTCAGATTGAGGGCCTCGGTTCCTAATTATAAAATATCTTGTAAAAGCTTTTCTTCTTCTTCCCCTCCTTTTCACACTGAAGATTTTCTTCTTCTACAGTAAAAGATGTCATTATATTATAATTATTTATTTTTACCACTTAAAATTTTCAATAAACTTGTAAATTATCTTATGATTGTTAATAATAGTTAGGTCTTAAAATTTTTTTTTTATAAAAAAATAATTGTGGGATGAAACTTTAAAGTGTGCGTTATGCCATGCTCTTAAAAATTCAATTATTGAGAAGACTTTAGAAAAATTATATTACAAGCATATCTTATTCTGAGTAAATTGAGTTTGAGAGGGACTCTCTGCCCCACAGGAGAAACTTGGAAGATAAATTTTGAGGAGAGGGTAGACAAACATAAAACATCTATAAAATGCTCTACATTCTAAACTGGAAGGGGGGGGGGGGGTGAAGCAGGATTGACATGGAGGGGGGCAAGATTTATAAAAATAATATTTGGTGATTTATTTTTTAATTTTAAAAAATAATCTTATAATCTAAAAATCATTAGATAATAATTATCCGTAGCTATAAACAATTAGAAAAATTTGAAGAAAAATCATATATTTAATATATTAGTTTTAAAAATTAGTTAAAATCTTAGTATTTTAAAAATATATATATATTTTCAATTGTACCTCATTAGAAGTCCTATATAAGCATTTCAATAGTTAAAATTGAAAATCTAGTAAACCATTTTTTCAAAAGAAATAATAAATAAAATAAGAGTATAATTGAAAAAATTATAAAAACTACCCAATGCCTTACGTTTTAGGCCAAGTATGACTTCTAGAAAATATTGGGAGAATTTTTGTTAAGAATTATTGTAGAGATTTAATTTTAGGTGGGTTTAAATATTTTTTTTTGAAAATTTCAGTTTAATCCAGAAAGAAAAGTCAAACTATTCCAATGATAAAAAGACCAAAACACCTTTCACTTATTATGCAAAATTATTAGTTATTAATTTTTTTACTATATTTGTTAATTTGCCAATTAATTGTAAATTACATATGCTTGTTAGACAATCAGTAACATCAGTTGTTAATTTACTAATTTTACTTATTAATTTACTAATATCAATTATAAATTATAAGACCTATTAGTAATTTATAATTAATTTTAGTAAATTATAAAATTTGTCAGTAATTTACAACTGATGTTAATAAATTAACAACTAAAGTTAGAAATTTAACAATTGATATTGTTGTTTATGATTGAACAATTGATGTTAAATTTTATATAATTATTGATATGGCAACTCATATAATTTGCAACTCATATTAGTAAACTAATAAGTGAAGTAAAAAAATTAACTAGTAATTTTGCATAATAAATAAAGATATTTTGGTCTCTTCATTGTTGAAATTTTTTTAACTTTTCTCTCTTAAATTAAACTAAGATTTTAAAATTTTTTTGAACCCATCAATAATTAAGTTTTTACTGTGATCTTTAACTGAAATTCTTCTAATATCCTATATTATGAAAATTATAAACAGGAAGGAGTACCTATTTCATATACTAACAAAACAAGGTATCATGTGTATATATTTATGCACGTGCATGTGTGCACGTGCGCATATGTGAGTGGGATATAGGATTTTTTTTTTTACCCTATTTTTTTTTCTTAGTAGAAGGCTATAGAAAAACCGTACTATGCGACATGATGTCTCATATTGACGTATAAAAGATTTATACAATTCAAAGACAGAAGTATGAAAAATGTGCACATTTGGACTGCCGATAGGATTTTTTTCCCGCTTTTATACTGTGGGTACCAACAACCATGACAATTCAGCCCTTAACTCGATTTGTCCTTAACTGATCCGTCCTGCACAGGAGGGGTTACATATGAACTACCAATCTTTAATTTTTTTTTAAAAAATATTTTTTAAAAAATGATGCATTTAATAAAAATAAATTAAAAAAAATTCATACATCAATAATTAATTACCTCTTTTTAATTCTGATGAGATAGTTAAAAATAGCTTATATATAAGATTAGATAAATATGTCAACTTGTATATTTTGGGGTATTTGTTTGAGTTTTTTTTTAAAAGAAAAAAGCACTTTTATTTTGAAATGTTTATTTAAGCTGTTTAAAATAATCTAAATGTGGAAAAAAATTATGGGCATGTTGGACTTCTGTCTTTAGAATTGCTTTCAAACTTTAACACAAAAGAAAAAAACTTGTAAGGTAATTTTTTGAATTTAAATATTTTTAAAATTGTTCTTATTTTTTAAATAAGAAAATAAAAATACTTAAAAACACATTACATTTAATTACGAGAAGCCACCACCACCAGCCTTTCATTGTTGTTACTTGTCGCTGCCCATTAGCATCGATTTCTATCACCAATCGTCACTAGCAATCACTACGAATCTCCATTAATAGCTATCATTGATCATTGCTATCAATCATCACCATTGACTGTTGCCATATTTCATCACCAGTAGTTAACTATTATTAGTCACCACCAATTAACCATCATTAGCTACTGCCAACTATCATTGATCATTGTTGTTGTCAATCAAAGCCGCCACCATTAGCCAATCATTATCATTGATTATTGTTAGCCACCTTAACTAGCAACTATGGTTAGGCGTAGCCAAATACCACCATAGACCATCATGATTAACCACTTGTAATTACCATGGTCAACCATTTTTTAAATTTAAAATTATTTTTAAATAAACTGAATCAAATAAATTTTCTTTTCTTTTCTTTTTTTTTAAAAAGAAAGTGATTTGCAAAATAATTTTTAAAAATTAAAATGGAGATAAAATGATATAAGCCCTCTCTTTCAAAATACCTTGAGAAAGAAAATTTTAAGAATAAGAAAATACTTTGAGTAATTTTCTTAAAAATAATTCTTCATCATAGATGAGATAGAAGATTGGAAAAGGATTATAAAATCTGGAATATGGCAATCTAATCTCTATGATATCATTTGCTCTCTGCTTTCATCATCCACGTGATCATTCTTTGTGTCTCCAAAGATTATCCATATTTGTTCTTGAGTTAAATCCATATCTGAAGCCGCTTACATTATCGGCAAATTCAATGTGCTTCAAGAAATCTTATTCCCCAAAGCATCTACATAGTAGAAAGGAAGTTTTTATGGTAACAACAAATGTAAAATAATTTTTAGTTTAATTTGCTGATATCAAATCTTTTATTTATTGATGATCTCATTTTGTATGGAGGAGGCTTCTAGTGAACAAGTGGATGGCATCAATATATATAGTGGCGAAACCAATTCTTTAAGTCAGGGGTGAAAGATAATATAATTTAAAAATTAATAATAAAAAATAATATTGTAATTTTTAAAAATAATTACATGAGGCAAAAAATGCAATAGCTTAACAGGTGATCTTGGAAAATGCATCTATGTATTTCACACATCCATAAAAGAGCTTCTCATAGCACATTCACTCCCATCTTAAAGAAAGCTATGAAGAAACTTTTTAAGTAAGAAGGGGAAAATGTTGATCCTTACTGGAAGATCAATATAACATGTCTCTAACTTGAAGATCTATCGCGAGTGTGTGGATTAAGGGCCTGTTTCTTTTAGCCTATTTCATGAAAAAAAAAAACACTTATTTTCTTTAAAAAATTTATTTTATGAGTTTTTATAATGTTTGTTTAAACTTTTTAAATAATCAGAATCTAAAAAAAAGGCATATTTTTAATTTTTTAAAAAGTTACTTTAAATAACTTTTAAAAATAATTTAATGTGGTAAATGAAGGAGTGCCTTAAAAGGACAAAATATACAAATATATCATAAAATTTTAAAATAATATAATAATAAAAATTATTTTTATAAAACAAAACCAAGAAGATATCATAAAATTTAAAAATAAATAATTGATAATTACTTTTTTATTATCATAATCAAATATAAAGTAATGTTCGTTTTTTATAAAATCTCTAAATTATCTCAAAATCACTTATTTTTTAATTTTAAATAAACAGGCCCTAAGTTCATAAATGGTCTTTAATGAGGAATAACATTTCATATAATCATAAATCATAACTAATAGGTCTTCGACTTGAAATAAAGAACTATAATAATTGATAACCACAAGATTGATCTTGGATTCGAGCATTCGTGAATAAGAAAAAAATTGGCAAAATATTTTTAACTGGGCCTGATAACAGAATTTAGCATGTTCACGTAATCATATATCTCTCTTTTCATTTTCCATTTTTTTAAAATTACAAACTAACAAATTAAATATTTACTCATTTAATTATATATGAAGAATAATTAATAGTTATTGTGCAAATTAATGAACTTTGTTTTGCTACGAAAAACATTAAAGAGCTTTAATTATTATTTGTTTTCAACATGTAGTCATGATAACCAACTAATTGCCATTTGATTCCTTAAAAAGTCTTGCCGCACTTTCAAATACGTGACTAACGTTGTTGGCAAAAAAACAGATTATGTGGTTAACGTATGGCTGCCAATGATTAAGATGGCTCATGGCTCTTTGCTCGCCGAAAAAGTAAGGTCATGCATTCACACCTCATTCTCCCCAAGTAAGGTCATGCATTCATACCTCATTATGTGATGAATATACAAACATCACTTAATATTTTACAATATAATCATTATTTTTTTAACCATGTTTTAATAAATAAATTATTTTATATTTATTTTAAAATAAAATATCCTATTAAATCAAAATAAATATAAAAATATAATATTAATTTAAAAACAAGTAATTACTTTATTGATGGTAGAATTCAATTAAAAATAACTTATATTTTTGGATAGAGAAAATATAGACTAATGCTTACATAGAATTTGTATATTGTTTATGAGATTGGAGTTGTATAGATTTTTACTTACAAATAAATGGTAGAGCCAAAAAATGGGCAAGTTGAACTCTTTTGAGTCTAGATCATATGGTCTCGGTTTATGGCGTCCAAATTTCTTTTTTGTGAAATAATATAATATATAAGATTTCTAAATTGTTGCAATATAATATTGTCTTTTTTAAAAATTAAATTTGGATTAAAAAAGTCTTTAATTCGCGCTACTGGTTGGCTTAATGTTAACGGTTAAAAGAGAAAACATTACACCAATTTTAAACAAAATGATGTGCTATATTATTTCATTGTAATTTTGAGATTACCCATGATTTCTTTGAGAATATTTTAGAATAAAATTATAATTTAACCTTATTTCATACTCTCTCTGTTTAAAAATATAAGATATTTTTAGTTTTTTAAGATATAATTATTACTTTTTTTAAAAAAAAATACCGTATTAATGATAATTTTATATTTATTGTAGAGTGTTTAATAAAAATAAATATAAAAATATATAATTAATTTAAAAATAAATAACTATTTTATTAAAGGATAATATTTAATTAAAAATATTTTATATTTTTTTAGAGAGAGTACTGTGAAAGAAGAAAAGACAATAATTGATTATTGAGATGCCATTGATATTTTCCTTCAAAGTTTGTTGAGAAAAAGCAAACTAATTAATTATTGTGTCGTGAATTAATTTATTTTCTTAATATTATCTAGAGAGGCGCGTCTTTCCATAGAGTTCAAGATGGCGATAGTGATGGTGATAGATGTGTTTCTTGTCTTGGTTTTGGAGAAGAGGTTATCCTGACTCAGTTTCTGTATAGATCAAGCTAAGTTGTGAGTTAAAACCAACTTTTTTTTTTAAATAGGGTTGTTAAAATATTTAGTCAATTTTTTTTCTTTAGAAATCAAAGTTTTGAATGTGATCGTCTCATTTTGGTAAAGAAATCACATGGAAATTTTACTATGTTTATTCAAATTTTTTAAAAAATCTTCCCTTGATTTTTTTAAAAAAGTACCTTTATAAAATTTTACTTTCTTCATCCTAAATTATAAAACACTTTTAAAATAAATTTGATATCCTAAAATATAAAATATTTTGAGAATATTAAGGTTTCATTAGATATATTTATTTTAATATTATACTTTCTCTCTTTCTATTTAATCTATATCCTTTCTCTTTTTAATGTATTAAATGAATGGTATTTTTGAAAGCTTATCTTTTTGTTTTGAAGAAAAAATGTTGTTAAATATACTTAATAAGGTTTATTAGTATGTAAAGTTTTGTTCAAAAATGTATTATAATTTGGGACATAGGAAGTATAACATTTATTTATAAGCATTTCTTTGACAAAACTACACATATAAATGAAGTTCATTGAATAAAGTTTACAATCTTAATATTTTATAAACTTTTAAAAACACAGTTCATTAATAAAAGAGGGAGGAAATGAAATTTATTTAAGGAGGAAAATAATGACGAGTACTATTAAAATAAGACTCAAAGTGCATTTGTACCATTGAATTATTATTCGAGGAACACTTAATGTCCTAAACCATTTATTATAATAATTTTACTCTTAACGTAATTAAAATGTACTTCTTTCATTCTAAATTATAATATATTTTTAAATAAAATTTTACATACCAATAAAATTTAATAAATATACTTTACAACCTTACTTTTTTAAGATAAAAATATAAAATTTTAAAAATGCCCTTAATTTAATACTTTATTGATGAAAGAATATTAAAGAAAAAGAATATATAAAAAGGGTAATATTGAAAAAGTAGTATTAATGAAATCTTATTTTTATCAAAGTGTCTTATATTTTGGGATATTAAATCTTTCTTAAAAGTGCCTTATAACTTGAGATGGAGGGAGAGTATGATTTTCCTTGACATTAAATACCATAATGTTGACCATTAACAATGCTAACTGGGATTTAAATCTGACAAAAAATGCCACAAGTCATGCTAGGTGAATTTGAGTTAAGGTATATTTTTATCTTTAAATTATTCTCTGATAAGTATCCAGTGTCATAAACTATTTGTCATATAATAATTTCACCCTTAAAATAATTAAAATTTAGCAATTTTCTCTCATAGTTAATGATACCTTATTTTTTAAAATGTCTTATATTTTAAGATACTAAGTTGCTTTAAAAAATGTAACAGAGCAAGTATTTTCTTTCATCAATATTTAAATGATGATAAAATAAAAAAATTATAATAAAAATTGATAACATGACTTATAAATATGATTAAAATATTTTTTTTATTTTATAAATATAACCAGAGGCATATGACTTTTTTTTTGAAGTTAACTTCTCTTAAGAAAGATTATTAATTAAATGAACCAAGTACTGGAGTTAAACAAATTGGAAGGCAGTAAAAATTTCAGTAAAACTTGAAGAGCTATAAGTCTAGTGCTATGTTTTACTCCCTCCGTTTTAAACGTGAGAAAAAAATAATTCATATAGTTTAATAAAATTCACTAAGTATAATAATTATATCTGAAATTTAAAAATTGAGACCAACTTATCATTTTAATTAATAAAAGAAGTTTGTTTCATGAAAATAGATGTTGATTTTATGAAGGACAATTTAAAAAAAATATGATAAATGTTTTTTGAAATTTGTAGCTTTGTTTATAATAAAAAATGAAGAGAATAGATAATAATGAACATTCAGAGCGCATAAATCCAATGTAGAAATCTATGTCTATATAAATTTGGTATGTCCGATGAACACTTAGTAAAGAGTAGATTTTTGAAAATGCCCCCAGCTTTTTCCTTTTTAATCTTCTGCCATTGCAACATTGTCAGATAGTACTGTATATCTACTGTACCGTCTGACTTTTCATTTTTTTTTAATTTGGTAGCATGGCTTTGCATTTTTTTTTTAAATTTTTTGTGAATCTCACGTTTTCTTTTTAATTTTTTTTTTCAGATGAGCATAGTACATACAAAACTTGTGCTTGAAAATAAAAAATATTTTATCTATTTTTATCTTAATTAATAATACTTTTATTTTTTTTTAAATTTATATGAATTTTTTTATTATGAAAGTTATAAAATACAAACCCTTTCTTTATTTTTAATATTTTATTTTTATTTGTCTAATTATTAGTTGACCATTAAATCACGTATATTGAACTAAAATATTTTATTTAAATATAAATATTATTCAAAAATTATTTAAATTACAAAAAATTAATTTTTTATTTAAATGTATTTATTTTGCAACTTTTTAAAAAATTAACTATATAAATCGATCAAAAAGGATATTTAAAGACACAGTATATGCACTTAATAAAGAGAAAGATAAAATAAAATAATTTTTAATAATTTGAGGTAGTTAAATCAATTTAAATAAATCTGAAAGCTAAAAGTGTTAAATGTCATGCTCAACTATAAATTTTTTATATATTTAAATATTTTAAACTCAGTGTAAATTGAGACTCTAAAGTTAATGGAGGGAATGTAATATTTTAATAAATTTGATTTTAAAAAAAATTTGAAGAATTGTGGTTTAAAAAGTGATATATAGGACCTACCATTAAAAATAAGAGTAGAGTGTAAGTTTATAAATTTTAAAAATTTAAACAAGGTGTAAAAAATGATAAAATTTTTATATTTTTCAAAATCATATAGAATTTTATACTAAATATTAATGTGAATATAAAATTTTAATTTTTAGTAAAATAATAGGTGTTAGATATATAAAATTTTTTTATATACTCCTTTTATTCAAAAATATAAGTCATTTTTTAAAGGTTAAATATTAAAAAATATAAGATATTTTTAATCTTTTAAGATGTAATCATTACCTTTTTTTTAAGTATTCCTATTAAATAAATATTTTTTTTCACAATTAAAATAGGAGGAGTAATTTCATAGGTCCCCGCACGTTGACAACAGTTATTGAAGGAACATTACCTGTGCTCCTTCCATTCAATAGTATATAAGAAATTTAACTAAATTACAACCCCATAAATTAGTTAATGTCAATGGCATTTAAAATTACATGTTATTTTCATGTTTGCCTCTTAGTTATAAAATCTTATTAATTACACCCGTAGATCATTAAGGATATTTTTGTTCTAAAAATATTTATTAATTACAAATTTAAAACCTTAAAATACGTGATATTTTTATTATAATAATTTAAAAACAAAGTCTTATAATAATTAATAAAGATGGAACGTTTGTTTCTTGGGTGTAAATGTGAGAGAAAAAGGGAGCAGTCTATAAGTGTACGGGGCACCTGTTTCTCTCTCAAATCGCATGTTACTAGAGTCAATAATTTAAATTAAATTTAAATAAATTTGAAAAATATATATGATTGAATTTGGCAGAATTGCAAATTTTCAAGGTTTGGGCATATTTGGGTCAATGCCCAAACACCCAGATAGCATTATAACTTTTTTTTTTTGAAATATATAATATAAAATAAATATTAGTTAATCGTTTAATTCTTGACTTGTTTTATACTAAAAAATCATATATCTAAGCGATTATTATAGATATTTCTTAAATAATTAATATTGTTATATTTTTATTATTTTAATCTATAAAATATGTTAAAAATATATTTAAAATGTATTTTAATATTGATTTTTAAATTTTCAGATAGAGTATTCTAAATTTTTTAATTATTCCAAAATGCGTTATTTTATTTTTATAATAATAAAATATCTGATCTCTATGATATCATTTGCTCTCTGCTTTCATCATCCACCTGATCATTCTTTGTGTCTCCAAAGACTACCCATATTTGTTCTTGGGTTAAATCCATATCTGAAGTCGCTTACATTATCGGCAAATTCAATGTGCTTCAAGAAATCTTATTCTCCAAAGCATCTACATAGTAGAAAGGAAGTTTTTATGGTAACAACAAATGTAAAATAATTTTTAATTTAATTTGCTGATATCAAATCTTTTCTTTATTGATGATCTCATTTTGTATGGGAGAGGCTTCTAGTGAGCAAGTGCATGTGATCAATATATATAGTGGCAAAACTAGGACTTTAAGTCAGGAGTGCAAGATAATATAATTTAAAAATTAATGATAAAAAATAATATTATAATTTTTAAAAATAATTACATTAGGCAAAAAACGTAATAGCTTAACAGGTGATCTTGGAAAATACATCTATGTATTTCACTCATCCATAAAAGAGCTTCTCATAGCACATTCAGTCCTATCTTAGAGAAAGCTATGAAGAAACTTTTAAGTAAGAAGAGGAAACTGTTGAACCTTGCTGGATGATCAATATAACATGTCTCTAACTAGAAGATCTATCGCGAGTGTGTGGATTAAGGGCCTGTTTCTTTTAGCCTATTTCATGAAAAAATTACTTTTTTTTTAAAAAAAATTATTTTGTGAGTTTTTATAATGTTTGTTTAAACTTTTTTAAAATAATCACAATTTGAAAAAAAACGCATATTTCTAATTATTTTAAAAAGTTAAAAATAATTTAATGTGGTAAATGAGGGAGTGTCTTAAAAAGACAAAATATGCAAATATATCATAAAATTTTAAAATAATATAATAATAAAAATTATTTTTATAAAACAAAATCAAGGAAGATATCATAAAATTTAAAAATAAATAATTGATAATCACTTTTTTATTATTATAATCAAATATAAAGTAATGTCCGTTTTTTATAAAATCTCTAAATTATCTCAAAATTACTTTTTTTTTAAATTTTAAAGAAACAGGCCTTAGGTTCATAAATGGTCTTTAATGAGGAACAACATTTCATATAATCATAAATCATAACTAATGGGTCTTCGACTTGAAATAAAGAACTGTAATCATTGATAACCGCCAGATTGATCTTGGATTCGAGCATTCGTGAATAAAAAAAAAAAATTGGCAAAATATTTTTAGCTGGGCCTGATAACAGAATTTAGCATGTTCACGTAATCAGATATCTCTCTTTTCATTTTCCATGTTTTTAAAATTACAAACTAACAAATTAAATATTTACTTATTTCATTATATATGAAGAATAATTAATAATTGTTGTGCAAATTAATGAACTTTGTTGTGCTACGAAAAACATTAAAGAGCTTTAATTATTATTTGTTTTCAACATGTAGTCGTGATAACCAACTAATTGCCATTTGATTCCTTAAAAAGTCTTGCCGTACTTTCAAATGCGTGACTAACGTTGTTGGCAAAAAAAAAAAAAAAAACAGATTATGTGGTTAACGCATGGCTGCCAATGATTAAGATGGTTCATGGCTCTTTGCTCGCCGAAAAAGTAAGTTCATGCATTCACACCTCAATCTCCCCAAGTAAGGTCATGCATTCATACCTCTTTATGTGATGAATATACACACAACTTTTTTTTTTTTGGCTGAGGTACATATTCACACGTTAGAAAATATAAAATATTTTTTTAAAAATTAAATATTAAAAAATATAAAATATTTTTAACATTTTAAGATGTGATCATTATTTTTTTTAAAAATGTCTCTAATAATTAAATATTTTAGATTTTTTTATAGAGAGAGTTCTATAAAGGAAGAAAAGATAATAATTGGTTCATGAGATGCCATTGGTATTTTCCTTCGGAGTTTGTTGAGAAAAAGCAAACTAATTAATTATTGTGTCGTTGAATTAATTTATTTTCTTAATATTATCTAGAGAGACGCGTCTATCATTCCGTAGAATTCAAGATGATGATGATGATAGGTGTGTTTTTGGTCTTAGTTTTGTAGAAGAGGTCATCCCGGCTCGGTTTTTGTATAGATCAAGCTAAGTTGTGAGTCAAAGCTAATTTTTTTTTAAATAAGTGTTGTTAAAATAATTTAGTCAATTTTTTCCTTAAGAAATCAAAGTTTTGAATGTGATCATCTCATTTTGGTAAAGAAATCACATGGAAATTTTACTATGTTTATTCAATATTTTAAAAAAATCTTCCCTTGATTTTTTTGAAAAAAAAAACCTCTATAAAATTTTACTTCTTTCACCCTAAATTATAAGATACTTTTAAAGGAGATTTGACATCTCAAAATATAAGATAGTTTAAAAATATTAAGATTTCATTAAATATAATTATTTTAATATTATTATTTTTCTCTTTCTATTTAATTTATAGCTTTTCTCTTTTTAATATATTAAATGAAGGATATTTTTAAAATTTTATATTTTTATTTTGAAGAAAAATGTTATAAAGTGTATTTAATAAGAATTATTGATATGTAAGATTTTGTCCAAAAATATATTATAATTTGAGATATAGGGAATATAACATTTGTTTATAAGCATTTCTTTGACAAAACTACACATATCAATGAAATTTATTAAATAAAGTTTACAATCTTAATATTTTATAAACATTTAAAAACACACTTCATTAATAAAAGAGGGAGGAAATGAAATTTATTTAAGGAGTGAAATAATGAGGGCAATATTAAAATAAAGCTCAAAGTGCATTTGTGCCATTGAATTATTATTCGAGAAGCATTTAGTGTCCTAAACTATTTATCATAACAATTTTGCTCTTAAAGTAATTAAAATGTCCTCCCTTCGTCTTAAATTATAAGATACTTTTTAGATAAAGTCTCATATATTAATAAAGCTTATTAAATATATTTCACAGCCTTACTTTTTCAAGACAAAAAATTTAAAATTTTAAAAATGCTCTTAATTTAATACTCCATTGATAAAAGAATAATAAAGAGAAAGAATATATAACAAGGATAATATTAAAAAAGTATCATTAATGAAATTTTATTTTTATCAAAATGTCTTACATTTTAAAATATAGAATCTTCTTTAAAAGTATTTTATAATTTGAGATGGAAGGAGTAGCATGTTTTTCTTTGACGTTAAATACCATAATGTTGACCATTAACAATGCTGATTGGGATTTAAATTTGATAAAAAATGCCACATATCATGCTAGGTGAATTAGAGTTAAAGTATATTTTTATCTTTAAACTATTCTCAAAGGAATATCCAGTATCATAAACTATTTGTCGTATACTAATTTCATTGTTAAACTAATTAAAATGTAGCAATTTTCTCCCATAATTAATGAAACCTTATTTTTTAAAATGTCTTATATTTTAAGATATTAAATTACTTTAAAAAATTTCTTATAAAATGTAACAGAGCAAGTATTTTCTTCACCAATATTTAAAGGATGATAAAATGAAAAAAATTATAATAAAAATTTAATAACATGACTTATAAATATAATTAAAATATTTTTTTACCTTATAAATATAACTAGACATATATGAACTTTTTTTTTAAAGTTAACTTCTCTCAAGAAAGATTATTAATTAAATGAGCCAAGCAGTGGAGTTAAAAAAATTGGAAGGCAGTAAAAAATTTCAGTAAAACTTGAAGAGCTGTAAGTCTAGAGCTATGTTTTACTCCCTCCGTTTTAAACATAAGAAAAAAATTCATATAGTTTAATAAAATTCAGTAAGTATAACAATTATACCTGAAATTTAAAAATCTAGACCAACTTATCATTTTAATTAATAAAAGAAGTTTGTTTCATGAAAATAGATGTTGATTTTATGAAGGACAATTTAAAAAAAATATGATAAATGTTTTTTGAAATTTGTAGCTTTGTTTATAAAAAACAAAAACATATGATAATAAAAAATGAAGAGAACATATAATAATGAACATTCAGAGCGCATAAATCCAATGTAGAAATCTATATCTATATAAGTTTTGTATGCCCGATGAACGCTTGATGAACAGTATATTTTTGAAAATGCCCCCAGCTTTTGCCTTTTTAATCTTCTGTCATTGCAGCATTGTCGGATGGTACTGTATATCTATTGTACCATCTGACTTTTTATTTTTTTTAATTTGGTAGCATGGGTTTACATTTTTTTAATTTTTTTTTTTTTGTGAATCTAACGTTTTCGTTTTTGAATTTTTTTTTTCAAATGGGTGCGGTACATACAAAACTCATACTTGAAAATAAAAAAATATTTTATCTATTTTTATCTTAATTAATAATACTTGTTTTATTTTTTAAAACTTATAAGAATATTTTTTAAGTATGGATAGTTATAAAATATAAGCCCTTCTTTTATTTTAATATTTTATTTTCATCTATCTAACCATTAGTTGACTATTAAGTTATGTATGTTGGGCTAAAATATCCTATTTAAATATAAATATTGTTCAAAAATCATTGAAATTACAAAAAAATAATTTTTATTATTTAAATGTATTTATTTTGTAAGTTTTTAAAAAATTAAATATATAAATTGGCTAAAAAATATTCAAAGACTCAGTGTATGAACTTAATAAAAAGAAAGATAAAATAAAATAATTTTTAATAATTTAAGGCAGTTAAATCAGTTTAAATAAATTCAAAAGCTAAAGGTGTTAAGAGTCATGTTCGACTATAAATTTTTTATTTGTTTGGATATTTTAAACTCAATTAAATTGAGGCTCTAAAGTTAATAGAGGAAATATAATATTTTAATAAACTTAATTTTTATAAAAATTAAAGAAGTGTGGTTTAAAAAAGTGGCTTGTAGGACCTACCATTAAAAATATGAGTGGGGTTTGTATTTATAAATTTTAAAATTTAAACAAGGTGTAAAAAATGATAAGATTTTTATATCTTGAGAGATGATGTAAGATTTTATACTAAAAATTAATTGTGAATGTAAGATTTTTAGTAAAATAATAGGTGTTAGATATATAAAGAATTTTTTATATACTCCCTTTATTAAAAAATATAAGGCATTTTTTGAGGGGTTGGATATTAAAAAATATAAAGCATTTTTAATTTTTTTAAGATATAATTATTGCCTTTTTTTAAAAAGTGTCTCTATTAAATAAATTATTTTATATTTATTTTAAGGTAAAACACTCTATTAAATAGGGGTAGATATGAAAAAGTGGGATATATTTGGAGACAAGTAATCACTTTATTAGGAAAGACATTCAATTAAAAATACTTTATATTTTAAAATAGAGAGAATATTTATATCTATATAAAAATAATTTTTTAATATCTTTATTTATTTTTATCCTAAAAAACGAAATTATTTTTGTGTATCCCATGGGGCATAAATTTATCATTTTTGAATTACTAAAATTCAACAATAAGAAGCGTTGACGAGGAAAGGGAGCTTTTTTTTTTTTGGTTGCCTAAGGTATCCACTGCCGGTAGCAGTGACTAATCCTTTCGCCGCGGGGTCTCCCACAAGGAGGCAAACGGCTGGCCATAGAGTGTTCTCCATTCGCATGAGTAAGAAATAGAACCCCCCACCATATGCTTAAGGGACGAAGCGAGATAGTCACTACGCCACACTCACATGGTTCGAGGAAAGGGAGCTTTGTGGGAGGAGAATGACCAAAATTTCACATCACTCTATCAAAGCCCAAGGTCCATTTTTTTAAAAAAAGAAAAGAAAAGAAAAGAAAAACTCAAGTTTCAATAAATTAATGTTTAAACTTTAAGCTCAAGTTCCAAATATTTTTTATAAAATAAATAATATATATAAAAATCATATATTTTAATTTAATTAAAAATAAATATTTTTTATTTAAATATATAAAATTAAGTATAAAATTTTTTTCACAATTAAAATAGGAGGAGTAATTTCATAGGTCCCCGCATGTTGACAACCGTTATTGAAGGACCATTGTCTATGCTCCTTCCATTCAAAATTATATAAGACATTTAACTAAATCACAACCCCATAAGTTAGTTAATGTCAATGATATTTAAAATTACACGTTGTTTTCATGTTTGTCTCGCAATTATAAAATCTTATTAATTACACCCCCTAGATCATTAAGATATTTTTTTCTAAAAATATTTAGTAATTACAAATTTAAAACGTTAAAATACGTGATATTTTTATTATAATAATTTAAAAACGAAATCTTATAATAATTAATAAAGATGGAATGTTTGTTTCTTGGGTGCAAATGTGAGAGAACAAGGGAGCAGTCTATAAGTGTATGGGGCACCTGTTCCTCTCTCAAATTGCATGTCACTAGAGTCAATAATTTAGATTAGATTTAAATAAATTTGAAAAACATATATGGTTGAATTGGGCAACATTGCAAATTTTCAATGTTTGGGCATATTTAGGCCAATGTCCAAACACCCAAATAGCATAATAACTTTTTTTTTGAAATATATAATATAGAATAAATATTAGTTAATCATTTAGTTCTTAGCATGTTTTATACTAAGAAATCATATATCTAAGTGTATTATTATAGATATTTCTTAAAAAAAAATTAATACTGTTATATTTTTATTATTTTAATCTATAAAATATCTTAAAAATATATTTAAAATGTATTTTAATATTGATTTTTAAATTTTTATATAGAGTATTCTAAATTTTTTTATTATTCCAAAATGCGTTATTTTATTTTTCTAATAATAAAATAATTAGTTTAAAAGTAAAAATTGAATTTGGTTTCTGAAAAATAAAAAAATTATCAATTCAAATATTCAGATTTGACTTGAATAAGTTTAAAAACAATTTTGAATATTTGAGTATTTTATGCTCAATCCAAGTAACCACAGCCGCTTGAATTACCAGCAGTTCGGTGCTACACATCGTGCATCTCACACACAATCCAATGTTATATCCTAGGACGTGGTTGGATATCATAAAAGGCATCCCTGTCTCATCTTATGCTAGCCCTTAGCTTATCCCCTTCCATAATTCTCCCCTTCCATAATTCTCATGACTAAAGGTGACAATTGTAAATGACTATTGAAAAGTTAGGCCCTAAACGTGTTAATTTTGTAAAGCTTAGTTTTGGTTAGTTGACCCTGGCCCTTAGAGCCTTAGTCAATATATATATATATATATATATATTATTTTTTAATTTAAAAATTAAAAAACATATTTAAAATCTTAAAGAAATTATTACACATAATATTAAATTTATAAAAATAAATTTAAGTCTAATAAAAAAATAACATCACAAGATCAATATTAATAACAGTTAGACTTTGCTACCATGAGGGTAGAGAGGGGGGGACCGACAGAGGCATAGGCCCCCTAACTTTTTAATTTTTTTAATAAAGTGCAGGAGTTATATATTTTTGACTCTTATAAGTTGGCACATTATAAAAGTTATAAAATACTAGATGAAATTTTTATTTTAATTTTATATGTAGTTTTTTACTTATGTATAAAGCAACTATTTTAGTAGCTTGAAGATATAATTGTCATAAGATAATATTATACATGCTCTTAAAGTATTGGTGTCATTTTATTTTTCTTCTTATTATATTTAATGAAAGAAATTATGAGAATTATTATTAACAAGTTTTGTTAAGCACTGCAACAAAAATTATAAGATATATTGAATGCTATGCGCTTGATATCTATTATAAAATTACTTATTCAAAAGTTAAGAGGTTCGGTGAAGATGTTCTTCAAGAAAAAAATTACTTTTTTTAAAATAATCAAGCTATTGAAATTTTTGATATGAATGGCTCTTACTCTGATATAATTTGATCTCGTTGACATGAAAATTTTATAATAATTGAGCAGTGTTAATGTGTTAATATATTTATTTACTATGATTATCAATTAAAAAAATTAAATAATAAATTCAATAAGCAAGTAATAGAGTTTATTACATTGAACAAAAATTTAGATTCCAATAATATATTTAAATTATTTAATACTCATAAAGATGATAAAATTTTTACCAATTTAATGATAATTTATATTGAGAAAGAAATTAGTAAAATATTTATCATAAATATAATAACTAATGATTTTTATCCTATGAAAAATTGATGAGCAAAACTTAATAAATATATATATATATATATATATATTGCTATATATGTGTAAAATTGAAAAATATATATATTAAAATATTTATATTATGCCAGTGATATATATATATATATATATATACATATAACTTTTTTTAATCATCATATATGCTTTGTCATCTTGGTCCCCTTAATAAAAATTTCTAGCTCTGCTCTTGCTACCATCATCAACGAAATCTTGACGATTTTTATTATCATCAACGTCAATACAATTTCATCATTTTCTTTGTGAAACTTCAACAATGACAAAGATATTAAGCTTTTTATATATTTCTTTTTTATCACCATGAAATGAGACTAGGGTTTTAAAAAATTATAAAAGGCCTAGCTCTTTTACTTTAAGGTTTAAAATGATCAGCATTTTTAAGCCCAAATTATCATTTTACATTTTAAAGTAATGACTCGGTCCTAAATTTTTTTAAGCTTAAGCCGGACCAACTCTAATTGATGGCTCCATCTAGGACCACTCTGATGATACATGAGGACCAAAGAGATCACCAAGCCGTGCAAGTGAAGAGGCAAAAATGAGACTACATATCCAGAACTCTATCTACTTGCTTCGGTTCAATTATTATTATTATTTTTTGAATATAAAGTGATAGAAAAATTATGCAAAGTGACCAAGATCACGTCATGCCTAGCACAAAAAAAAGTGTTTACAATTGAGGGGAAAACTGTCAAACATCGTGGCATCAAATTTGGTTCAATTATTTTGCAAAGCAAACTTCGCTTTACTTATCCCTCACGAGAGATGCCATGCCAAAGCAATAAGGGGGAATTCCTAGGCAGGATATATATACATATATATAGCCATAACTGGAAAATGGTTTGTGACTCACAACCACCAAAATAAAACTTAAATGCTGTGAAAGCAACGTTTGATATGGAATATGGTGGAAAATACGAGAAGGCAACTACTGTATTTACTAAGAGACTAGCTATGAGCTAACAAGCATTATGTGTGGTCCCTCAATGGCTGGTCTGCACAAATCTACTTTGCGCTCAGCAAGTTCCGTTTCTGTATGTACTCCAACGAAGAATATTACTCCGTCCAAAGTCTATAATCTCACCATTTAATATCCATATAATATTTTTGCATTTTTGTTTTATTGTCTTTACTCACTTCATCCTAAGGCTGTACAAAAGTCTCGTGGTCTCATTCGGTTCGATCCGACCCATGAAAATCCAATCCTATCTAGTCCTATAAAATGCTGGTCCTATAGGACCAAAAATGCCAAAAAGACAGGACTGATTTTTTGGATAAGACCAGACTAGAGATCAAGTATCTGGACTAAGTGGTCCGGTTTGATCCTATATAATTATTTTAATATAATTAAAATTAATTTATAAATTATTAATTAATAAGCCTTAAAAAAAAAGTCTTAATCTTGCCTTGCACTTTGCACTCTGATACTCAACAGCACTTAGCGTCTCAGCCACTCACTCAACTTTGCTCTCATTCTCAATTTCTTCAGTGCATCAAAGCCCTAACCCCTGCCTTGCATTTTGCACTCTGATCTTGATCTGTTCGAACTTTGAAGTAACATGTCTGTGGGCTGATTTTTATTACTTCGGTTCTTACTGATTTTTTTCCTTTGGTCTATTTTTGGTCTTTCCTCTGATTTTTTATTGAAGTTATGTATTTAAATCATTTGGAGTTTGGACTGTAACTAAAATATTATTTTCTTGGTATTAGAAATTATTATGGATTTATTATGATTATAAGTATTTTTATTATCTTAATTGAATTTGTTAAGTTGAAATAGATTATGGGTCATCATAGAGAAAAAAAAAGAAAAAAAAGGCCAAGTGAGTATTGGACTAATAGGATCAGTCTTCCAGTCCTATGGATCAAGTCCAGTATTGTTAATCTCTGGGTTTTCACAGGACCAGACCGGACTACGGGTTACCTAATCCAGTCCTTTTTATGAAAAGGATCAGACTTCGGGTTAAGCTAAAGTCCAGTCCTGTCCAGTCTTTTGTGCAGCCCTACTTCATCTTCTCTTCTTCCCATCTTCAACTCCTCTGAAACTCAGAATCTCTCCACGCGCTTTCGCTCTCCAACTCCTTCTCCTCTCTATATATCTCACTCGTCACTTCCTTCATTTCTCCACAACCAAGCTTCCATCAAACACTAGCTTCTCCTTTCTCTCCATCTTCTCCTTCTCAGCCTCCATTATTTTTGCCTTTCAATTTATTAACTGAAGATGGCGAAGCAACGAGCTCGCAGAGATCCTCATGATCTCCAGGAGTTAGGAGTTTCGTTCATGGCGCTAGGGTTCCAAATTTATCTAGCTTCTGTCTATCTTCCCAAGCAAATTTCTCTCATAATCTCGGATCTTATAGGAGTGCCACGGGATCTATCTTCTGGAACAAGTTTGGACCTTTTCTCATATATTCTTGTCTCCCCCACCAACTTTACTTCTCTCTTGCCTTTTCACAGAAGCACTGATCTGTCTAAACTTAATGGGTTTTTTTTCTTTTTTTTTTTTTGGTGAAGCTAATAATGATGCCTGTGAGAAGCTAGCAGTGGTGGGTTTCGGTACGAAGCCTAATCCCTATGCAAGTGCTGGAATAATGGCCGAGCACGAGCTGGTCATATGCTTGCAAAGGTTCTATGGTCCTAATTTTCTTGATACAAAGGTTCTATGGTCCTAATGAAGGTAACTGATTTAATTACACCAGACATGCATGCTTTAGTTTTCTTTCTAAGAGATTGCAAGTTATGCTGCTCAATGAATCGCTATGCTGACATGTTTCTTTTAATAACGAAGGCCAGGGAAGGTTTAGATAGCGTACGTGGACATCAAAACGCTGCAATTAAGTTGGCTACGACGTTATCAAACTGGGCTGGTGGATGATCAAGAAGCTGCAACAGTTGGTGCGACCACCTTACTTTTTTTTTTTTTTGAAATAAGGATCAGTTTCATTAAAATAAAATGAAATAAATAAAAAACGGAAAAACCATACAAGGTTAATTTGGACTTTGAGTACTGTTAGCTTTTACGCAAGAACATAAGGCAATAATGTTGAAAAATCAACAGTAAGATATATGGACGATCATTGTTAACGCAGGTGAGTTGATGATAACATTAAGTACCAAAACTAGAACTAGAGATGGTTGAACGAAAGACTGGACAGAAACACAAAAGCAATCCGCACTACTGAACTCCTCCTTGCAATATATAGTACAACATCATGAAGAAACCCAGCACCTTTAATTAGATGAGAATCTAATGTCTCAATGAAGCTGAGTATTGTAGGCTATAGTGCTTATCCTTTAAAAGGTGGCTTCCTGCACAAATATCTCCCTCGTAGGCTTTTGATATTCACTGGCAAACAAAATTGCCCAATGGCATTAGAAAGGATTCTACATTAACCTTGAAGTTGGACTTCAAGTGCTTAAGGCTCAGTATTGAGTTCCATCACTATTTTTTCTTTCTTTTGTTCTTCTGTTTGGAGAAAGACATTCTGCTGTCTTCAAAAATTGTAATCAAGAGTATATTTGTGTGGAATAAATATTGTATGATTATGATTTGTTGAAATAACTTTGACAATTGTGAGGCAATATTATATTATTTGCATGATGCAATATTGTGTTTTAGCTGCTTTCTCAAACTCCCATATTATTTAACTTTATGGTCTAAAAGACTCCACATTTGTTGATTTTTTGTCTTTTGGGCCAAAAATTTTGTTTGACTATAATACTTAATGAACTGAAGATGATGATCTAACAATATGTTCTTTGCATGAAATGGCAGCCTTCTGTGATTTATTTTGTTCTAACATATATAGTATAACCGATCTGAGTTTACCCGACACGCCCTTTTAATTCAACAATTTTTTAGCCGGTCCAAAAACACTTTGATTTTTAGTTTTTTAACAGTACATTGAGTTTAAATTTGAAAATTTTAGTGATCTTTTGAGTACAAACATTGACGGAAAGAATCTTAAAAGCATGTATTTTTTTTTTAAATTTTCTTCACAGGTTATTAAAATGAAATAAACGTTTGTAAATAGATATGAGCTCCACTTCCTCTTTAATAATGACTTTATTGGCTTGGTTCATGACTTAGGTAAAAATTAAGCGTTTAAAAATGAAAAAAAAATAGAAATTTGTTAGCTTCATTTTAAAAGTACCACCTTAATGATTCCTAGTTTCCTACTATTGATGTTACACTGAACAGCACAGACTACCGTGGAAGTTGCCGGGTCATGGATATCAAAGTGGCAACAGCCAGACAACTCCAAGACTGAGAAGCAAAACCAGAAAACATGGACTTAGCTGTAGAAGCCAAGTAATATGTCACTGAACATCCCAGAGAAGCCATGGAAATACTTGTGCTGTATCCTTCCACTTTTACATCTTCGATTATTATTTCTCCCATGAACCCCCTTCTTCTTCCAACTCTACCTTCACTTCCATTATTCACTTTCTTCTAAATTTCCTTCAAATACAATTTTGGTTCTTGATGCCTGCATGGCCATTATTAAGAGACACATGTCAGCGGCGATTCATTGAGCAGCAGAACTTGCAATCTCTCAGCAAGAAAACTAGAGCATGTCCTAGCAACTGTACCTTCATTAGGATCATAGAACCAAGGGCAAAGTCAGGATTTAAGAATAAAGGGGTCAAGATTGAAAATATATATACTATAAGGTTTTTCATAAATTTTGAGATGGCAGAAAGCATGCAGCACTTATATAATACAAAGAAAATTTTAAAAAATTAGGGCCTTGCTGATCCCCCTCCCTCCACCACTACATAGAACCATCGTATTAAGAAAATTAGGATCATAGAACCATTGCAAGCTTCGTACTGAAAGCCACCACTGCTAGCTTCTCACACGCAACATTAGCTTCACCAAAAAAAAAAAATAATAATAATAATAATTCAAAACCCGTTAACTAAAAGCTCACAGATCAGTGCTTCTGCGAAAAAGCAAGAGAGAAGTAAACTTGGTAGGAGACACGACAATGAGAAAAGGTCCAAACTTGTTCCAGAAGATAGATCCAATGGCGTACCTATGATGAGATCCGAGATCTCGAGAGAAATTTGTTTGGAAAGATAGATAGAATTTTGATAAATTTGGAACCCTTGCGGCATGAGCGAACCCATCTTCATCAGCACACTGAAAAGGAAGAGCATCATGTGGCTGGACAGAGAAAGAAGATCTGAAAAAATACCAAAGAAAGAAGAAAAGGAACAGAATCACGTAAAGCTAAAGGGTAGCTCAGAAGGAGAAGGAGAGAAAGGAGGAAGCTGGGGTATGAAGAAACGAAGAAGGCGATTACAGATTTATAGGGGTAGAGAATAATATCAGGTGGATCAGGTCTACCGTATTTGAGCCTGTAACTCCAATCAAAATCCCCGCACATCATGTGGGAACCTCCCCTCCTTCAACAATCAAGCGCATCTAAACGTTTTAATTATAGTAGTGCTTATTTTCTTGCCGTTGCCAATTATTTCATGAAATTTTTTTGGTCATGATTAACTTGATTTGTTATGCTATAAAAGCTTTGTTGAGTTGCAGAGGAAGGAAGAAGGAAGGTGATGAAGATGATGAGCTTATTGCGTATGAAGGGATATTTGTAGTGGGAGAGAGAAAGGCTTGGAGAACCGTGTTCGATCAATATTTCCGATTCTAAAACACAAACAAAACTCAATAGATTATGAACGAGCAAATTAGGGAAGGCTAGGGGAAATTTCCTGGGCATAATTGTAGTCCACAAGCATGTTCCGATTGAAGATGATATTTTATTATACCTTATATCAATGCCTTTCCTCAAACGGTTCTTGTACTCTCTCTATTCATATATAGACACACACAAAAGCAGCTACTTCCACCTCAGGAAATCCTTCTTTAATCTCCCTCGCATCCATTTTCAGAAGAAACTTAGACGTCATGAAGACGAGTAGAGATAAATATATATATATATATATATATATAGAGTATAGACTTAGCTTTGGTCCCTATTGCGTGGAAGTACAATACTTTAATATATGACAGGGACAGTCACACGCGCAAAATCAGGAATGGATTATGGATGGATAGAAATGAGATTTTAACAAGGATGTTTATAAATTTATTGTATAAATTTATTTTAAATAGTGCAGATTGAATATTATTATTTTTTACTTTTATAAATTTTTGTTTTGATAATACAAATATACAATACTAAGAATAAAGATAATCTCCTAGAACTATAATTTTTTTTTTAAAAAATCACAAGTAAAAAATTTTAAGCCTAAACTGGTCAAA
Organism: Prosopis cineraria; assembly: GCF_029017545.1. Taxonomy (NCBI): domain Eukaryota; kingdom Viridiplantae; phylum Streptophyta; class Magnoliopsida; order Fabales; family Fabaceae; genus Prosopis; species Prosopis cineraria. Next base: position 13,031,680 of record NW_026555341.1, on the reverse strand, counting down.
GTAGATATGTATAGATGGTTTATAAAAATTATAAAATATTTTAATATTAAAATTAAACCATCTATGATAAATTTTGATTGTATTGATTAGTGATTAGCAAATTTATTCAAATTTTTTATAATTTTTTTATTTTAATAAATATAAAATAAAAAATTAAAATTTTAAATTATGATTGCTTAGGTTAATCTAGACGGTTCATATGTGCATAAGCGGGAGGGGTCAACGGAGGGGAAGTCATGGAAGAGCAAAGCTGAGAATATGGGTCAGGTTATGTGAGTTGGCTCTAATAATTGATTATAAAGGTCGGGTTGGGTTGAAAAAAATTGATCTAAATAAAAATAAATTTTTTCAGGTCCACACCATATAATCTATGAATCATATGAGTTAAGCTTAATAGGTTAAGATTGGCCCATTTAACTCATATTATTTTTAAAAAGATTAAAAAAAGAAAAAAATTTTGTGAATATAAACCATATTAGGCATGATTTATTTAGCTATATCAATTTATATATTTTATACAAATATTATAAATTAATATTTTAGTACATTTTGAATGAATCATGAAGAAATATTAAATTAAAACTTATTATTTAAGCATATTTTTTGATTGAATCCAATCCAATCTATATTTTTTTCAATTCAAATGAGCTAATCTATATAGGCCAAGTTGGCTCATATTCAAGAGAAAGAGAATGAGGATTATGTTAAGATGAGTTGATGCAAAGTGATTGGACAGTGAATGGATTAGCTGATACTCCCAAGGCACCTAAGAATTTCTCCAATCGTACAAGCTGAAGCAGATTAATGTGCATTAATACCTGATTACTGCACTGAAGAGTCTCATACATACTCCCAGGTAGTCGCTCTTTCTTCACTTCCATGTACACGGAGAGAAATTTTTGTATGGCCTAGTGTATCATATCATCCATGTATCATTTAATAAAAATGGTCAACGGTTAATTATCCTAGTAATAATACCACCTCTTTCTTTTAGAAGAGGTCTTTAGTTCGAACCCAATGTTGATATCATTCAAATAGCTATAAATTTAAATTGATTCAATTATTAATATTGTAAGAAAGAAAAAGGGTTAATGTGCAAAATAAACCCTTGAAGTATGGCACAAAAAGTATTTTGGACCCTGAATTTTTAAAATGTATAAAATAAACTCTAAATTTTTAAATTTATAGTAGATTAAACCTTACTGTTAACTCACCATTAACGCCATTACTATTCACTCAATGGGGCCTATTCAAAATGCTGTTGTGATAGTCCATTGTTGATATGTTATTTTTAATTAGTACCATAGACCCTAAGTTATTGCGTGAGTAGCATCCTAAATCTTAAATTTTAAAATTTAGACCTAATTACCCCCACCTTTTGTGTAAAATACTGACTATTATATAGACCAAATTAGCTTTAGCGTGGTCCACCGTAGTGAATGTATTGTTGACCACAACGAATAACTTATAATTTTATGAAATGACATTTTTTACTCTCTTTTTGCAATATTTTTCAAACGATTGCTATCTCATACTTTCATATACTCTATACCTTTAATTTAATCTTATTTTAAATAATGTTTATTTATTTAATGGTGAAAACTTGGGATTCCATTTGAAAAAAAGTTTAAGATTTTAATTAACCGATTAATTTGGGTTTGAAAAACATTGCAAAAAAAATGTTATTTTATAAAATTATGGATTGTTTGTAAAGGTGGGAATTAGGGCCAGCTCAACCCTTAAAGGTTCAAGCCTGAAAATCTCATTACCCAAAATTTGACCTAATTTTGAGGCTTGACCCTTATTTATAGGGCGCAGGATAGGGCTCTTAAGCCATCTTTCCTAAAAAACTTCAACATTTTAATTTAAACAAAATATTCTAAATTTTAACATAAAACAAATCAAAGTCTCACATTAAATTCAACATAGATTAAAAATTTTAAATTTAAGATGAAGATTAAAATTTTCATCAATATAAATCTAAATCCTCCTAATCATCATTTAAAAATAAAATATTAAATTTCTCAGATGTAAGTTCAATTATTGAAGATGGAGGTGGAGATTTAATGTTAGTTATCTCTATAGCTTCTTCTTTATCACATATAATAAATATTAATCAAATTGTGTCATTTATTAATCAAATATATGTATGTATATGTATACATATAAGATAATTGGGCTTATTAGGGTTTGAAGGGTCATTGGGCCCAAGCTTCTTTTCACAGGGCTTATTAAGATCAGGCCTTCAAGCTCGGTTACTTTAAAAAAATTAATTTTTAAAACTTGAACCTTTATTTAAATTGAGCTTTCAAGCTCGGTTCTTATTATTTATCACAACTAACGATGCATTCACCATGGCAGACCACACCAAGGATAATTTAGTCTACATAATAGTTAGTGTTTTACACATAAACGATGGGGTGATTTTCTCTGAATTTAAAAGTTCATGATCCAGGATACTACTCGTCCTATCATGTGATAGTTTAAGGTCTATGGTGCTAATTAAAAAATAATGTATCAGCATTTTGACTAGATCCCTCTGAGTGAATAGTAATGGCGTTGATGGTGAGTTAACGATAGGGTTTAATTTGTTATGAATTTAAAAGTTTAGAATTCATTGCGCATATTTTACGAATTTAGGGTCTAAGGTGCTTTTCGCGCCATACTTCAAAGTCCATTTTGCACATTAACTCAAAGAAAAAGGTAATAAATTAAAGATGCATTCTATTTAAAAAATAAAATCTAAAAATAATCAAGCACAAAATATATTTTTTTATAAATTATATAATTATACTAAAAATAAAAACTAATTTTTTTACATATTAATATTATAGACAAATAATAATAATAATAATAATAATAATAATAATAAATAGTTTCAATATATCCTATTCAAATTTTATATCAATATTTTTTTGATCAAAAGGTAATTTCAACTTTAAATTATAAGTTTATGAGTATCTTGGACCTTAAACTTATTTTTAGTGTAATGTTTCCTTTTAATTTTTTAAAAAAATACAAGCAATATTGTCACTATTTTTAAGAAAAATTAATTTTGGTTGTTAGTTGATCAGAAAATTATAAAAAATGATATAAAAGATTATAGAAAATAAAAAAAATACATAAATGGACTGATTATTGAATTTTTGGACCTATATGGGCCATTGAAATCAAAATAAAAACAAAAACAAATAAAATCGTGATTGATAATGTCCTAAAAATTTATGGACCCACTGGCGCAAACAACTCGAGCTTCATCCCAAACTAGTACCTGGCCAATGTACTAGTTTGGGTGTTAGGGCGGATTCGGCCCAACCTGAAAATATTTTCTGAACAATGTGAAAATAATTTTATTATTCACCAAAAAATATATTTATCGTTATTTAAAATGAATTTCTTATAAAACTAATTTTAGGATTAAAATTATTATTTTTTAATTTTTATTTATAAAAATTATTGATTATTTTTACCTAATATAAACGTATAAAGTTGAAAAAATCAACTTAAATTTTTTAAGAAAATTTAAAAATTTAAATCACCAGAAAATATAATAATAATAATAATAATAAATATTAATGAAATATATTCTTTTCCTATATTTTTCTTTAAAATTTTTCACCTCACTATTTTTCTCGTCCTTAATGGAGGGTTAATAAAGAGCGCCTCTTATCTCTATCACCCTAAAAAAAAAAAAAAAAAGGGCCTCTTGCCTCTTGCTCTAATGTACACACGCTCTCACTTATAAAGTGACTAACACTTTAAATGCATGCTTGGAAAATGACTAAACTGAAACTTGAATACTATGAGAGCAACATTTGATGAAATATGGTGGGAATGAGAAATACGTATATGGGCTAACAAGCCTGAAACAAAATGTATAGTTTTGGCATTATGTTTGTAGTGTGGTCCCACAATGGTTGGTCTATGCATAATAATATACTTTTCCCATGTCAGGAAGTTCTCCTTTTGTATGCACTTTACTTTGAGTTCCTCAGCTTTGACCATGTTTTCAGAAAGATAAATAATTATGCTAATTAATTTGGCTTACCAAGCCTCAACTCATAATATGGAAGTTCAAATTGTTATATCCCTCAGATTGATTGTAACAACTTTTTATATGCTGACATGATTTAGGCTATTTTTTTTACACGGATTTTATTGTGACCTTGTATTTAAAAAAAAAAAAAACTGACGCAAGGTCTATCAACTCACCATTTAATGTTTATATAAATTATAAACTTAATATAATAAAATGAGAACTAAAACAAAAATGCCTAGCTTCACTCATGGTTTACACGTCAAGGGATTATTCTCTTAAGATATAGTTAATTAAAGTTTAAATTCTTGTTGGAATATGTGTCCTAACAAAAGCATCTCTGATTTAAAAAAAAAAAAACAAGTGTGTATAATAAAATTCAAGCGAGTTTTATAAATTTTAGCAAAATAAAGTTAATAAAGAAGTGTTTAAAACTTTAAATTTATTTTTGGTGCAATCCAACAAGTGTGCACAATAAAATTTAAGAGAGTTTTATAGATTTTACTAAAAAAAATTAATAAAAAAGTTTCTAGGATTTTAAACTTTTTTTGGTGCAATCTCTTTCAATTTTTAAAAATAGTGCAATGTCACTCAATGATGGAGTCTTTGATATCACCCTATCATTAACAAAAGTTAATTTTAACTGTTAATTGACAAAAAAAAAGAGAGAAAACATGACATAAAAATTACAGAAAATAACTCAAAAATCACAAAAATGACTAGCTATCAAATTCTGTTCCCACCAACCCATAGGCAATATAACCTGTGGCGTGCTATATATGCTAAATGCTAAACATGGTTACTAAAAAATATTAATCCAATTATAAAAAATTTGACCCATAATCTATAAAGTCTCAGATCAAATTTTACTGCCGATTGATTTGAGGACTTTGTTAAACGTAGATGATTTATAAGTACTTTTATAAATTCTCTTTGAGACCAAATACATGCTTTGGTCTTGGTGAGTTTTAGGAACTCAAATTACATAAACTTTTTATTAAGTTCAATAATTTATGAGGTTGAAAATGAAAGCCGTGAATGGTGATCCTGTAATGGAATAAGTTTTTCCTTTTGAGGATGGTGCGTGTTACATGCATGCACGTTCCTAATTTGTGGGATAGAGATAGAGTATGTTGTTGGTATGACTTACTTGGGTTTTAAGGGGAAAGAAATAGTAAAGGTTAGTTTGGATCATTTCAATAATTTTGAGGGTAATAAGAAAGTGAAGAGGACGAACTGAAAAGAGTGAAAAATAACTAAGACAGTTCATTATTAATTTTATTTGATTAAAATATTCAACACTCCCCTAAATTTTGGGGTAGTTGCACGGAATTTTCTTAGTTTTAAAAGTTTAAAATTATCTTGCTAACCTTTTTTTTTTTTTTAACTACCAACTCCCCTACTATTATTTTTCACCAAATAACACACACTTTAATAAATTAGTAACTATCTTCAAAGTAACACAATCTTTTTATACTTACCTTATTTAATAGAGTATTTAATTTAAAAATATATATAAAGTGATTCATTTATTAAGGGCTTTTTTAAAAAATACATTAATTACAACTTAAAATATATTAAAAAAACATTAAATGTTTTAACATTAAACCTTTCAAAAAACGTAGAGTGAGAAAAATGGATTGAGCTAATAGGCTAGCTTATTTAACTCATATAATTTGGCGAGCATGGCAAGAAAATCTAGCCCATTTTTTTTAAAATAACCTAGCTCATAAAATTAGCAGGCTAAATGGGCTAGCCTACAAGCTAGCCCTTGTTTATATTTTTTATTTTAAAATTTTAACTCTTTGCTTTCAATATTTACTTTTTAAATTTTTTTATAATTTATTAGTTTTCTTATAAATATTTTGGATATATATTATTTGTTAATATGATAAGATCTATTAAAAGAAATCATAATATGATTTTGTTTATAAAAATAAATCAAGGTTAATGTTCAAATTAGGGCTATGTAAAAGTCTAATTTGCTCTATCCAACCTGATGAATAAGTTAGGTCCGGTCCCATCTAGTAAAAAAAATAGTTCAAAGGACTAATTAAAGAGACCAAAAAGGCCAGACTAACTTCCCAAGTTAGACTGGATATGAGACCAAGTTCTCTAACTACTTGTTTGGTCCAGTGTTGTGAAATTATTTTAATATAATTTTAATTATTTTTAATATATTTGAATAGTATGAAATTTGAATGCAACATTTCCTTCATCCATATTTCACCCTTCTATTTAACATAGTTTTAATTTAGTTTGTTACTAAATTATTGTTGTAATGTATATTAGACATGTTGGCAAAGTTTGTTGAGTGTTGTTGTTGCTGTCGTTGAAGTTATGAATTTGAATCACTTGGATTGTAATTAAAATATTTTTTTGTTGTTGTTGTTAAAGATTGTTATGGATTTTTTTATTATTATAAATCTTTTTATTATCTTAATTGAGTTTATCAAGATGAAATTAATTGTTACCTTTCATACAGGAAAAGAGAAAAATAAAAAACTAAATGAGTACTGAACCATCAGGACCAATCTCTTCGTCCTATGAACCAAGTTTGGTCATGTTAATTTTTGAATTACAACTAGATCAGACCAGACTATAGGTTACCGAGCCCAATACTTTTCACAAAAGGATTAGATTTTGAGTTAAGCCAAAGTTCAGTCTTACCTAGTCCTTTATGTAGCTCTAATTCAATGTTCTTCCTAAACAGGAAACAAGATACATTTAGGGTAGAAGATGATTAATAGTAAAAATTTAGTAGTTCTAATACTTTTGCTTCCTTTTCCTATTTAATTCATAATTCATGGAAACCAAATAAAAATAATATCAAAATTTCATTTGATTTTTTTGTGAAACCAAAAATATTTTTAATCCTAACTCTTTTATTGAAAATGATTGCAATGTAATATTGGGTTTCTTTTTTCAAATAGTGAATTGTAGATGGTGCTCCCTGATTTCTAATTTATATTTCCACATTATTGTAATGCTTAGTTGATTGAGATCTATCCTTTCTTGTTACCTAAACACAAAATTCCCCTTCTAGACTGTTCTGGCGATATTTGCAAGCAAAAACTTGCCATGGAAGTGTGTGGAATGGATATAAGAATCATTAAGCTTTTTCCTTTTAAAAGAAAACCAGCATTGTATCGCAGTCCCGGCAGCCTCCACATGCGCAGGTTGAGTTAGGTTTTCTATCTGACTTTTTTTAACAGAACAATCCAACCGAACCCACAAAATGATTGGCTTGATTGTACTAGCTTATTGACCAATACACAACATATATTCTCGATAAAAATATCTTATATTTTTTAACAGAGAGAGAGTATATATAAGTTAAAAGTAACAGAAAAATAAGGAAAAAGAATTTCACTGCGGTCTTTTTCTTAGCACAAGCTCCTATTTAATTTGGGAAAAAGGCGTCGTGCACACAACGCAAGTGTAAAAGCTTTTTCCTAATCGGGAAAAAGGGTGTCGTGCACGCATCTGGACCACTTCTTTTAAGGTTTACTGACAAATTAAAGCACATTGCAGAAATCTTTCCCCTTCCAACTTCTCTTGAATTAAACCCACAAGTCGTCTTTCTCCCTCAATTTACTTTGAGCGAGAAGCTTTCGTTTGTTACTCATGACTTAGGGACGGGCCCGCATTTTTTTTTTATTTTTAATTTTTTTAAAAATAAGTTTTACATAATAATATAATATATTCTTTTTCTAAAATATAAATTATAATATTAAAAAAATAAAAATAAGTAATATAAATTCTAGTTTTTAAATACAGACACACACACATATATATTCTAAAGCTTAAATTTAATTTAGAAAATAAAAATATTTTTTTAAGAAAAAGAGGTCTAAACAGGCTATCTAAACCAGTTTTTATAGGGTTTAACAAGGTCAGGCTTTAAAAGCTTGATTATTTTAAATATCATTGATCTTTAAAATTCAGATTTAAATAGGTTGGCTCTTAAGCCAAACCTAAATTCTCTCTATTCTAGAAGGAGGATGATGACCTTGTGGTTCTCGGTGAAAGCTGAAAGCTAAACACGTAGCTCCTTTTTTTCAGTATATATATTTTCACATTGATAAATTAATAGAATTTGTTTTTTTAAAAAGCATGCTTACTGTGGCACAAAAACCACTCACTGAACAAAGTTCTCTGTTTATTCTTTAAATTGATGCCTTACAAAGGAAATGACACGGCTATTTATAATAAACCTTATACGCAAGGAATTAAATGCTGAAGAAAGGAGTTTTAGCTGTTATATGAGTGTTTATTCAGCTGTTACATGAGTGTTTATTAACCTGTGAGAGTTACAGAGGATTATGGCATTTAAAGTTATCAATGAGGAGTTACGTTCAAGCTTCCTAACGTTCAGGCTTCTGTTTCATACTGTTTAGCATTTGAAAATTGGAATACATATATATGTATATGTATAGGGGTATACTATATAAAGTGAGAAGTTTCATTTTCAAAGGTGAGTGGTAGAGTGGTCCCTTTGATTTCCGATCCCTTGGTTTAAGTAATTCGCTGCAGATTCAAAGACTTTGATTCCCATGGTGCATCGAACACCAACTCATGAGGTGGTCCTTCTTACTCCTTGGCTTCGCCTATAAATCTCTCTCCTCACCTTCTTCATTTATGCATTCCCAACCTTCTCTTTAGCTTATAATTAATTTGCTACCTCTTCTCTATAAATCTTACTCGTCACTTCCTTTCATTTCTGCACACCCAAGCATACATCATCATCACAGAAGCACCGATCTCGATCTGTCTAAGCTTGTAGTTAATGGGTTTTGGTGAAGCTAATGATGCGTGCGAGAAGCTAGCAGCTGTACATGGGTTTCAGTTTAGTATACGAAGCCTGTTTCCTATGCAAATTACATGCTTGCAAAGGTTCTATGATCCTAATTAAGTGCCGGCCGGCCTTGAGTATCTCCACATGCACCACACTCCTCGTATATCCACGGAGATCTCAAGCCTGGAAATATTGCACCGGAATATCACCAGACTGTGAAATTCCCTGACAAGTGCGACATATACAGCTTTGGGGTAGTGCTTGGCATCTTGGTGATGGGAATGATTCCGTCTGATGCTTCTGGCTCTGAAGATTGCCTGCTTTTGCGCTCAGGATGATCCCAAGGAGTGGCCCAACAGCGAGGATATCAGATGCATGCTGTCCCAAATCAAACACTGATATGTGTCTATGATAATGTATTCATGGTTCTATGGTCCTAATATTTGATTTGCTAGGACATGCTTTAGTTTTCTTGCTATGAGATTGCAAGTTTTGAATGGCTGCTCACATGTTGTCCTTTAGTTTAATTTTCTTCTGTTTGGGAAAAGACATTTTGTAATTTGTTGTCAGCTTCATGATTGTAATATAATCAAGGGTATATTGCTTGTGCGGGATAGATGTATTATGATTTGTTTCGGAGAATTTTGACAATTCTTTTCTTTGATTCTTTCCCCTTTTCTTAAAGAAAAAGAAATACCTTCAATAAATGTAAAATGGCTAGAATATTGAGTTACATGCATTTTTTTTATCTGCAATATTCTCTTTTTTCAATAAATTTTTAAAATTTTGAATCTATTATTTATACCTAGGCCCTAGGGACCATCAGGTCAATTAAGCAGTTTCTTAAGCCCTATTTTGTGAAAGACCAATATATATATATATATATATACATATAAAAGATATGAGGTTACGTCCAATCATCAATATGTAAATAATGGTTAGCCTGGAGAGAGAGAAAAAATAACTTCAAAAAAAAAAAAAAAAAACATCCAAACCATGCCTACTTTGGTGAGTTGATTCCTTGGTTAATTAAAAGTTGATTGAAACTTTGGGTTGGGATATGAAGCCTTTTTCGGTTTTTTATTCGAGTCCAAAAAGTTTAAAACTTTGCATGAAAATGAAATTAAAAAAAATATTGTTTTAATAAATTTTTTAAGTCTTAAACTCTTAGTGAACATTTTGTTATTGATTTATTTCTCATAAGTAAAGGCATTGAGAGAAGTTTAATATTCCAAAGTGTTAATAAACCATAAATTAAAAGATTAGATTTTTCCAAGCTCATGCATTTTTTAATAAAGAATATTATTAACATTTAACAACACTTATATCAATTGATACTATTAAAAGAATTTTTTTTGAATTGCATAACTCATGCTCCCTCCGTTAAAAAATATAAAATATTTTTTGAGGAGTTGGATGTTAAAAAATATAAGTTATTTTTAGTCTTTCAATGTGTAATCATTGTCTTTTTTTTCAAAAGTATCCCTATTGATAATAACTTTATATTTATTGTAAGGTGTAATATGAAAAGATAGGGTTAGTTTGAAAGTAGATAACTATTTTATTGGAGGATGAGATTTGGTTAAAATTTTTTTACATTTTTAAACGAAGGGAGTATTTGATGTCAACTATTACAAGATTGCTAGATTGAATTAACAAGTCATATTCTTGCAAAAAAAAAAAAAATAAATTAACAAGTCATATTACCAATTTATTCTAGAAGAGTAGAAGGTTAATGGCTTCACTCAGCAATTTATTGACCGGTAAATTATTTTTTTAAATATATATTGAACATTTCTTCACAAATTACTTGATATATCTAGCATTATTATTAAAATATGTGGCATCACTATTGAATTTCACTTTTACATTAGTGATGAAAATACCTTAAATCACTACTAAAAAATACTAAAAAAATAAATAAAGAGGAGAGATCTGGGATACAAAAACAAAAAAAAAATGTATGAAAGTGTAAAAAAATTTATAATTTACAAATATACCCATTGTAAGCACATGTATTAGCCCAAATATATAGAAACTTAATTTAAACGCCTTAAATGTTATTGCTGCAACTTTCTCTATAGATTGATATAATTCAAACCCCAAAATAAAGTATTGAACAAAAATCTCAAAGTAAAAGAATTTAAAATAAACGTCAAGGCTAATTTTTACCTTTGAATATTTTTTTTTGAAGAGTGCACTGTGTAATGTCCGTTTTGACATTATTAAAACAACACGCTTACACACTATTATGATAATCAGGATTATATAAAATTCCAAGTAAAGGTTATCACAACCTAAGAGTTTTAAAAGATAATTAGTTAAAATAATGGGATCCCAAGAAAACCCTTTTTAAAATATTGTTTGAGTTCAAACTATAGTTAAAAATTAATTAAATATAAACTCAGAAGCATAGAAATCGAATAGCTCTTTCAAATGAGCTAGATAAGTCCTTTTCTAAAAATTTTGGTCCGTCTATCACAATGTAAGCCATGCCCGTTGTGGCGGATAGCACAGAAAGATGAATCCCTCAAAAGGCACTTGTGTCGCGGCGCACAACTACCATGTCCAGTGGCGCATACCTGCTATCATGTCAATACTCTAGACTTTTAGAAGTTCGTCATTTTGCTACTGGATAATCAATTTGGGTGGTTCAAGTGTCCACAAAAAGCTCTTTAAGCCTTCTAGCTAATAGCACTGGTCTCACACTCAAATGATCATCCATTAAAAAGATGAACATTTAAACTCAAAATGATTTATTTGCACCTCAAAATACACACAAAGGTGTCCAACTAACAATGCCAAATGTCATTAGTCCCAAAGACACTTTGACCACCTTAAATGGACCACCCACAACATAACAAAATAATAATATCATACAATTAAGCATTCACATCTAAAATAACCACCAAACCTCCATTTGACAATAACACAAAGGGGTGGATAAAATTTAACACACATATCAACTTGGTCATTTTGGCACATAAATCACTTTAAATACATCACTTGTAATTGTAACTTGGCCAAGAACACATACTTAATCCATAACATCAACCTTGGACTAAGATACACACACCCTTATCACAATTTCATGCAAGTGGTAACCAAAATATTATTATGCTCCTAAGTTGGCATAATAACATAGTATATTCGTTACAACTCACAAAAAGACAGGGAAGAACTATATAACAATGTTCTTCACTCCAATTGCTCCTTTCTTTCCCCTTGCCCCTACCGGAGTCCTTACTTGTAAAATATAATCATGGGGTGAGATAAACATATCAGTAATAGAATAATTCACTGATATTAATTAATATGCATAACCATAAGGGAGTAAAGCTATTAGACACAAAAATATACTTTTAACATGTTATGACATACTCTTTTTCATAAACACAAATCATTTATCACTAGCATGATCATTCCACCATCTAAACTTTTATATCACCCCGATTGAAACTATAGGCTCTTGGATCAAGTGCACCCTCACAATGGTTCGAGCTCACCTTCAATGATGGGATCACTCGGCTAAAGATGTCCTATCCTACTTTTGAACTATGATTTCTACCTATCGCACACGAATCAAGGTGTCGTTATTCCAACACCATATCATTGATGTTAAAGAGCGTCACTCTCCAACATCTTATCTCGCATGAATGCTAAGGAGAAAATCTTTAACACCATGCCTTACTAGAAACTAAGAAGATATATGCCATATGGACTTCCACTACTCTTTTTTACAAGTGAATTTCCACCCCTTAACGCCATCATACTCAATTTGCCACACATTTTACATACTTATGAAAAGTCATTACTTTTTACATACGGATTCAAAATCTTTATCAATTCAAAATTAGTTTCTAATGCACAAGGAAAATCATCTTTCACAACATGCCAAGCTTTCAAACACATGTAAACTAATATATTTATCTACTCACAAATAGTTAAGTAATATAATCAAATAGTGTAAATTATTTCGTTCACCTTAAACCCTTGTCACACAAAAGGGTTACTATAGCTCAACATTAGCTTCACACATTTTATATGCATAAGGTAGCTTGAGCAACACTCAATCTACACAATCAAGTAATAATCATCAATTATCACTCTAAATAACCCCGAATTCACTAGGTTTTAAGTGCTTAACACCTAAATTCCTTATCTAACCATACCAACCATTTTAAAATACTCTAACCATCCTATTAAACATCCTAACACACCAAATTCATCATCCAAATCTCCACTTTGTCTCAAAATCTTCAAATTATACCTAAGGTTTGCCCAAACCCTTAACAAAAATTTTCAATCACTATAAAAATCATAAGCTTAGGGTTAGAGGATTGATTTAACTCCCCAAGACCTTAAATAATCTAATAGGTTCGGTCTAAACCCAAGGGAACCGAAATTAAGCCCACACTACCACTTATGTCATAAATTTTGCATAAAAGAGGGAGAAAAGGAAATATAGAACTTACCTAATAATGATTTAAGCTCCAAATACTTTCAATGTGGCCTAAGGATCATGCCGTAATAGAACACAAGCTCTTCTCTATCGCTCTCTTGTTATCTCTCTTTCTTTCTTCTATTTTTGGTCTGTTTTAGCGACTAATGAATACTGATTTTGCATGTGCGCTGCGGCGCATGGCAAAGAATGTCCCACTAAAATTTAAACTCCCTTCCATACCATGGCTCGCTCAAACATTGCCTTTGCTCTCTTCTAAAGCTGTCCAAGGATCCAAAAACTATATTAATCTTCCATAAACCTCATTAATCAATAACTTATCTAAATTGACTAAATTACCCTTAGAAACATTGATAATTATTAATTAAAAAACTTAGGATATTACACACTAGCACCCTATACTGACAAATGGGCTAATATTTTCCCTAAATTATTTTTTCAAGAAGTAAAAAACCCTTTTCATTTGTCACTTGTTAACTTTTCCATTTTCTTCTAATGTGGCATGTGTGTGGGTCATGCGTAGTAATAGGTAAGACTTTGACAATATTTTTTTATTGCTAATTTACCCCTAAATTTTTTTTCTAGAAGTGCTAGAAACTTTATTAGAGATGATAATTTGGGTTAAGTCCTATGAGCCAGCTAGAATAAGCTTAAAAATTTTTAGAGTTAGACTTGAGAGTTTAGAAGATTTTCTTTACTCCGAGCTTACTTGAATAAACCTGAAGAGATCCAAATTGAACCCGAATACCTGAATTCCTTTTTATTATTAATAAAATAATATATAAAGAAGAATTTAAAATATTAGTTTTTAAAATAAAAATTAAAATTACATAAAAATAAAATAAAATAATATTTAACAATTTGAGTATTCGAGCCAGCCCAAATAAGCTTGAAAGCTTGAGTGATTAGGGATGGGCTTTGCTATAAGGGGTTTTTTTTTAATATGTTAGGGTATTTCTAAGCCCTGCTTGGATAAGGTCAACTATGCTAAATTATTGGCTCTACCCACTGGGAACCCTAAAGTCTTTTTTTAGAAGTGCTAGATACCCTAATGTCTTGTTAAATTAAATTTAAAAAATATTGTTAAATATTAAATATTGTTAAATATTAATGATTTAAATATTATTATTTATAAAAAAAATTTAAATATTAACATCTCAAACTAGTTTTTCAAAATTTTATAGATGACTTATAATTTTTTATATATTGATCATATTTTTAATATTAATTAAGTTCCTAAATTTTTTCACATCCTTCTATATAATTTTTTCAGTCAACTAATAGACTTCCTTCAAATATTGTACCATTCAAATTTAATACTTTTTTTATATTGCAATGTTAGGGGTGAAATAAAAAATATGACAAACTAGGACTAACATGCCAACAAAAATGCTTATTTGACGGATATCTCCTATCCCATTAATGTGCTATTAAAAGAGCTTCTTAATAAAAGAAAGGTTAATGAGTGAATAGGATCTTGAACTTTTACTCAAAAATTATCCTAGACCTTGAACTCTTAAAATATATAAAGTAAACCCTACATTTTTAAATTCATAACAAAATAAACCTTGACCACTAACTTTTTCAACACAATTACTGTTCATGTAGATATTGCATTAGTTATGGTTAAATTCATAGGGAAATAAACCCTGAACAGTATCTGTATGGATAGTAATGGTGTTAAGAAGTTAGCAGTCAGAGTTTATTTTGCTATGAATTTAATAGTTTAGGATTTATTTTGTATATTTTAAGAGTTCAGGATTTAGAGCGATTTTTGAGTAAGAGTTCAGGGTCTTATTTACTCATTAACCCATAAAAGAATAATGAAGAGACGGGGGGAAAAATTCCTCCTTTAATTTGGAGATTCATTTTATTTATTAACTTGGAGGTTTATTTTTTTAATACAAAGTTGTAAAATATTAAAATATTAAATTTGGGTAGTGTAATATTTTAGAGGCAAACTGTTAGTTGACTAAGAAAATTACAGAGAATGACAAAAAAATTTTAGAAACTTAATTAATATTAAAAATATGATTTCATTTATAATTTATGAAAAACTAGTTTGGGTTATTGAATATTTCAAAAATAATTTATAAATTTTGGATGAATATTTTATAAATAATAATATTTAAATTATTAAATATTAAAACATTTAATATTTTAATAATATTTAATAAATTTTATTTTAACAAAATTTTAAGGTACTTGAAAAAAGACTTAGGATACCTAGCACTCTAGAAAAAAAATTTAATGACAAATTAGCACTAAAGGATATAGTAGAATTCTGCTTGTTACTGTACATGAGTCCCACGTACATGCCACGTTAATAGAAAAATAATAAAGTTGCTAGGAACCTTGGGTTCAGCTAGAGTAGCAGCATCCCTGTGATGCTTAGATCGCGGGTTTGAACTGCACCTGCAAATGTTTCAACATTTGCCTTCTCAAAAAAAAAAAAAAAATGACAAAGTTAATTGGTGACCAATGGAAGGGTTTTTTTCTCTTAAAAAAAATGATTCAAGAAGAAAATTGCCTTACTTATTAGTAGGGAATGCCTAATGTTAAAAAAAAAAGTTTAGAGATAAAAACGGACATTAATCCTAAAATAATAAAAGGTTATTGAAAGTGAAAATATGAGGCAAATTGAAGCACTCAAATTGCGAGTTAGATCCCACAACATGGGTTTTGTAATATGACAAAGAAAATGTCAGAAAAAGAGAAAGAGAGGAAGAGAACTTCACCCAAACAGAAAGAGTTATGCAGGGCAATGACAAACGAAGCAACAATGAACAGCTAGCAGGCAACCTTTAGGAATCACCAGGCAATACATTGGCAACTACTGGAGACGACGAGAACAACAACAAACAAAGCACACGAAGGCAACTATAATAACAAAAAGCAATATATATATATATATATATATAGACTTAAGGGCATTCAAGCAGCTACTTCGATCATTTTTAGGGGCATTTTAATCTATTCATATTAATTTTTTTGGATAATATCTATTCATATTAATTTTAATTGCAAGTAATCAAGGACCTCAGTCTTTTAATAAGATTTCAATTATTTAAGATTTGTAATTGTTATTAATATTTTGATGAGATTCTATGTACTCCCTTCGTTAAAAAATATAAGGTATTTTTAATCGAATCTCACCTTCAAAAAATAGTTATCTACTTTTAAATTAACCTTATCTTTTCATATTTATCCCTATTAAACATCTTACGATAAATATAAAGTCATTATCAATAATGACATTTTTAAAAAAAGACAATGATTATACCTTGAAAGACTAAAAATACCTTACATTTTTAAATATCCAACTCAACAAAAAATACCTGATATTTTTTAATAGAGAGAGTGACTGTCATTTTTCCTACCTTACTACATTATTATTAAAGAGTCTCGTGCTCATATGTGAGGTGGGCCACCCTCTCCTCCCCATGCTCACTCAATACCTATTTATATCAATCAATAGTTTTTGGGAGAAATTTTTAGACAGGTTGAGTGCATCACATCATTTATGATCTATCTAATTAAAATACTTTAAGTCATTTAAATAAAATATTATGAAATATTATTTTAATTTAGTTCATTCTTATATAGAATGTATATTTAATTTCTTATATTTTTTCTACTATCATTAATATTAAAATTAATTTATATTTAATATCATCTAAATATCATATTTTTATTAAAAATGTTATATTTAATGCCATCTAAATGTCATATTTTTATTAGAAATATCATAAATAATGTGGTGCACCTAATTTATCTAAGAATTTATCTAGCATTTGTTTAAAATAGGGGATAAAATGTTACTCATTACTAGCTGTCACTTTTGACATGTTTTATTAGAATTAAAAAAATTTAAAATTTGTTAATTTACTTTCAAAATTTAATAAATCTTTGACCTTGCTCTTATTAAATATATATATATATATATTTTAATAATGTACTTTTTTTCACTAATATTGGGAGTAAAAAAATTTAATAACAAAGTCAATAACATACTTTTTTGCTAAAAAAAAGTCAATAACATGCCTTATAAATGGAATAAAAGAATTTCTCTTATTATCTTACAACTAAAGGAGAAGATTTAAATACTTAAGCTCACATATTTAATATACTTTTATCCAATCAATAAAAATAGAATTTAATATATTAATAATATTAATAAAATTTTTTTTATATAACACATAAGAAAAAAATTAACTTGCAAGTCCTTATAGTTTTGCTCAATTTTGAATTAGGTCCCTATAATTTATTTATTTTAATTGAGCCCTTATAATTTGATATGTTACATATGTTAACCCTAAAGGTTAAAATTAATAATGCATCATTAAATTTCACAAAAGAAAAATACTCTTTAAGTTTAGAAAAAAATTAATTTAATACTTTTAGCCATAATAAACAAATGAAATTTGATTTAAGACATTGAAAATTTTCTTTGGAGATAACTTCTATATTTAAAAAAACCATTATATAGTCAAAAAAAATTTTGACGATAACTTCTATATTAAAAAAAATTGCTATATAGTTTTCTGACTTCAAAAAATTTTAAAACTCATACTTTTTATATAACACATGGATTGATGATGCCATTATCTCTGAACCATTGATTTCTTTTTGATCCAATGGCATGCATACTCTTTTTCTCTCTTATTGTCATTTCTCACATTCAAATCCATCTATCATATTTCACTTTGATGATACTCAACCCTCTCCCCCCCTCTCTCATGCAACTTCACTCCTTTAGTCCATACTCAACCCTCTCTCTCGCTCAAGCATCTCTCTCACCCCAGACTTTTACTCTTCATCTTCATCTTCATCTTCAACAGTCAAATGATCATTTTCAGGCACGGTCTCTAACATGACATATATCTCTTCTCCTCCATTGTATGTGCATACATGACACTATGCACCAACTTCTAGTCTATGTGGTACCCGATCTCTTTGGCATCACTATGCACCAACTTATTATTGTCCTTGGTTATATTGTTAAATGGAAGGCTAGTGGTCCATATTTATAATCATGATTTTTAGCTTTTGATTTTAGATATGTGGTTTTTTAAATTTGTGTGGCATTAGTTTCAAGTATGCTCATGTATTGTTCTAGCATACTTGTAGATAGATTATATTATTTGGTTATTGAGATATTATTCTCACTCTCATGGTTATATATTACAGGTGAAGGCTTAGACAGGAGTAAAGAAAAGGAAGATACTATCGAGAGTTTGAGGAGATAATGATTGTATAGCTCTAATCTTTTTGGTACCTGTAAAACTAAAATATATAATATGTTATGCCAACTTAGGACATGCATCATATAGAGGTCAATTGCATGAAATTATGATGTTTTGGTGTATTATGGCTTAGGATATTGTAATTATGATGGAAATTGTGTAAGAAACCAATATACTAATGCAAGTATTATTATTATTAATTTCATGATTATGGATGGCCATAGATTAGTTATTGTGAATTGTACATTTACCCTTTTAGATGAATGCTAGTCTGGAGTTTTGATGGCCAATTGTGTTTGATATATATGTGAATATGACTACTTTATTAGGTGCAATATGGTTTGTGTAAGTTAGTTCAAGTGATTCCTAGTTTATTGGCATTTGGTTTGGGGCTTTGAACAACTTTGGGTATGTTTTGAAATGAAAAAGGTGTCTTTTTGCATTTGGGTGTTCAATTTCTAAATGGTAAAGTATTTTATGGTGAAACCGATGCCTATAGTTAGGTGACTCAATTAACTATGTGTGAATACTTGAATCGCTCAAATTGAATATCAAATGGAGAAAATACGCGCTCCAAAAATTAATCCTAAAGTGTTGTCGTAATAGTAAGGGTGCGTAGCGATGTAAGGTGTGTACGCCATGGTGCAAGTCACAACGAGTGGACTTCCCCCCTTATGCCATTCGCCATAGCGAATGGAGCAATTTTGGACATTGTCTAAATTGTTCTCATTTGACGTATGATTGTGATGATTTCTTTTGCCATGCTTTTGCAACTTCTTTTATGATATTTTAAACTTTAGTTTGAGCTTAAACACTTTTTAAAAAGATTTTTTTTTCGGATTATAATTTTCATTACTTTTGAAATTTAACCCTTGATTATCATGATGACTTAAAATAAGGATTTACTTAATCTTTATTATCATGATAGTGTTGCATGATGTGTTTTGGTAATGTTAAGATGGACATCACATTTGATGGGTCAGCTTGAATAAGCTTTAAAAAATTTACCATTGAATTGAAATAATTGTATAATTTTTTATGTTTGGACCTTAGGCGGCCTATTGCTTAAAAAATTCGAGCTAAGCCCCAATCGAGTTTAGGCTTGGTTTGAATATCTGAATAGAAGTTTAGATTTTTTTTTAAAAAATATTAAATATTAATTAATTATTTCTTTTGTAACTTATTTTATATTCATAGACTATATATTTGAGTACATGACAATATATATATATATATTTATTTAAAAAATAAAGATATTAATATTGTTATATTTTATTATTTTCAAATTATAAAATCTCAAACAAGCCTCTTTCGCTCGAATTGCTAGCTCTATTTTTTTTGCTCAATGCCTATCTATGAACCAATATTTAGTTAAAGCATTTGATATGGTATTATTTATAAATCACTTATAACTTGTTTTATTAGAATTAAATTTTTTTAAAACTTGTTAATTCTCCTTTAAAATTTTAATAAATTTTTAATTTTACTCTTATTAAATATATGTACTTTATTAATATACTTTCTTTTGCTAATATTGGGAGTAAAAGAAATAAAATTATAAAAAAATAAATAATATACCTTATAAATAGAATAAAAAACTCTTTCTCTTTTCACCTCATAATTAAAACGTAAAACTTAAATACTTAATATAGATGATATATTTTCTGGCCAAAAAATTTTACTTATTATATTTTATCTTGTCAAATCAAAGCTAATAGTCTTTAATGTGCTAATAATAATATTAATAACAAGAGTTTGTTATAAAATAAATAATACTTATATAAAAAATTCACATATTTTGATTTAATTGTAAAGAAGTAACTTGACCTTGAGTATAAAGATTATATATATATATATATATATATATATAAACACCGTATTTTATTCAGGCTTTCAAATGTAAATTGAAAATAAATAAAAATCACAATAAAATTAAGTACATTAAATAAATAAGGAAAAATAGGTTTTATAAAAAACAATTAATAAAATAATATCTTCATAACTTTAAAAGATTTTTTCCTTTTTTATTGACCCCCAAATCCCCTCATTTTTTGTTTTTGTCAAATTAAATGTCCTTAATGGAAATTTGAAAATCAGAAATAAAGAAGAAAAGTCAAAATAAAATTTGCCTTGATATGCTTGATTTTGTCATCAAGAAAAACAAAAAAAAAACAAATTAGAATTGATACCCATAAAAGAGATAGCAAAGAAGAAGAGAGGGACGGAAAAATTGGGAGAGGAAATTTAGAAAGAGACAGCAAAAGGCACAAGCAAAGTTTTGAAGGTGACTGATTTTATTCTTCGTTATTGTTGTGGCTTTAGGTGGTGAATTGGTAAAACAAAAAGCTTTCTTGAGTCAATATAAAGTCATGTTGAATCCTTTTCTCTATATGCTGACAACTAGTGATTTAGGGAATTCTTAATCTTAAACTTCACCTATCTATTCTTGTCACTGGTGTTGGCGCCTCGTATTTTAAAGCCTTATATTTCCTGTACACATTCTTGGTTCAGATTCAAAATGATTCTTCATTGTTTGTTCTTTCTTTGTCCCCCCCCCCCCTCTTTTCGTTTGTTTGTTTATCAATATAATTGATCTTTGCTGTGAGTTTGTCCTAAAATGACACGGCACATAAGCTCTTATAATCATCATCATCAATTTATATATAAGAAGACGTTGCATACTGTCTTGACGTTGATTCTTCCTTTTTTTTATTTATTATTTTGTTAAAAGTTGTGGGGATAATGTTATTTACAACTTATTACATATTCTTCTTGATAAAATATTATTCTAATCTTTATATATATATATATATATATATTCTTTTTTTAAAAAGGGTAACCATAATTGGTACTAAATCATCATGAATATTTGATGCGCTAATGAAGTGGGTGATATTAAATCACTGCTAATATCAAGTGACAAAAAATTCTGAAAATATTAAATTTATCGATATGTTTTTAGGATTTATAAGTGATACTAAATTATTGTGGATCATTAGAAACATCAAATGATATACTGTGAGTGACACTGAGTCATTGCATATATGAAATTTTGCATTAAAATAATTAAACTATTTACTGTGAAAAATTCTTTTAGGGTTTGCCACAAGTGATACTAAATTACTGCGTGCACTTAGAGCATCAACCAGTGAACTATGAGTAATATTAAATCATTACAGGTTTCAATATTGGTTAAATTTTCCTCTCTTGTGCATTATTACAATTAATAATAATAATTTTAGCATATTTTATGTTATGTCATGAGTGATGCTAAATTATTGTGGATCCTTTAAAATATCAACAAGATGCCATGAATCACATTAAGCCATTATAGGTATCAAATTTTTATATTAGGATTTCACAATTAAATTATTTATTTTGAAAATTCCTTTAGGATTTGTCATGAATAATACTAAATTACTGTGTGCACATAAAAATATCAACCAGTGGACTGTGAGTGATACTAAATCACCTCAAGTTTCAGCATTGGTCATTTTCTTCTTATCCAAAGGTATTTTTAAGGAACACATTTTTATAAAAAATAATACAACCCAAAATATCAATCTCTTTATAAAAGAAATTAATTAAAAGAATTAAAAAACTTAAATAATAATACTTTCAAACTATATGGACTTTGATCCTCATTACAAAATATGTAGTCTTAAGCTTTGATTCTAGATCAAGTCCTCATTTGTAAATAAATAATTTTTTTATTTTGTTTCGTGATAACTGTTCTTATGAATGAGTGTCGTGAAGTGGCTAACACTTTCCTTACCTATAATCAATTGAACCTTTTTTTTAGACCATCATTTTTTATTATATAATTTTTCAATGTTTTTTTAAAAACTTTGATGGTGACTCTCTCGTTTTTTTTTTTAACATTTTTTGATCTTCTGTCTTTGGGAAAGTGAAGATCCGGGCATGATAATATACACTTTGATTTTAGCAATACATTGAGTTTAAATTTGAAAATTTTAGTGATCTTTTGAGTGCAAACATTGATGGTAAGAATCTTAAAAACGTGTATATTTTTTATTTTCTTCGCAAGTTATAAAAATGAAATGAACATTTTTAATTAGATATAGGCTCCACTTCCTCTCTAATAATGACTCTATTGACTTGATTCATGACTTAGGTAAAAATTAAGTGTTTAAAATTGAAAAAAAAAAAAAGTTTTTGGCTCCATTTTAAAAGTGCCACCTTAATGATTCCTACTATTGATATTACACTGAACGGCACAGACCACCATGGAAGTTGCAGAGTCAAGGATATCAAAGTGGCAACAGCCAGAGAACTCCAAACTGAGAAGCAAAACCAGGAAACATGGACTTAGCTGTAGAAGCCAAGTAATATGTCACTGAACATCCCAGAGAAGCCATGGAAATACTTGTGTTGCATCCGACTTTTACATCTTCGATTATTATTTCTCCCATGAACCCCCTTCTTCGAACTCTACCTTCACTTCCATTATTCACATTCTTCTTTCAAATACAATAATGGTTCTTGATGCCTGCATGGCCATTATTAAGAGAAACAGGTCAGTAGCGATTCATTGAGCAGCAAATCTCGCAATCTCTCAGCAAGAAAACTAGAGCATGTCCTAGCAACTGTACCTTCATTAGGATCATAGAACCATTGTATTAAGAAAATTAGGATCATAGAACGACTGCAAGCTTCGTACTGAAACCCACCACTGCTAGCTTCTCACGCGCAACATTAGCTTCACCAAAAAAAAAAAAAAGAACCAAATTCAAAACCCATTAACTAAAAGCTCTGACAGATCAGTGCTTCTGTGAAAAAGCAAGAGCAGAGAAGCAAAGTTATTAGGAGAGACGAGAATATATGAGAAAAGGTCCAGACTTGTTCCAGAAGGTAGATCCAATGGCGTACCTATGATGAGATCCGAGATCTCGAGAGAAATTTGCTTTGACAGATAGATAGAAGGTTGATAAATTTGGAACCCTTGTGCCATGAACGAAGCCCTCGTCATCAGCACAATGAAAAGGAAGAACATCATGTGGCTGGACAGAGAAAGAAGAACTGAAAAAGCACCAAAGAAAGAAGAAAAGGAACAGAGTCATGTAAAGCTAAAGGGGTAGCTCAGTAGGAGGAGGAGGAGAAAAAGGAGGAAGCTGGGGTATGAAGAAATGAAGAAGGTGATTACATATTTATAGGAGGAGAGAACAATATCAGGTGGATCAGGTCTACCATATTTGAGCCTGCACCCTCCATGTGGGACCCTCCCCTCCTTCAAAAATCAAGCACATCAAAACGTTTTAATTCTAGTATTGCTTATATTTTTTGCCGTTGCTAATTATTTCTCGTAATTTTTTTGGTCGTGATTAAATTGATATGTTATGCTGTAACTATAAAAGCTTTGTTGAGTTGCAGAGGAAGGAAGAAGGAAGGTGATGAAGGTGATAAGCTTGGTTGGTATGAAGCGGTATTTGTAGTGGGAGAGAAAGGCTTGGAGAACCTTGTTCGATCATTATTTCCGATTCTAAAACACAAACAAAACTCAATAGATTATGAATGTGAGCAAATTAAGGATGGTTGGCGGAAATTTCCTGGGAATAAGTTGCAGTCCACAAGGACGTTCCGATTAAAGATGATATTCTATTATACCTTAGCTTATATCAATGCCTTTCCTAAAGCGGTTCCTGTACTCTCCGTGTTCATATATAGACACACACCTCATAAAAGCAGCTACTTCCTTTCCACCTCAGGAAATCCTTCTTCTTTAATCTCCCACACATCCATTTTCAGAAGAAACTTAAACGTCACGAAGACGAGCAGCGATACGTATCTGATAGAGTATAGACTTAGCTTTGGTCCGTATTGCATGGAAGAAAAGTTCAATACTTTAATATATGACAGAGACAGTCTCTCACACACAGAAAATCAGGAATGGATTATCGATGGAAATGAGGTCTTAAAATTAGCAAGGATGTCTATAAATTCACTGTGCAAATTTATTTTGAATACTACAGATTTAATATTATTTTTCTAGTTTTATAAATTCTTGTTTTGATAATACAATACTAAGAATATAGATAACCTCATAATATGAACTTTGAGTTAAGCCTAAACTGTTGAAAGTAAATATGTATAAACAGTTTATAAATTATAAAATATTTTAATGTTAAAATTAAATCATCTATGATAAATTTTGATTGTCTAGATTAGTGATTAGCAAATTTATTCAAATTTTTTATAATTTTTATTTCAATAAATATAAAATAAAAATTTAAAACTTCAAATCAGGACTGCTTAGATTAATCTGAACGGCTCATATGTGCATGAGCGGCAGGAGTCAGTGGCGGGGAAGTCATAGAAGAGAAAGACAATGAGGATTACATTAAGATGAGTTGATGCAAAATGGCTGGACAGTGTATAGATTAGCTGATACTCCCAAGACACCTAAGAATTTCTCCAATTTTACAAGCTGAAGCAGATTAATGTGCATTATTACCTTCTTACTGCGTTAAAGAGTCTCATACACACACTCATGTGGACGCTCTTTCTTCACTTCCGTGTACATGGACAGAAATTCTTGTATGGCTCCGTGTATCGGGTCCCTCCATTTTTTTTCCTCCATTTCTCTCCACTTCCCCCATTCTCACCATTCAAATTTTTTTATTAAACAATTTTTTTAAATGAAAAAAATTAATGAATAGTGGAGATGGAGGAAGTGGAGGGAAATGGAGAAAAAGGAAGTGAAAAGACCCCACTTCTGTATCATATCATTTATGTATCATTTAACAAAAATGCGTAATTCAAATAACTTTTAATATTGTTAGAAAGAAAAAAGTAATAAATT
This sequence comes from Prosopis cineraria, assembly GCF_029017545.1. NCBI lineage: Eukaryota > Viridiplantae > Streptophyta > Magnoliopsida > Fabales > Fabaceae > Prosopis > Prosopis cineraria. Next base: position 13,006,318 of record NW_026555341.1, on the reverse strand, counting down.
AAAGATGCATGCTATTTAAAAAATAAAATCTAAAAATAATCAAGCACAAAATATAATTTTTTTCATAAATTATATAATTATACTAAAACTAAAAACTAAATTTTTTACATATTAATAATTTAGAATAATAATAATAATAATAATATAATAATAATAATAATAATAATAATAAATAGATTCAATATATCCTATTCAAATTTTATATGAATATTTCTTGGATCAAAAGGTAATTTCACCTTTAAACTATAGGGCTGTGTTTGTCGAGTGGAATCACAAGCATGGAAAAGGAATTGAAGCTGAAATCATAAAACAATGATGTTTGGTACATGTGAATTTAAATTCTCAAAAATCTTGATTCAAGCAAAAAAAGTTGAATTGAATTCTTTGATGGGAGCTATGGAATTGGAGCAATTTTATGGAATTTTATTTTTTGATGACAATTTTATCCTTATATAAAAATAGAGAAGACAACTGTGCCCTTACTTATTTGTGATTAATACCGAAAGAATTGAGCATGCAGACAGTCGCACAGTGAACAATTAAAAATGCTCAACTCGTGCTTTCATTTATATGTGTGTGTGTGTAAATACCCAATTCAAAATGCCCAACTCAGACAATTCAAATTTTTATATATATAATTTATATATTTATAATATTTCTTTTAAAAATATTTTACTTATTTTTAATATCCATCATCTATATAATATTTCATTTGTATATTAAATAGTATATGAGAAATTAAATCATAATATTAATACATTTTAATTTTGATTTTAATTTTTAGGGGTATTTTTATCTTTTAAGTATAATTTTATTTTCATGTCTTACATACCAAACAAAAATAATACAAGGATTTCATCTATTTTTTCTAATATACCAAACATATTTTTAAAATCTAATTCTATTCCAATTTTAATTCTGATTTCAATTTTAATTTTGATTCCAATTCCATCAAAAATTATTCAGTCATATCATATGGGGCCTAAGTTTACTAGTGTCTCTGACCTTTATGTTATGTTTGAATATATATATATATATATATATATATATGGATTTGAATTTGGATTTGAGTCAAACTTATTATTTGGATAATTAAAAATGTATAGAGTTTGATATGACTCAAATCCAAATTCAAGTTCTACCTCAATTTTTTTGTAATTTAAAATTCTTTTTAAATCTCTATTATTTTAAATCCAAACTTATTTCTTTTGTAATTTGACCTAAATCTATGAAGGTTTGTTTGACCTACCAAAGGTAATTAGACCGAACCGCTGAAGTTGACAGAAATAAGCCACCACGTTGACTGGGATTGGATGACTGACTTCCACAAGAATCAGACCAATGACAACGACAAAGACAAGATGGTCGACTTTCATCAAAACTAAACCAATGGCGATCAACCGGACGACCAACTTCGATTGAAACATGATTGACAGCGATGATAGGGACTGGGTCGTGGATGTCCACTAGGACTGGATTGATGGCGATGATGTGGACCGAATGATCAACTTTGACTGAGATCGAACTGACGATGATTAGGCTACAGACTTCCATCAAGATCGGACTGACGATGATGATGGGAATGGCTGACTGTCACCGAGACCGGATCTATGGTGACAGGATTAGTGTCTTGGACTTTTAACTTATTTTTGATGCAGTATTCCCTTTTAATTTTTAAAAGCAATGCAAGCAATGTTGTCACTATTTTCAATAAAAATTAATTTTGAGTATTAGTTGATCAAAAAATTACAAAAAAATGATATAAAAATTATAGAAAATAAGAAAAAAATCACAAAAAAGAACTAATTATTGAAAATTTTGGACCTATATGGGCCGTTGAAATTAAAATGAAAGAAAATTGAATAAAATCATGATTAATAATGTCCTAAAAAATATTGACCAACAAGTACAAACAACCCGAGCTTCATCCTAAACTAGTACCTGGCCAATGTAGTAGTTGGGCATTAGGTCGGGTTAAGCCCAACCTAACCTAATAGTATTTTTTAAAAAAATGTGAAAATAATTTTATTAATCACCAACAAACATATTCATCGTGATTTAAAATGTATTTATTATAAAAAAATTTTAAGATTTAAAGTAATATTTTTTAAATTTTTTAATTATAACAATTATCAATTATTTTTACCTAATATAAACTTATAAAGTTGAAAAAATTGAATTGAAATTTTTTAATAAAATTCAAAAAATTGAAATACCAAAAAATATTCATAATTATTATTCAAAAAATGTAAAAAAATAATAATAAATATCAATAAAATATATTTTTTCCAATATTTTTCTTTTAATTTTTTTCACCTCACTATTTTCCTCTTATCGTTAATGGAGGGCTAATAAAGAGCGCCTCTTGCCTCCATTATCATAAAAATGAAAAGAGCCTCTTGCCTCTTGCTCTAATGTACACACGCTCTTACTTTAAAGTGACTAACACTTTAAATGCTTGCATGGAAAATGACTAAACTGACACTTAAAATACTATGAAAGCAACATTTGATAAAATACGATGGGAACAGGAAATACGCATTTGAGCTAACAAGCCTGAAACAAAATGCATAGCTTTGGAATTATGTTTGTGGTGTGGTCCCACAGTGGTCGGTCTATATATGCATAATAATTGGGAGAATGGTAAAGATATCTCAAACAGATAAGTTAATTTAATTTAAGTCTCAGAGTCCAAAACTTTATAAATTTATAAGTTTAACTTTTAATTTTGTAATTTTATTTTATTAAATTTACAATTTGTGTTCTAAATTTTAACAAAAAAATAAATTTATTTATTATTCAATCATATTAAAATTTTATCTTATAAAATTATAAAATTGAGAGATGAACTTGTAAATTTTTAAAATTTGAAATTTGAAACCTATGTTAAATTAATTGATTTTATTGGGACTTCTCTATCATTCTCCTCATAATAATGTACTTTCCGAATGTCAGGAAATTCCCTTTTTGTATGTAATTTTCGAGTTCTTCATCTTTTCCTCCATCTTGCTTCCTCTAAGAACTGATGCAAATGTTTTATCAACTCACCATTTAATGTTTATATAAATTATAAACAACTTAACATAATAAAACGAAAACTAAAATAGTTATATATCTAGCTTGTCTTATGGTTTACACGTTAAGAGATTATTCTCTCACAATTTAATGAATTAAGATTTGAATTTTTATCAGAATAAGTGGCCGCATGTAATAAAATTTAAGAGGGGTAAAATACTTGCACAAAAAACACGTGTGCACAATAAAATTTAAGAGAGTTCTTTAAATTTTTGCCAAAGAAAATTAATAAAAAAACGTATAAAACCTTAAATTAATTTTTGGTGCAATCCAACAATTGTGCATAATACAATTCAAGAGAGTTTTTATAGATTTTAGCCAAAGAAAATTAATAAAGATGCAACCATGACTTTAAATTTAATTTTTGGTGCAATCCTTTTTAACTTTTAAGAACGGTGCAATGTCACTCAATAATAGAGTCCCTGATGTTGTCCTATTATTAATAAGAATCAAATTTAATTGTTAATTGATAAGAAAGTATATAAAATTACAAAAAATTACATAAAAAAACTATAAAAATTCACAAAAAAAGACTCGCTATCAAATTCTGTTCTCACCACCTTATAGGCAAGAAGGCAATATAATCTGTGGCATGGTACATATGCTAAATGCTAAATATGGTTGCTAACAAACATTGATCCTGTTATTAAAGATTTGACTTATAATTTGTAAGGTCTCAGGATCAAATCTTGCTGCTAATCGATTTGAGGACCTTGTTGAACATGGGTGATTTGTAAATATTTGTATAAATTCTTGTTGAGATTGAATGCATGCTCTAGTCTTAATAAGTTCATGGAACTCAATTCACACAAGCTTTTTATTATAAAAAAGATAAATAAATGCTATATATGGTTTGCACAGTGAAATGTTAGTTCAATAATTTATGGGGTTGAAAATGAAAGCCATGAATAGTTATCCCGTAATGGAATGAGTTTTTCCTTTTGAGGATGGTGCGCGTTACATGCATTCACCTACTTAATTTGTGGGATAGAGGATATCGGTGGTATGACTCACCTTAAATTGGATTTTAAGGGAAAAAAATAGTAGCGATTAGTTTGGATCATTTAAATAATTTTGAGGGTGATAAGAAAGTCAAGATGACGAACTAAAAATAATGAAAAATAACTAAGCCAGTTCTCTGCTAATTTTCTTTGGTTAAAATATACAAAATTTTCTTGAATTTAGAGGTAACTACAAAGAATTCTCTCATATTTAAAAGTTTAAAATTAAACATCACTAACCTTTTATTTTTGTTTACCATTGACTGTTATTTTTGAGTTATCTTGCTAATAAAAGTTATCATATTATACTTTTACTATTATAAAATATAAGGCATTTTTTTACCAAATAACACACTCTAATGAATTAGTTAATTTCTTTCAAATTAATATCATCTTTTTATATTTACTTTTATTTAATAGAGTTTTTCATTTAAAAATAAATATAACGTGGTTCATTTATTAATGGCACTTTTAAAAAACATATTAATTATAGTTTAAAATATTAAAAAATATATTATATTTTTTAACTTCAACCCTTTTAGAAAATGTAAAGTTAGGAAAATAGATTGAGCCCGTGGGCCAACCGATTTGACTCTCAAAAATTGGCAAGCTAGCCAAGAAAATATGGCTTGTTTTTTTAAAAAATGGGCTAGGCCAACCCAATTTAACTTGCAAAATTAGTAGGCTAAATGGGCCAGCCCACAGGCTAGCCTTTATATATATATATATATATATATACTTATTTATTTATTTTATATTTTGAAATCTTAGCTCTAGTTTCCTTTCAATATTTATTGTTTAAATTTTTTTATAATGTACTCTTTCGATCCTGCATATTAGTCAGATTATAAAAGTATAATTTAGTCCACTTTATAAGTCATAAATCGATAGAATTATTTTGATTCAAATTAAAATATTTAAATCACCTTTAAAAAGTAAAAAAAAGAAAGATAGAAAAATAATATTATATATTACTTGTTTATTTTTTGCTTTTTATTTGAGGATTGTATTTGAAATTTTATTTACTTTTATTTCTTATACTTTTGTTGTATTGATATTAATAATATTGATAGAAATAATTTATAAATAAAACTAAAAGAGTATTAGTTTTATTATAAAGATTTTGGATATATACTGCTTGTTAATATGATAAGATCCATTGAAAGAAATCATCAATATGAGTTTGTTGAGGAAAATAAATCTAGGTTTATGTCCAAATGTTCTTTCTAAACTACAAATAAGATAGTGCATTTGGAATAGAAGATGATTAATAGTAAAAATTAAATAAATTTAATATTTTTGTTTCCTTTTCTTATTTAATTCATAATCCATGAAAACCAAATAAAAATAATATTAAAAAACCATCCGAGTTTTGTGTGAGACCAAAAATATTTTTAATCTTAATTCTTTTTTTAACTTCATTTTTAATAATGTGCTATAAAAAATGATTGCAACGTGCTATTGAATTTTTTTTAATTATTGAATTAGAGATGATGATTCTAAATTTTAAATTTATATTTCCACATTATTGTAATGCTTTGTTGATTTGAGATCTGTTCCCTCTTGTCACATCAATACAAAATTCTCTTTCTTGACTGTTCTGCTGATATTTGCAAGCAAACACTTGCTATGATGCTATCGAAGGTCTGTGGAATGGATATGACAATCATTAAGTTTTTTCTTTTTAAAACAAAAACCAGCACTGTTTCATAACAACCCAACCTAACTCACAATATGATCAGCTCATTTGGGCTAGCCAGCGACCCAACCTCTAGTTTGCATTTTTAATGAAAATACTTTATATTTTTAATAAAAAATATTAAAAAAAAACCATAACACAGTAACAGTATCCAATGTAAGTTAAAAATAATAGAGAAAATATAATATTTGATTCCTATAGTTTTATTGAGTTTTGTTTTTAGTCTCTATAATTTTTTTAGTGTTTTTAATCTTTATAAGGACTAAAATTATTGAAAAAAAATGAAAACTACAGGTAAAAAACAAAGGTTACTCAATCTTTTTAAAATTATAGGAACTAAAAATATTAAACTCAATAAAACTATAAAGATCAAATATTATGTTTTCTGAAAATAATAAGAAAAAAAGGATTTCATTATAGCATTTTTGTCCGCAAAATCTCCTTCCTATTTGGGAAAAAAGGTATCGTGCACGCAAGTGCAAAAACTCTTTCCTAGTTAGGAAAAAGGGGATCGTGCACGCAAATGGACCACTTCTTTAAGGTTTTCTAATAAATTAAAACACATTGCAATAATCTTGTCTTTCCCACTTCTCTTGAATTAAACCCACGGTTGTCTTCTCTCTCAATTTACTTTGAGTGAGAAGCTTCCGTTACCTTTTCTCAATTAAGACTTATGACGTGTCATCCTTAACCTTTCTTCACTTTTGTCAATGTTTTGAGACCCCAATCAACAAGGTTGGTTGGACAAACACCCAAACAAAAACGGTTTGGTATAATTATTTAACTTCTTTTAGTAATTGACTGTTCTCTAAATCAGGCAAGTTTTCAAAACTAAGCAAAAGCTCAAAATGTAGAACTTAGGGCGTTTAACCTTGTATCTATCTCAATCAACATGGCTCCATCCCAGTCATGTCTAGACAGCTCTTTCCTAGCCTTAAAAAAAGTCAGACAAAATTTTGTAGAATGGGACTTGAAGGAGTTCAAGAATGGGACTCAGGATCACTTTTTGGATGTCTCATCATGTCTATTGCTGTATGTCTTGCTTTTTTTTTTTTTGAAGAGCCAATAGTTTCGAATACCTCAAATGAAAAAGAATAATAAGGACTTGATGTTGTACTTAATCTATTATTATTGTACTTATAGCCTGTTACTTATAGTTGTTGTCAAAGTTTTTTTTTTTTAATGAGAAGGCCTCGATATTTAATAAGATCAGGACCACTACTACTATCATTGATTAGATTCCATCCTCATAGAGTTGTGTGGGGACCAATCTCTCTAGAATGAAGTTGGCTCTTAGTCATGAAACAAGGAGTGCTTGAAGTCCCAATCATTTTCAAGTTTTGGTAAATTGACATAAAGGGTGTCATGGCTCACCTGGGCAAACATTATTAATGGAAAAAGCCAACTGTAAATATAAACGAGAAGGTTAATGTCGTCACTCAAAAACTTATTGTTGGTTAAATTATGTTTTAAATTTTGAAATTTTATTCATGAATTATATAATTATAATAACAATAAAAATTAAATATTTTACATATTATAGATGGATAGTAATAATAATAAATAATAGCTTTAATATATCCTTTTCATATTTTGTATGGATATTTCTTTTGTATAGCTACTTGAGTGAATCAAATTCGAGCATTGTTAGGCCTAATCAAGGTACATCTCCATGTGGCATTTACAAGATCTCACATCAAGTGAATGTGGCATGGATCATAGCAATCCGTGCCCCCTCCAAGTATCGTTTCAAGATTTAATTTTTAGAAATGCATATGAAGAACATCATTTGAAAGAAGATAATCTTTTAAATGTCACTAAAATCTTTTTGAAGAGATGGGCCTTCCTTTGCTGATGAACGCCCAAGTGCCTAACCTCATGAAGGATAAAAGAACTCCCAACAAAGAGAAAGATGGGGAAGGAGGTAATTAGGTATAGCCGATATTCCGGCAGGCTCAAATGCAAAAGACTAGTTATCATAAAATGATTGGTTATTTTTCCAAAGCTAGCTTTTATTGATTGGACTCAAGGTTGGGCCTATATTTTTTATTTTTTATTTTTTTAAAAATAATTTTTACATAATAATATTATATATTCTTTTTTTGAAATATAAATTATAATATTAAAAAAATAAAAATAAGTAATAAATTTTAATTTTTAAACATAAACATATATTCTAAAGTCTAAATTTAATTTATAAATTAAAAATATTTTATTTTTTAGAGAAAAATAAAGGCCTAAATAGGTTGACCGAATTTGTTTTTACATGGCCTAACAAGGCCGGGATAAGAAGCTTAGCTATATTAAAAAATATTAATTTTTAAAATTTAAATCTTTATAAAAACATATTTAAATAAGCGCCCGTCAAGCTAGACCTATATTCTCTGATCTAGAAGGAGGAGGATGACCTTGTGCTTCTTGGTGAAAGCTGAAGCACCCTGCTCCATTTTTTCAGTATTTCTACTTTCACATCGATAAATTAATAGAGTTTGTTTGTTTTTTTTTAAAAGCATGCTTACTGTTTAGCATTTGAAAATTGTGGAATGTGTATATGTATAGGGGTACACTGTATAAAGCGAGAAGTTTCATTTTCAAAGATGAGTGGTAGAGTGGTCCCTGTGGTTTTCCTTGGTTTAGGTAATTAAGTGCAGATTCAAGGACTTTGATTCCCACGGTGCATTGAACATCAACTCATCGGGTGGTCCTTCTTACTCCTTGGCTTCGCCTATAAATCTCTCTCCTCACCACCTTCATTTCTGCATACCCAACCTTTAGTTTTACCTTTTCACAGAAGCACCGATCTCGATCTGTCTAAGCTTGTAGTTAATGGGTTTTGGTGAAGCTAATGATGCGTGCGAGAAGCTAGCAGTTGTACATGGGTTTCAGTTTAGTATACGAAGCCCGTTTCCTATGCAAATTAAATGCTTGCAAAGGTTCTATGATCCTAATTAAGTGCCGGCCGGCCTTGAGTATCTCCACATGCACCAAACTCCTCGTATAATCCACGGAGATCTCAAGCCTGGAAATATTGCACCGGAATATCACCAGACTGTGAAATTCCCTCACAAGTCCGACATATGCAGCTTTGGGGTAGTGCTTGGCAACTTGGTGATGCGAATGATTCCGTCTGATGCTTCTGGCTCTGAAGATTGCCTGCTTTTGCACTCAGGATGATCCCAAGGAGTGGCCCAACAGAGGATATCAGATGCATGCTGTCCCAAATCAAACACTGATATGTGTATGTGACAAGTTTCATATAAGATTTTTTACGGTTCTGTGATGACCTGATAAGACAATCCTACGAGGGTATACATTAAAATGTATTCATGGTTCTGTGGTCCTAATATTTTGTTTGCTAGGACATGCTTTAGTTTTCTTGCTAAGAGATTGCAAGTTTTGAATGGCTGCTGAAATGTTGTCCTTTAGTTTAGTTTTCTTCTGTTTGGAAAGAGACATGCATTTTGTAATTTGTTGTCAGCTTCATGATTGTAATATAATCAAGGGTATATTATTTTTGTGGAATAAGTTTTTATGATTTGTTTGAGAGAATTTTGAGAATTTTTTTAATTTCTTTGGTTCTTTCACTTTTTTTAAAAGAAAAAGAAATGCCTGGAATATTCATTCGATGAATGTAAAATAGCTAGAATTTTGAGTTACATGCATTTTTTTATATGCGATATTTTCATTTTTTTAATTAATTTTTTAAAATTTGGATCTTATACCAAGGCTCCAAGGGCCATCAGGCTAATTAAGAAGTTTCTTAAGCCCTACTACTTTGTGTAAGACTAAGATATATGTAAATAAAAGATATGAGGTTACGTCCACGGTTAATGGATTTGCTAGATTTATATCTAATCTCATATTCAATTGAGATAACCTCATTTTTTTAGTAGCTGTCTTATAATTTTTTGCCTCAATTGAATATGTCTACTATTACCATTACACATTCAATTTATCACAAATCATCGACATATTATATTATCAATTATACTCAATATATTATTTGCTATGAAGTATTTCAGCTACTCATATTCGCTATTAGCCAATTCTAGAGTAATAAACTAGGGCTATTGTAACATCCTTAGTTTCTCAATTAGTAATTATCAGTATTTTTCAAGGGGTAATTTGGTCAATTTAGATAAATTGTTGATTTAGTGAGGTTTATAAGAGACTAATATGATTTTTGAATCCTTAGACAGTCTTAGAAGAGGGTTAGGTTGATGTTCAAACAGGCCATGGCACGGAAGGAAGTTTAAAATTTTGTAAAATTTTTTGTACCATGTGCTACGATAGGCGTGTCAATACGCTGCAGCACATATGGAAAATATGCATTTATCAAAAGTGAAAAACAGATCAAAAATAGAAGGTAGAAAGAGGGATAATGAGAGAGCGACGAAGGAGAGCTTGTAGTCTGCTAGGGCACGATCCCTGGGCTACTTTGGAGGCATTTGGAGCTTAAATCACCATTAGGTAAGTTGCACATTCCCTCTTCTCTCTCATTATGCAAAAAATTTGGACATTTAGGGCAATAGAGGCTTTGATTTTGATTCTCTTAGGTTTAGACTAAACCCATTAGTTTATTTAAGATCTTAAAAAGTTAAATCAAGCCTCTAACCTTAAGTTTATGAGTTTGTGGTGATTAAGAATTTTTGATAAAGGTTTGGATGAACCCTAAGTATAATTTGAGGATTTTGAGACAATATGGGATATTGGTTAGCGAATTTGTTATGTTAGAATGTTTAATAGAATGGTTAGAGTGTTTAAGAATGGTTGATGTTGTTAGAAAAGAAAATTGGGTGTTATAGGCACTTAGAACCTAGTAAATTCGGGATTAACCAGAGTAATAATTGATGATTGTTATTTGATTGTGTAGATTGAGTGTTGCTCAAGCTAAATTATGTGTATAGAACATGTGGAGCTAATATTGAGCCACAATAACCCTTTTGTGTAACAAAGGGTTAAGGTAACCATATAGTTTATTTTGTTTATTAACTATTATAACTATGTAGAAGTAAATACAAATGATAAAGTTGTAGTTTTGAAAAGTTTTGTGCATAATTTGATAGTGTAAATGATTTTAGCATGAAAATTGATTTATAAAAGGTTATTAATTTTAATTGATATGTATATATTATGTATATAAGTTTGTGATGTGAAAATGTGATGAAAAGTAGTAAAAGTTGTAAAAGAACATGATCATAGGGGGTGAGAGTTCACTTGAGATATGTGGGGATATGTGTGTGGGGAGATATGTGAGTGAAAAATTTATATAATCGGGTTGGCACCATGGGACATCCGGCGTAGCATTTTATGAGACCGTTATCATGGGACATTCGAAAAGTTTGGCAACTCCTTAGTACCCGTTAGGGTATGATTAAAAGTCAACGATGCCTCTATCACAAGTGTGTGAAGAGAGAAAAACCATAGCCCATAAGTAGGTTAGATTACCTTTAGCTAGGTGTTTTTACCACTGAAAGTATACTCGGGTCAACAAGTAGTTGATCCAAGAGACACTACGAAAAATATGACTTTTGGTGACAACTTTTAGTGACGACTAAAAAAGTCAGACTTTTGGCGGCGATAAATTATCGCCGCTAAAAGTTACCACCAAAACTATATTTTTAGCAGCGATAAATCAAATTCGTCGCCAAAAGTCACTTTTAGCTGCGACTTTAATTTGTCACTGCTAAAAGTTCACTTTTAGCGGCGACATTTTGTTGCCGTCAAAAGTATTTTTATAAAAATAAATTAAAAATTAAAAATATTTAATATAATTTACTTTTGGTGGTGACATTTGTCGCCACCAAAAGAATTTTTATAGAAAATAATTTAAAAATTAAAAAATAATTAATATAATTTACTTTTGGTGGTGACAAATTGTTGTCACCAAAAGTATTTTTATAAAAATAATTTAAAAATTAAAAAATAATTAAATAAAATTATTCAAAACATATTTATGAAATTAAATTTTTTATTTTATGTATAGAATTAGAAATAAATTATATATAGGAACGTGAAATAAAAAAATAATAGTTAAAGTGTGCTAGGTTTAATTATTAAATTTTTTTAATTTTATATTATTCATAATCATTTTTTAGACATATATAGCTCATATTTTTTTTAAGAATTATGCTATTAAGCTAGTATTTTAATATGATAAATTTAAATCTTAATGGGTTATTACTTCAATTATAATTAAGTTAAGTTATACATAAATTATTACTTACAATTAAATATATAAATGGCATTAGGAAGTTAAAGTTGTACAAACACCGTGAGATGCTAATGATATTATAGACTACTTAGCATATTGCGTACTTTATGCTTAGCTTGATATACATATGGTATTTACTTCTTCTACTGAGCTTTAATGACTTTTGGACTAAGATTTCATGTAATTCCTCCTAGTATATTTAGGTTTTCATTGCTATAATAACATTTTATAACTAATTATTATTAAGAATAATATGAATAACTACTCAAATCCACCTTTCTATAAGATTGAAGATGATTAGATGTTAACTAGATTGATCACATAAAGATTCTTGTAATTATCATATATTGCAAAAGTTATTAGTATTCATTTTCAAAATTATTCAAAATGACTATTAACAAAATTTATGTGGTTAAAATTAATTTTTTATTAAAATAATTTTTTAAGATATTGAAAAAATATCTATAAAATATATTTTTATTAAAAGAGGGGGAAATATTTAGCCATTTTGAGAGAAGATAAAAATTTAATCATTTAGTTTATCAATTTTTGAGAAAAATATGGAGAAGGAAAAAGTAAAATATATTTAACATAAAATAATATAATACATATTTATAAATAAATTATATACTTAATAATTTTCATTTAAAAAAGAAAAATATAATTTAAAAATTTATTACAATGTATATAAGAATATTATTTTAATATTTAAAAATTGTTTATTTTAAGTTCATTTTCTTAAAAAAATAATATTTATTGGTAAAAAATAATATTTTATTAAAATTATAATTTAAATATTCATATAAATCATTTTGTCATATTAATAATTGAAAATAAAATACAATATATGTTTATCTTTTCAATCATATATTATTTAATATATGTGTATGCAGTTACATAATATATATTTAATTTTATATATAATAATTACAGGTACATTTCAGTTCAACTGGCAAAGAAGGGAAGCTTAAGACTTGGAGGAGGGAGAGGTCAAGGGTTCAAATCATGGCTTTGTCATATTTCACAACAAATATGTGACGTGGCGCATGGTGGTGACATGGCACGTGAGGTTGTTTGAGAAGGCACACACGTGATAGGTGATATGGCATGAGCTGGTGGCATGACACATGAGATAGCTTGACGGGGCATACACGTGGTAGGTGACGTGGCGCGAGATGGTGACGTGAGGAAGTGCACATGTGTCATGTGACATGGCATGAGATGGCTAGGTGATGTGGCAATATCTGTTGAACACATGGACTGTGACATGGCATAAGATGGCAAGTGACGTGGTATAATCTATTGCATATACGGTAGGTGATGTGGCATCACTTAATGCACACGTGGCAGAGTGATGTGGTATAAAATAAATTATTATTTCTTAAAAAAAGTTTTTATTGTCGATAAAAAGACTTTTAGTGGCAAAAAGACTTTTGGTGGCGACAATATTTGTTGCCGCCAAAAACTATTGGTGATGGTTGTTATAATAATGATTTTTAGCGGCAGAAAGTCGTCGCTAAAAACTTTTAGCAGAAACCTATGGTTTCATATTGGGGAGCATTGGAGGTTCAGTGGTTAAATGATCATGCTAGAGTGAAATTATTGTGAAAAGATGCACTTATCTCATAAATATGGTATACTTGTTATTACTATAGTTTTGATACTTTTTCATGGTTGTTTGTGGTAATAAACATTTGATGAACTATATTGGTTACTGAGATATTTATCTCACCCTATGGTTATATTTTCTAGGTAAGGGCTCTAGTAGGGGTAAAGGGAAAGAAGGGATGTTTGAAGAGCGAAAAGTATCATTGTATAGCTTTTCCTTTTTCTTTTTTTGGGTGTTGTAACGAACATTGTCAATATATAATGCCAACTTAAGAACATGATATTATTTTGGATATCACTTGAATGGATTTGTTATAAGTGTGTGTATCTTGGCTCAGGGATGATGTGTGGATTATGTGGGTGTGTTGGGCCAAGTTACAGTTACAAGTGATGAATTTGAAGTGAATTATGTGCCTAAAATGATCAAGTTGATATGTGTGCTAAATACAATCCACCCCTTTGTGTTATTATCAAATAGAAGTTAGTGGTCATTTTGAGTGTGATTGCTTATTTGTGTGATATGAATGAATTGTCATGTTTTGTGTGATCCATTTGAGGTGGTCAAGGTGTCTCTGAGGCTAATGGCATTTGGTATTGTGAGTTAGACAACATTATGTGTGTTTTGAAGTGAAAAGAAACCATTTGAGGTTTGATTGTTCATCTTTTAAATGAATGATTGTTTGAGTGTGAAACTAGTGCCATTAGCTAGAGGGCTTCGTGTGAACACTTGAATCACCCAAATCGAACGTCGGATGGCAAAATGACATGCTCCAAAAGTTCAAAGAGCTGTTATGACAGTAGGTATGCATCGCGGCATGTGGTTGTTGCACCGCGGCGCATAGGGCCTTTGAGGAACTTGTCCTTCTGTGCCATCCGCTATTGCGGATGGGCCAGAATTTTTGAAAAGTGGCTTGTTTTAGCCTAATTTGATGGAATTTGTTCTCCATGCTTCTGTATTTGTTCTTAATTGATTTTTAACTATGGTTTGAGCTCAAATAATATTTTAAAAAGGGTTTTCTTAGGATCCTAATATTTTAAACTAATTATCTTTAAACCCTTGAGTTGTAGGAACTTCTTTATGAGATTTTATTTAATTCTAGTTTATCACAACAGTGTGTGAGTGTTGTCCTGTAATGTCAAGGCGGACATTACAACTATTATAATATTTTATTTAACTACCAATGGATTTTTTTTCACCTAAATTTAACATTTAGTTAACATCATTGTATTATTTTAATGTAATGGAAATCTACTATACATGATACTATCATTTATAATATCCTTCAGGCTAATAAAATCTACCTCCATTGTGGTCCCAATATTATATTTGTTTTTATCACCACATATAAACAAATTATTATTCACAAGAATTAATACTTAGGTCAAGATCAAAAGGTCACGCACCATTTTATAGATAAATGTTTATATTTTTATATGCTAGTTTCAAGTCGCATAAAATTCACAAAGCCTCCACTTAAATTTCTCTCTCTAAACCACCACAGAACCATTTTGGCATTTATAAAATGAGGCTTATAATATGATACAATATATAATTAATTTTTTAGAGTAAAGCAAAATATTTCTACTAGACACCCCATACTTTAAAATATCTCAATCATATGATAAATATTTCATACCTCATCAATAATTCTAAAAATTAGAATCTCATCATATATCTTCCTCCCATTCTAATTAAATTATAATTTCTCATAATCTTAAATCTATTGGTGGGGCCTGGCTCTTTGAAAAATAAAAGAAGTGGAGATAAAGAAGAAAGTCGTTTACATCATCTTCAAGGTGTGTGGGCAACACTTTCTTTTATGCTTAATTTGCTCCCACCTATTCTAATATTTGAATGAAAATTAGGTTGATGATTAATTTTCTTTAGGATACAATAATTACCTTTGAGTATAGCTTATATGACCAAGACTCAAGCTAAGATGCAATAATTTTTACAAAGTGATAATTTAACTTTATTTTTGATGCACTTGAATAAAAGTAATGAGTTTTAATAGATAGATATCTTTGGATGTTCCAAATGAGTGGTAGTGAGGGATATTTACAGATATTGAAGTGATGCCTTGAAGTACTAGTACCTTTTAAGTAATAAAACCCTCCATAAAAGTTATAATTAATGCTAGTTCATAACCCTTATATTGGTTCATGAATTATCTTGATTCATGAATTCAAGAATAACATAGTTTAATAAATAATATTAACCAATGTTTATTTATAATAACTTTTCATAAAAAAAACATCCTTTTAATATGTAGAATTTTTTTGGAATACATTTTCTTTCACCAAGTAATATTTTTTAGTTTTATAACTCTCTAAAGGTGCCTTTAAAAATTAGAGAGACTTGACCTTAGTAACTACAATTGTCTATATAACCGTTTATAAAAAAAAATAATTTATATGGTCATAACTCCTTAATTTATAAGGACATGATTTTTACAAGAACATACCTTTTTAAGAAGACATCTCATTTTTAATTTAACAAAATCTACTATGAATACATTAACCCATGCACACATGCATTATGGATATTATTATGTGAATTATCAACAACCATTCTCCGCAACATGCATCGAGCAGTGCAAGTAAATACCACATATAAATATTTTTTGACATTAAAGTGAAAACAACAACCATCCAGCGCGTGCACCAAATTAAATTAATGATATGTACAGGTACATTTTTCCACATTAACGTACATGTACTCAAGAAATTTTCAATAATTAAATTCACATATAGTTTCATGCCTTAATTAAAATTAGTTAGGTAACAAATAAATAAAATAATTCCATCTCAACCAATGAAGTAACGTATTCAACCAAGAAATATTGTATATTTATTGCCAATCAAACAAATTAACTTTATTGTGAGAATTAATTGTAGCATGATATCAACAAATTTAATGGCAACCATATTTGAATTGATGCCAAGTCAATTCCGTTCAAACAATTTCCAAAATAGAATATAATAATGCTGCCACATTCAATTTCTTTTATAAACACAATGATATATAGAAATCCAGCATAGTTGTTAGAACTCTCAAGATTCAATGGAATCCTCCTATAACATGAACAAGGTGACAGAATAATATACAAATATACAGAATAACCCAAGAGAACCACGAGGAGGGGGAGATGACTTGGGCGATGCATTAGAACCTGAGACAATCATTATCTTTTATTGGTGGAAATCTCATAAATATTGGGTAATAAAATATCAATTAATGACACCTTAATACAAATAAAAAATGGTTTCGAATAATAATGAGATTTAATCTAAAATAGACTTAAATAATAATTAAAATTATTAATCAAAATGATTAAAATATCCAACAGTGAAAGCGACATTTGACGTGGAATATGGTGGAATACGAACGGCAACTCACAGTAATATTTACTAGGAGACTAGCTGTGAGCTAACACCTAACAATCATTATGTGTGGTCCCTCAAGGCACGCAATTCAGCCTCCCTTCTTCCGATCTTCAACTTCTCTGAAACTCAGAATCTCTCCACGCGCTCTCACTGTCCAACTCCTTCCCCTCTCTATAAATCTCACGAGTCACTTCCCTTCATTTCTCCACACCCAAGCTTCCATCAAACACTAGCTTCTCCTTTCTCTCTTTCTTCTCCTTCTCAGCTTCCTTTAGTTTTCCTTTATAGTTTCTTATCTTAAGATGGCGAAGCGACTAGCTCACAGAGATCCTCATGATCTCTGGGAGTTAAGAGCTTCGTTCATGGCGCAAGGGTTCCAAATTTATCAAGCTTCTATCTATCTTTCCAAGAAAATTTCTCTCGAGATCTCAGATCTCCTCATAGGTATGCCACTGGATCTATCATCTGGAAAAAGTTTGGACCCTTTTCTGATATATTCTCGTCTCTCCCACCAACATTACTTTCTTTTTGACAGAAGCTCCGATCTGTGCAAGCAAGCTTTTAGTTGATGGACTTTGAATTTTTTTTTTTTTAGGTGAAGCTAATAATGATGCGTCTGAGATAGCAGTGGCGGATTTCAGTAAGAGGCCTGTTCCCTATGCAAATGCTATCTACAATAATGGCCGAGCTCTAGCTGGTCAGTGGACAAAGGTTCTATGATCCTAATGAAGGTAAGACTAAGAGGGGAATGAGGATCAAGTGCTTCTTCAGGGTTTTGTCTCTGAGTTAACGGCATAATCATGCGTCTTTTTGTCAAACTCAAGATGAGAATTGAATCGCCATAGTTCCCTCCATCTCTTGGAAAGAACACTGGTTCTTACAGCTTCATCTACGGAAAGCAGACAGATGATGAGACAGAGGATGGCATCTGGGAGTTGGCTTATGTAATCCATTGGATTGAATTGTGTCTGGAAATTCTGGTTTGAGTTTGCTGGTGTCTAGAAAGATCACGGAAAAGTTTATTGATTTTTATATTCAACATCTTCTTCTTCTTCCTCTCTCACGCTCCATCTTATCAGTGCTCATTTCCTGTTCAAACCTTTCTCTGAAAAACACCAACAAACTCAAACCAGAATTTCCAGAGACACTTCAATCCAATGGATTACATAAGCCAACTCCCAGGTAGGACATCCTGTGTCTCATCATCTTTCTGCTTTCCGTTGACGAAGACGCAAGAACAAGTGTTCTCTTCAAGAGATGGAGGGGACTATGGCGATTCAATTCTCATCTCGAGTCTGACGGAAGATGCATGATTATGCCGTTAACTCAGAGACAAAACCCTGAAGAAGCGCTTGATCTTCATTCCTCTCTTAGTCTTACTTAGAACAAAGGCACCAAGAACCACTAGATTACCTCATGGTGGGTCTGCAAATCGTAACCAAAATAAAATTGTCATTAGGCATCACCTATCTGCAATTATCTAATGCCCCAAAATAGAGACATTGAATTAATAAACACCTTGACTTCAAGTGCTTAAACCTCTGTATTGGTTTGTACCTAAGGATGTGTTTAGCCAGAGTTTACTTTTGCCATTAGCCACGGTTTTAAACCATGGCCATGTACCACAGTTTATTTTAAAAATGTGGCAATAGCACTCCAAGGGTGCCATGTTTATTTTAAAACTATGGCAATAGCCATGGTTTTTTGAAAAAACCGTCACATTTGAATAAGCCACAGTTCTGTTAGTAACCATGGCGATTGTCACGGTTCCGGATAAAAACTCTGGCTATTGCCATGAATATTGTAAAAAAAAATTCACAATTTCATTAAAAATATTTTCAGTAATTTAATTTCATTATACTTAATTTCGTTAATTTATGAGCTTATTATTTTGATCTATATTATCATATGGTTTGAATACTAAATATGAATTTATAAAATTTTATCAGCTTCCTTAATCATCTGTTTTGAATTTATTTTACTAAATTTGTTTATAAAATGTTGTTTTTGACCTGTAAAAAAAATGAAAAAAAAAAGTCAGAAACCTATTGAAACAATAAATTGTCAACCAGAACAAAAATAAAATTAAAAGAAAAATGAAGAACCTGATCCTAGAGAGATATGGGGATCATAGAGAGCTTACCATCTTTTCGGAGACAAAGAAGAGGTTACGCATGCCGCAAGAAATAGAGAAAGTTTATAATAAATTGATGAGGAAGCAGAAAGCAAGAGAAATAATCGAGATATATAGGCAAAACTTTGATTTTGCCTGAAAAGCAATCGCTATTGCCAAGGTTTTCTGTTAAACCGCGGCCTATATCTGACAAAACTGGAAATATTCCTACAGTGTTCAATTTATATTAATAATTAAATTAAATTGTTTTCATTTCTAATATATAACAATAAAAATTAACTAATTTATATTAATAATTGTTAATAATTAATTTTTTTTCTAATAATGGATTTATTATATAATTAATAATATTCAGTTACGCAAATAAAGGTTAAATAAAATTTAAGTAAATAAAAATCATAGTACTGATTTTAGCCAAAAATAATTATATGACAACAAATATATTATATTTCTAATAACAAATACATGTATGTAATTAACTACATTCAATTAGGAAAATAAATTTTAAATTTAAGTAAATGAAAATTATACCATTAATTTTAACACAAAAATAATTTATATATTATTGATGAGAACAATCCACCCATAAAGAAAAAGAAAACATTAGCTAATTCAGAAGCAACTTAATATGAAATTGTTCATCAAATAATTTTAACTAAGTTAAACATAAACCAATCAAATATCCATTAGTCCATTACAAATGATAAATATTCCAAGTAGCAAATTACTCTATGGAAAGAACTTAGAGAATTATTCAAATTCATATTTGCTCTACTAAGTAGACCGGCATTGGAAGATAAATCCTGCATATATAAATAAATATATAGCATTATAAAAAATAAATAACTTGAGTATATTTACTTAATTGAAGTATTACATTTGCCATTTTGCTTCCATCAACTTCATTATTCTTTCTTCCATTTCTTTTTGCATGTCCAGAAATTGTGCTTCCTTTTCTCTTTTCATAGCCAGATATCATACTTGCATATCTACTTCCCTCATGTAAAGTGCTTTGCTCTCTTGTAACTCTTCTTGCAATTTCTTGTTTTTCTCTTTGACTTGTGACATTCTTATTTTCATTTGATCAATTTTGTTTTCTACAAAAGGGTTTGATCCATCTTAATGAGAGCAAGAGTGTCCAAATACCTATGTCAATGTTAGACCTAATTCTAATCCCCACACCCATCCAGGGTGATTTGGACCTAAAACTTGAGCTAATATATCATCAACAACACTAGAATTTGATAAAGGTTAACTCTCAAATTCTTTAAGTTTTTCCTATTTAAAGAAGAAAAAGAATTAAAAAAGATAAATTTAAAAAATTAATTGTAATTAGGGCATTTAATTGTAATGCCTCTCAATGTTTTGTGTAGAGAATCTTTAGTTGTATAACTTGAGATATGTGTGTGTGTGATAAATGTTAAAGTTCAGAAATTTTTGTTAATATGCAAAATCAATAAGCCAACTCATTAAAAATAGAAGAGCATTGGATACTAAAAATAAAAATTTAAAACGTAATATACAAAAACAAATTTTAAAACAAGCAACGTAAATAAAACAAGTGGAAGCTGCCCGTGTGTTGCACAGGCAATATCATGGACAATTAGTTGTATAATTATGGGGTTTGACAATATATATATATGCCACCAGGAGTTCATTTTGCATTATGGTTGAATTTGGATTATTGATGACTTCTAATATTTTATTGAATTTATTAGTATTTTTTATATAATTGGAAGTCATTTATTAAAATTTTGTTACCAAAAATATGATTAAATAGATCAATGTATGTGAGAATGGGCTTAGAAATATGTTGGAAGTTAGTGGAGGAATTATATCATTTATTATGAATTTTATGCATATACGGAGGTCCAATTTAGGGGCCTAAAGAAGAGAATTTTAGAACCCAAGTTAAATAAATTAAATCTAAAAAAAATTTGAACAGGTCATATTTGTTGCAACAAAAACGTGTTTTGTTGCAACAAAGCGCGATTTTAATGAAATACACAATTTTGACTCTCAGTAAATTTTTAAGGCTTGAAACACCTCATATCAGTTTCAATTCGTCTTCAACCAACAACTGCACATCCAGGGAGCATTCTAGAGTAGAGAAAGAGTTGGAGAAGCTTAGAGAACGCTTGGGTCTTGTGATTTGTAATAAAAATCATCCTTCCTAAGCTTTCTTCTCCATTTTCTCTACGTTTTGATATATCTTTTGCTGAATATTGTTGCTTCATACTATTTTAATGGTTGTTAGTAGCTGAACACATTTGACTTAGAGTAACTATGAACTTGTTAGTGGATTAGAACTTATTTTTATCCATTGATTATGCTTAATATTAATTTTGATTGCTCAATCTTGCATTAATTTATCTATTTAATGTTTGGCCATCATTAAATATGAATTTGGGTGTTGGAGTTTTTCTTGACAAAGGAGAATCTCATTTGGACCTTTAGATTAAGTAATATGAAATTAGACTATGATCTAATTTGTAATTAGGATAGAAATATACCTAATTGCCTCATATAATCAAATTAGAGTGAGTTGGAATTAAAGTTGCCTCTTGAATAATTTTATTAGAAATAACATAATTAATTTGAGAGAGGGTTATTTGAGGTTCAAAAGACCCTTATAGCTATTAATGCTCTAGATTAACAAAATTAGCATTAAAATTAATTAATTGGGTAAAAAGCAAGATCTATGAAACTAGTAAGGGATTAGTGACTCTAGGTTGCTTTGGACATTTATGGTTGTTGGATTGAGAATTTCATTGCATTATATTCATTTCACTTTTTAATTTTTGCTTAATCAATTGCTTCTAATTGGTTTTGCTTTACATGAACAAAAATGAAAACTTTATTATCTAATTGCTATTTTGCTTAATTCCTTGTGGGATCAACCTTGACGCACTACTATATTGCACTTTGATCCGTACACTTGCGGTGAAACATTTTGTGTGCATCAATTATAGATTGTGATTGCATGTTTCTAGCCTATTTTTGTGCATCAAGCTTTAGGGCTTGGGTTTGAGGCTAGGATATTGGATATTGCTTGGATTGATCTAAGCAAGCATGATCATAAATTTACGAGTATTATGTTGATGTGAAGTGTATGATGGGATAATATTAAAGTATGAAATTTAACTCCCTTGGGAAGTTGTACTAAGGTGACTTGGGAGTTCAAATTAAGTCTTATTGGCTAGATTAAACATGTTATGTGAGTCTTGTTCATTTTAGTCCCTCGAGTGACTTTTGAGTCCTAATTGCAGATGGCAAAATAGTGCAAGCCAAAAGTTAGGCTTCTAGTGCTGTCATGACTGTGTCATGCACTACGACACACATCAATTGCGTCTCAATGAATGACACAAAGGGGGCAACAAGCCCACTATATTGTCAGCCTTGGCTGACATGCCTTCAGCCACTACGAATGGGCCAAACTAAGGGGTATTAACCCTTTCAAACCTTCATTTGATTTGTAATCTCTATGGTTGATTATTCTATGCTTCTATGCATTGGTTTACTTTGATTTTTGCCTTGTAGAGCAACATGTCCACATAATATTTTTAAATAGGGATCCCATTTTCAAAGTGTTTCCAATAACTTGGTCTTGTCTTTTTAACCCTTGTTGGGTTCTATTTACCATGATAATAGTTAATATGGCTCAAGTCATTTAATTACCATGGTAATAAGTGGAATTGTAGTTAATTAGTGGAGGAAACTTACAAAAATGACATTTTTGCCCTTATTTTGAAATATTTTTAAATCTTATTGGTGTCTTATGCTTTCATATACTTTAGGACTCTAATAAGTATTTATTTTCTTCCCTTTGATGCTTGTAAGTCAGAATATTAAATTTGGGATTCTAATTTTGACCAAAGGTTTTATGCTACTGTATTTGGTTTCAAACTTTCTACCGTAGTAGCTTGTAATTAAATGCTAGGTTATGTGCTTTTCTACTATCATAGAGCTAATTTGTTTCGTTTTAAGCTATTTTACCATGGTAAAATTCTTTCTACCACAGTAGGGGGTATCAAATAATTTTAATTATACAAGTCAAATTTTAGTAATCATAATAAACCTTTAAGTGTTCTCCTTTTTATTATAGTTAGTTATTTTTATAGCTGCAGTTAAGTTCTTCCTATCATGATAAGGTATAACCGCGATTGGTTATCATCTAATCGCCGTTGTAGAGTATTATGGTTATGGCTGAGCACATGATATAAGTATGAGATATTGCAACGCACCACTCAATCTCAGTCTCCTCCTCCCAAATCAGACTCCAACATAGTTACCATTAATCTTCTCGACAGGAGGAGAAGCGAGCAGAAGATCAGCACCTCTTGGACTGTGAGATGAGTGTAGAGCGCATCGTCTTAGCTCACGAACCCAGTTCGTTTGCATTTATTTGCAAGGATCGTTTTGGTGAGTCCCTGTCCATGGACGAGTCTCCTGGCGAGTGAGTCGAGAAGCGTAGATTTCCCGCTCCCTGACGGTTCCGGCACTGCCAGCATTTCTCCCGGAGACACCATCTCGTGATGTCGTTCAGAATGACTTTCTCTTGCGTCGTCGATCTCCCGTCGAACACCAGACGAGATCATTGGCTTTATGTTGCTCCCCCGCTTTCTTTCTCTCCACCTTTACTCTATATCCCACGTCCACGAACTGCAAGAACAAACACCAAATCCAATCAGGAGATATAAACGGATGGATCATTTGGTTTACATTTTATAATAGCACTTGTCCCCACTAGGAAGGAGAAAACTTCACATAAGTCCCTCAAAAATTATTCTTACGACCCCTCTTCTTTAAAAAAAAAAAAAAAACACTTTTGCCCCTCCTCAACCCACAAAAATTTCATTTGCATCGTTACATAAAATTACATTTGTCCCTATTTAACATTTTAAAATCTCGAATATATTTTGGCTTACTCAAACATGTACATATTTAATGTATATTTTTAAATATTTATTATGAAAATAAATATTGTAAAGGTTATACAATAAAATAAAGTTTCATAACAAATTATGGTATCTAAGAAATAACAATGATATGTTTCTTTAATTTTGTAATCTCATTAAAATATTTAATTGTAATAATTTTTAATTATACATAGTTATAGTTTTAGCCCCACTAATTAGATTTTCTGAACCGTCACTGTGAATATATATATATATATATATATAAGAAAAAAGAGTGTAATTTGAACATGGTTGAGGGTATTGTACCTTAAGAATGATCGGATAAGAGGAAGATAATAAAGGAGGAGTGGTGGGGGCAGGGGTCTTGAGAACTAAACGATGGAGTAGGCTGGTGGTGGTGGTGGTGTTGGAATCTGATTTAGGAAGAGGAGATTGAGATTTGGATGAGATATATGGAGGAGGAAGATGTACTGCCTGTTTGGATATGATGGAAAATCGATTTTTGGGGCCATAATCATGTTTTAAATGAAAACTATCCAAACAGCACAAAAATTTGTCAATAGATTAATAAGCCTGGAATCACGTTCTAAAATAAGTTGAAAGATGCAGCTTCTGAAACTCATTTTTACCGTTATCAATATTAATTATTTGCCAGTCAATCGCTCACCTACCCATATTACCATCATCAGTGTGTTATTATATATGTACTTATTTCTCTCATTTTTTGTCTCTCGTCTTGCGTCTCTCTCACTGTCTCCAATCTATGACTCCTTCTGCTGTCTCTCCGCCGTCATCATCCTGAACCCAACTTGGTCACCATTCGCCGTCTCTGATCTGCAGCCATCAGCAACGATGTTTGCCCGTATGCAGATCTGTGTGCTCCTTTTCTTCTCCTGTACCGCCCTCCTCCCATCCTCGACCTGGTTGCCGCTTTCATCTGTAATATCTCAATTTAAATTTTAATAATTAATTTAGGTTAATAAAAATTTTAGCAAATATTTAGAGGTAAGTAAATTAATCAAAAGATAATTATCAGATTTAATTTATGATAAAATTCTATGTTAAGATTCTTAAAAAATATAATAGTAATAATAACAATTGTTATTGTTATTGTTGTTGTTATTAGAAAAAGGGGAGAGGAAATATAAAACAAAAAAAAAACAAAAGAAGAAGGGTGGTGATTAATGGATTTATATCCGTGGCTGCGTGGTGTATATAAAATGAAAATTATGAGGATGATGAGCGTGGAACCCACACCCTTTTTAAAATAACACATGCCAATTCCCTTTTCATTTCCTTCCGTGCGCGAGCAACGAGAGCGAGTGTGCGAAGTCACCAGTGACATGGGAGCTTATTTTTAAAGGTAAGACATTCTAATAAAATATTTAAAGTGTGATTTTAAATTTTTTAAAAATATGTAAGTATTATAAAAACTTTTTTTTAATCATCTATTCTCTTAGTTTTTGATTTGGTGATGATGGGTTTGGAAGATGGATGAATTTATGATAAAAAAAATACAATTGTTGAGGTTGTTAATAGTATAATAAATGTTCCAGAGTATTGATTTATTAGTGAGATTTGAATTTGACATTTATGAGTTAAACCCTAAATTTTTATGGTCAAATTTTTGTAAAATCTGAAAATATATGTTCATTTAATGAGGTTTAGATAAGTATTTGGAATGAGAAATAAATTATTATGGTTATAGAATGATGATTCTACATTTGAGACTAAATTTATAATTTTTATGTGTGAATTTATACAATAAAAAGAAAAATTTTGATAATAAAAATTGGTTTAGAGGTTGATTTTAGCTTATAGTGTTTATTGATGATTAAAATAGGAGTTAAAAATTTTATTTGAAGGTATTAACTCTATACTTGTATTAATAATGGGATTAAAAATTATGTTATACTCTCTAATTCTATGATTAGAGTTCTTTTATTAGTTTCAATAATTAAAACTAATATTTATAAATAATATGTTATGTGTAGATTGCATTGTTGGTGAAGGTTGTGGTGGAAGAGAAATTATGAAAAATAATTTATTGAAAAAGCCATGAGGTAATTATGCTTTAATTTGTAATTAGTGTCGTTTCATGTTAATTGTGTGATTATTAAGAAAATTGTGAATTTTTGTTGAGAAATTATTTTGGTATGTTTATAGAAAAATTGTGAAATTGTGATATGTATTTTAAAATATTTTTATCAAATGGGATGTCATGTTATATTATTGTTGAAAATGAGAAAATTGTGAAGATTGTAAATTGCATGATTGTATAATATTAATATGTAATTCTTTGGTTCTTGTTGGAGGTGTTGTGAGACTTATTATTGTTGTATTTTTGAGCCACATGTTAAGCCCCTAATATTAGAGGCCCAATAAGTGACTTGTAAGAATTTGTGCTAATTTACTTTTAGCCAGATAATTTAACATTGACTGAGGGCTATGGCTCAAGGTTAATGGAGGGAGATAAAAATGGTTGTTTGTCATGCATTATAATATTTCTTATATTTTTGTTGCAATTATATGATTGTTGTTTTCCTACTTAGCAAAGTTCAGATCGTTGTTGCATTAATGGCGATATATAATTTCATTAAAAAACAATCTAATTTTGATTTTGATTGTATACGTCATGAAATGAAAGATCAAATAGAGCAAGAGGATCAAGAATATCACCACATTGACGAATATTTATCCTTACCATCATTCATAACATCTTCATTAAATATGGCTTATATCTGTGATGTCATTAGAAATCAACTTATATATTATCATCTTCATTAGTTTTTGTAAAATTGATGTTTGGTATTTAAGAATTAAATCTTTCTCTTTTATTAAATTTATCTGAACTAAGATATATGGAGTTATTTATTTACGTAAATTAAATTGTTAATATTAATGTAATTTAAATTTTTATAATTAATCATATATATATGTAATTTAAATAATATATTTTACTTTTTAAAGAACATTTAACAAATTTAATAATATTACATACAAATTTATCAAAAATTTAATTTTAAAAAGTAATGTCCTTTATAGTAATTTATATAGCTAAAATTAATTCTGACTAAATTATCCAAACATCTTCAATTCTATTAAAATTAATTTCAAAAAAATAGTATCCAAATATATTGCATTATAACATAATTAATTATAATTAAAATCAACTATATTAATCAATTATTTTTACAATCAATCATACCAAACTAAACTCCAAACGGGCTAGTAAAAGTCATAGGAGAGGTAGTAGACTCAGCTAGGTAGAGAAGGACAAAAGGTTCATTTTCTTTGAAAAGTTATTCACATCTAAAGTGATCTTGGGACTGCAGAATAAAAATTTCAGCAATTAGTGAGATTTTAGGGTAATCACAATTGTTGTGAGGGACTTTGGAGTAATTTTTCCTAAAACATATGAATTATTAATTTCATGAATGAGGAAGACTTAATTGACCACTTGAAAGTTTGCATTAAGATGACAAGCATAGTCCAAGTAGATGATGTAGTTGCCATTCCCACATAAGTAATAAAACAATATAATGGTTATAGATTATGGTATGGTGTTGTCCTAGCAACTTTTGTGTCTACTACCTAGGCAACTTTCAAATTATATACCTCTTTAAAAAATATAAGACATTTTTAATTAAGTTTTACCTTCAAATAACTTAATTAATTATCTTTAAATTAATACTAACTTTTCATATTTAACCTTATTTAGTAAGGCATTTCACTTAAAAATAAATATAAATGATTCATTTATTAATTACATCTCAAAATATTCAAAATGCCTTATTTTTTAACATCTAATCTCTTAAAAAATTATTTATATTTTTTAATATCCAGCCTCTTAAAAGATACATTAATTTGATATCATGCCATTCTAATATGAGGACTTTTTGTTGAAATGTTTCTTTTAATATAAACTTGAGAGAGTTAACTTGGGGAGTAATTACATTTAACTATCATAATTACATTTTTTATTGATATCTTTAATTAAATATATGCCATTTTATTTTATCAGAAAACAGAGAAGAGTGTGGGGAAGAGAAGAGTAAGAGAGAAAAGCTATTTTCCTCTACTTGGCTATGGAGAAAAAAGCGGAGGAAAGAAAAAAGTATGAGAAAAATAATATGTAGGCCCACATGTTTTTACCTCTAATATTTCTCTCCAGATGTAAAAAGATTTTGAAGAGAGAATTTTATTGTCAAATTTCTCACCAAATTTTAAATTTTATACTTATAGGATAGTTATATTTTAATTATGGACTTTTATTAAATAAACAGTATATTTAATTTTTAGGTTAATTAGACAAACATTAATTCTAAATTTTCAGTTAAATTCCTTACATTTGGTTGTACTTTCAAAATTTTAAAATATTATAGATTTAATAATTTAGTAAATAAAAATATAAATTGGATAAAATAATTTTTGATCAATATTGAATAAAATAATTTGAAATTATATTTTTATTCAATCAATAATATATGATAG
Source organism: Prosopis cineraria (assembly GCF_029017545.1). Classification (NCBI taxonomy): domain Eukaryota; kingdom Viridiplantae; phylum Streptophyta; class Magnoliopsida; order Fabales; family Fabaceae; genus Prosopis; species Prosopis cineraria. Next base: position 12,977,787 of record NW_026555341.1, on the reverse strand, counting down.
AAATTATTATACATAATATGTTAAAATATTAAATTTTATTATACATAAATATTTTTATAAATAATAAGATTATTATTATTTATATAAAATTAATAACTTTTCTCTCCTTCTTGTTTTCTCTTATTTAGCCAAGCACAATGGGAAGAAATTGTACCTCCACTTTTTTCTTTTCATTTTTTTCTTCTCCCATTTTATCTCCTTTCTATTTTTCCTTACAAGTCAAGCACATCATTAATAAAAGTAATTATTGTTTATACAAGAAAAGTAATTATTTTCAAATGACCACCAAGAAACTATTATGAAGGCATTTATTAAATGATTGTGACTCATAAGTTTGTTGACCGTCTCGCAGCAGAATTTGACAACAATTTCAATCAAACCTCCAGGTGATAGCCATAAGTATTAAAATATAAAAAAAAATCCTACATTTAAAGATTAAAAGATGAATCATGTATGTATAAGCTTAGAAAGTGTCTACCAAATGGCTTATGTTATTTTGGTAGAATATATTATCTTTAAGTATAGTTAATATAAGAAATCTAATATGATATCATGAGTCATTCAAGTAGGAGATGAGAGAGAGGGAGGGAGGGAGGAAGGGGGGAGGGAAAAAAATGAAACAATGAAATATGAAAAAAAAAAATACAAGAAGACATTAAAAGAAAAAGAAAAAGCAAAAGAGAAAAGGAGGAGGAGGAGGAGGAGGAGGAGAAATTGAATAAATCTAAGGCTTCTAAAACTAAAAGAAGGACAAGCTCAGGCAAAAATAAGAAAAAAAGGAGAAAAAAAAGTAGTGGAGGGAATATTAGAATGTAAAAAAAATTTCACATCTAAATATTAAAAGATGAATCATGAATATATAAGCTTACAAAATATTTAATCAAATAGCTTAAACTATTTTAATAGATTATACTATCCTTAAGTATACTTATTATAAGGAATTTAATAAGAAGTACATGTAAATTTTAACTTGAGAACATTGCCCAAGATTTATTCATTTGTGAGAAACGCTTACATAAGTAATTTAGTTAAAAATAACGGATTTAAATCCTCTAAATTTAATATTAATGAATTTATGTGAAGTTTTCTTTTTAAAAAAGAGAAAATTTTATATTTTATAAAAAATATTAAAATAATCAAAAATACTAAAAAAACTTCACATAAAAATTCACTCATATAACCCTTAGAGGATTTAAATCAAACAATAATAACGGGATGATTTGCTTTCATATTTTCAGTTTTTAAGAATGTTTGACGTACCAAATAAACTCATAAGTTTCAACTTGCATGTGATATGCTCAGGAAAGTGGTTCGTGGTGACTATATATATATATATATATAGAGGAAGAAATAAATGGAAACCAATGATATGACGAGAAAAGAATTAACTTTCTGTTTAAGTGTATAATGACAAAGCTGGAACCCAAATCTGCCATTTTTGTCTCTTTAGTCTCGTGATTAAGCAATCCAACACACAAATAATTACTCCTCAATTTCACTGCTTATATATTCTGCTTCACTTGTGTTGATCTCACGCTGCAAAACCTCTCATATTATCTGTATTGAGAGTTCGCAGCCCTTTTATAAGTAATAATTAACTTACTTCAGAGAGGTTTAACCTCGGCTGTCGGTCTGGCCTATTCTCAATTAAAAGAAATTAATCGCAAAGCAATAGTAAATGAAATTGACCAAGAATCGGATGCTTGAGTTGACCAAAACATGAGCGATGATAAATGCTTTCACATCTGATCTCATAGTATACTACAAGATTTAATAAATATTTTGTAATCTAAATATAAATAAACAAAATAAAACAAGAATGTGAAAATAAATTTAACTAACCAGTCAGGTTTTTCTTACAAGACTTGAAAAGGTTTATCTCTCATATTTAGATTTTAATCCCTCTTTTTTTATGAGAAAAAAAAAATTTAAGTGAGTTGTGTCATTGGAAATCATCAAAGTCAAGGCTAGACTTCAAGTTCAAAGAATATTTAAGGATGCATTTGGTTTGAGAGGAGGGTAGGAAGGTGATGGAGAGAAGGGATTTTTAATGATCCTTTGTTTGGTTTAAGAGGAGAAGTAATAATTAATTTACTATTATATCCCTATATATTAGTTTAAAAAAAATTTAATTGTTTCTTGTAGAAATTAATTTTACACCTCAATTTAAATAGCATGATTTTTTAAAAATTCATTCTGATCTTATCATATTGTCAATATGTGAATAAAAAAATTAAACCAATAATTATAATGATATAATATTTTTATAAAAAATAAATAACTCCCATAAATATATAATAAAATATGATGAATTATAATTTTTTAAAAAATTCAAAAAGGTCATTCAAGGGTTAAGAGTGAAGTATAATCTGATATGAAAAAAAATTTTTTTTAGCTATAGATATACTTAAAATATTAAAAAATAATTAAAGGCAAAATAGTCAAAAAAAAAATTAACTCCCCTCTAAAAAGCAATGTGAGGGAAGGGGAGAGGTTATTTTGGCTCCTCTCCCCTCAAATTTTTTTAACCAAATGAGGGAAGAGGAGACCCTCCCCTTCCCTCCAAAACCCTCAACCAAGCACAATCTTATAGAATTAGTTGCATACTGCCAACCAACAAGATTCTCATATAGATAGTAGGATGTGAACTCATGATCTTGTGGGTCATAAGCTAAATTCTTACCAATTGAACTAAGCTTTTTTGGTTGTAATCTTTTATATTATTTTATAAAACTTAATAAAGTTTTGAAATCTTATCCAAATCTAATTTAATCTAAATATAAATATAAAAGAAAAATAAAATAAGATTGTGATAATAAAATAAGAATATGATAATAAATTTAATTACCTAATCAGATTTCTCCTACAAAAGTTGAAGAGCTTTATCTTTCATATTTTTTTTGATCAAATTAATCTTTCATATTATTCTACAAGACTTAAAAAAGGTACGAATGATTGATGAATTTTAATTTTTAAAAACTTCATTTTTCTTTTTTCTTTTGGTGATAATTTAAACAAATATTTTCGTATTTCCTTAATCTCATTTTACCACCTTACTTGACCCCGAAAAAATAGACATTTAATTATATTAATAACTAATTATTAGGTGTGGATTGATGTTCTGAATTAAAATACTTTAATTGGAGAAAATAATTACTGACTCCCTAGAATTAAATCTAACTCAAAATATGAGAGAGTAAAAATCAAATAATATAGGAAAAATTAGGAATGGGATCTTATATTACTAAAATTTATTATAAAGGATAATAAAAATTAAAATTAAGATGAAGGACAAAAATTAGGAGTATAATTGACTATTGACTGCTATAAGTATAAAAGCTGTCAATAATGTCTTAAAATTAACGAATGAGTTGAATGCACCTAGTTACAATAATACTCTTTAAAAATAAAGTTGCGTAGTTTTTTTTTTTGGCCAAGTTTAGTTTTCAACATATTAATAATAAATAACTATACATCTAAATATCTATCTACAATCTATACTAATCTCTATTATCTATATCTATAACATTTTAAAAGTGAGTATTTTCCTTTAAAAAAAGTGATCAATCTTTTAAAAAATATTAATTGAAAACAATTTTGAAATACTCACTTTTAACGGAAAATACTCACTTTTAAGGACAAGGGCATTTTGGACAGATTTTTTTTTTAACACCTCAAAAGCATCAAAATTCTTAATAAAAAGGGCCAAGGAACCATTCTAAAAGCACCCTAACAAAAAGGGCTGGAGGTAAATACTAATTAAAAATTATTAAAATATTGATATTTTTGACACTAAATAAATAGGGTCAAAATAGTTGTTGAAAAAACTCTTTTCCGGTAGTGTTGAAAATACCACTTTATCAATACTTTTCTGGATACATATTCTCATTTCTCATGTTCGATTTGATACCGAGCTAATGGTTACAAGTAAAGAAAACATCATGCACTTTTTCTTTCATACGTGATTTCTATTCTTGTAACACAATGAAACGTTACATGGAAGATGATCCAAATAACTTCAAGTTCTACATGGGATGGATAGCATTTAATTATATTAACAACTAATTATTAGGTGTGGATTGATGTTTTGAATTAATCACTTGAGAGTCCCTATGATTAAATCTAACTCAGAATATGAGGTACTAAAACAAAAAAAAAACAATTAAAATAAGAACATTATGATAATAAATTTAACTGACTATAAACAGAATTCTCCTGCAAGATTTAGAGAAGTTTATCTCTCATCACATCATTCTACGTTAGGACTTAATAAAGGTTTGAATTCAATAAATATGTGATAATAAGCATTTGATTCTTCAAAAAGACCACTCGATCGTAGTTAGTCCAGGTTATCTGCAAGTCCAGATCCCCACATACATCCTGCACTCATAACGGTCACAAGAAATGTAATTTATTTTGGAAGACAATTAAGAGTGAAAAGAACAGAAAACTTGCTACATATGCAACTTCCTACTGCTAGTCTTTGATTCTCCGTAAAAAGACTAAGCAGATTGAAGTGTATAAGAAAGAGAATCCCAAGCCAATACTGAAGATGAGAGCTTATCAGTGCATGCTCTGTGATGCACCCAGGATATCCTGAAAGAGCCACAATATATGGAAAAACCTGTCCAACTCCATACCACTTCATTCTTTCCACAAAAACCTGCCAGCGAACAGATCCAGTACTTTCATGAACTTGTTCATCTTCTGTCACAGCCACAGCCTCGAGCTCGCTATAGTACTTGATCACAGGAAGCTTGTGAGCCACATTGTACAAGACAGTGCATATGGGCATCACTACGATTCCTACAGAAAAGTAGAGGTTCGCGCTCTTTTGCAGGCCAGTGGCATCTCGAGAGTAAACAGCGTCTGTGAACATTCTCAGGAATGGAATAAGTATACCTATATACGTACAAAAGCAAACACCAATCACACAGAAGAAAACAGGAAAACAAACACATGCTTGTAAAGGACAGCTTACTGGAAGCTGCAGTGCCGGCAATAGTAGCTTTCTTGTACTTGTCCGGCAACTCGCTGGCAGGCCCAATGATTCCGCCTTGAACTAGAACATCACCTAACCCGCGAGCCCCAGTGCTCCGACTGTCACGGGGAACCCGTCATACAACCCGACCCATCCTTTTATGTACAATGCATCCATGACGGGAACTATGAGGTGGCCACTGTGAGTAACCCTAGACCGACGTTGATTTGCACACGGACATGGGATTTGCGGCTGTGGAGGAAGATGATGTTGAAGGAGAAGATAGCAATGTTCATGTACATCATGGCGAAGATGCGGCGAAGTCTGGCTTCAGGGCAGAGGTAGGGGTAGGAGAAGTAATCGATGGCGGTGATGAAGGCGTTCCAAAGAACAAGGTAACCGAGGCCGAGGGCGAAGTAGGCAATGTAGGCTAAATGCCACTTGTCTTGGGGCACATTGTTCGGCGGCGGGGCTTCGGGATTGTTGGGGAGACCAGAGGCATCGGAGGCGGCGACGTCCATTGGAAGAGAAGAAGGGAAACAATGGGCAGAGTCCAGTACTGAAAAAAGAAGAAGAAGAAGAAGAACAAGCTGGGAGTGAGAAATCAATATATATTTACCAACAACCTTTAAGCCTGTTCAATGATGCACACGTTCTTGCCTTCATTTCTTTTTCTTTTCCTGGATATCATGGCAAGGTCTTTTCCTTCATTTTTTGAAGGTAGAGAGGTGGGAAAGGTCTCATGGTTGAACTTGTCCTCCATAAGTATGATGTTTATCACTGTATGTAGATTGAAATAAATGTAAGAGAAGAGAAGTAATGGAATTTGTTTAGTCTGTATCCTCTGTAATTCTTCTTTCTTGTGAAATTTTTGTTGTCAGTGAGACATGATATCTGTAAAATGTAAAACTGATTCTGATTTCTAAATCAAGACTCCTCAACAAATATTGGGCATGCATTATGGTTTGATTTAATTTTTAAAGTTAAAAGACTCAAAAAGAATCTATTTTTAGGAAGTTCTAGTCGCCTAGTGATCGAATTATAATAGCTCATCAATCATAAAATTTAAGAGTTAAGAACGAGTCCTAGATAAAAATCATGTCTTGGTTTGTGCTAAAGAAACAACTAAATCAGATAGAAGTATATAAATCAGAAAGCTTGACCTTAATAATTACCATTCAAGCTTTGACACCAAATCCAACGAATTGAATCTTTCTCAATAAACAGGTCGATAGATCTCCAACGGCCAATAAGCGCAAATATAATGCAAACCTCATGATATAGACTTCCCGGCCGGGCAAACTGATCGCTTTGTAAATCCGAATTTACATGCTCAGCTTTGAGAACTTTAATTAACAAAACTTCTTACAGTTCAGTAATTATTAAGTGTGAACTTTTCAGTTTCAGTTCAGTGTCCTATGAACTGAGAAGTTCACAATTATACGTAGAGAAGCTATGAGCTAGTAAGTTAGCCAATTAAGTGCTTGTGAACTGAAATCAAAGTAATACTACAATCACTCTTTGTTGAAAGTTTAAATCCTTTTCGAACTCTACTGTAGAATCAACCGTGAAGACCCATAACAACCCTTGCATACTGTGTGTTGCAAAACGAACATATTGTTTTTCCGAACATATATGGCTTTTGAATATTTGTTTCCTGAAAATATTCACTGCTTGCCCAGAATGTAAAAAACTAAAAAAGCTGAAATAGCAAGGAAATGCTGCGAGTATGGAGTATGTACCTGATGTACTCCTGGTGTGAGCGGCTAGTTGGTGATCACAAGAAAAGGCCTTGTCCGTTAACTGAGACTAGGATTTGGGAGAAGATCAGAAAGTGAGCATTTGAGAATCGGAAAAGGGAGCGGTATTAGATCTCAGCAGATAGTTTCTCTGGTGAAGCAGCGTCTTTCAACAAGAGAGAGAACTCCTGCATTATTAAATCACCAATTCAAAAGGACCAGTTCAAAGGCAAGCAGAAGGGAAAGTTACAGAAAGAACAGAGAAGGAATACAGACGAGAGAGAATAACAGAAAGGATAAGCCAACGCACAAATTCCATGACGACCCAATCATGGCACTCGTCAGGTATATATCGCTCAATCACTCCTCTTGTGCCTCCCGTAACGCTATCGGTCCTTCCTTGCTACGTGGCTCTTCCACGTGTTCTGCTTGGTAAACAGATTAGTCGTCAACGGGTTCCAGCCTGGCGTCATTCATCACCGTAGCCCCAACGTCCATATTCGTGACAGCCTCGAAGCTCAATCAGTGAATTAATTACATCAGTCACTTTCATTATTTTGGGCATGTGCAGCTGCAGCAGGCAGAACAGAAGCAGGGTGAATGATGGATGAAAGGAAACGGAAGGGAAAGGAGATTCCCCTTTGGTGGTGTTTGTATTGAAGTGGAAGGGAAGGGACCGCACCGAATAGGGAGGATGACAGTGAAATTTTAAGAGTACTAGTTAATTTAAATTAAGTCCCGACTAAATTTAGAGTGCCAAAACAAAGTTCCTTGATCCTTTAATACCAATGAGTATAACAACTCAAGAAATTTGAAAGTTTGACTCTCAATTTTATAATTTTATTGTGATAAATTTTTAAATTTTTTTTAGAATTTTAATTAAGGTTAAAGAATAAACAACAGACAATGGAGAAATAGAGGAATGAAGAATAAATAATAGGCAATAAAAACTATTAAACTTAATATGTTTCAACAATAAAAGATGAATATTTGTGTTACTGGTTAAAATTTAAAAAATAAGTTACAAATGCACTATAATGAAATTACAAAATAAGAAGCCGAACTTGTAAATTCTCAGAGCTATTGAACTTAGTATTTCTCAACATTAAAAATGAACATTTGTGTACTTTATTAAAATTTAAAAAATAAGTTATAAATTTATCATAATAAAGTTATAAAAGTAAAAGTCAAATTTATAAATCTTTGAAACAATGAGACTTATTATCCTTGAAAGACCAAAATTTTTTATTAATATTCTAAAATTGATTGGCACCCAACTTTACTTAATTGATCCCTTTGACTTAGCTATCATTCTCCTATTGAATAAATAGTATTGCCACCTTTGCTTGGTAAAATCAACACTCCATGCCTTCTTATGCAGCGTACGAAATTTTGGTCATTGTAGTCTGCATATGACCATAGCCCATTTATTGATCTCAAACTCAGCCAAAACGTAACCACACCCGGTTAGACGAAATGGCCCAAAATGAGAACTGGGAGGGAAAGATGAGAGGGAGGGCTTGCATTGAATGTAGGCGGAAGTTGTAAATGGTAGATTTAGAAAGTCATGTCAATTTTACATCATTTTTGTTATTAGATTGGAATCTAGTGAGTATTTGAAATATACTTGTTAATGAATGTTTCATGTAACATATAATAACTATTTAATTTAATCAGATGATTGTCGACAATTTTGTCATATAGTACTAAAAAAGCTATCAAATTTCAAATTTTTAAAAATAAAATATTATAAATAAAAAGTGTTTTGATTGTGTTGATTGTTATGAATTTTTGGAAGAGAACATATATTAATAATGTTTAAGTATTGAAAGAATATAATAATTATAATTAAAACACTTATTGAATAAGTATATTTAGAACACTTACTAAATTCAAATCATAATTAATCATTCTTCTTTGGTTTTGGTAAAGAAATTACAAATATCTTATATTTGAAAGAGAAAATATCATTCAAGTTGAGAGTATTTAATATCAATTAATACTTAAAAAATTTAAAAATATTACTATAAAATCAGAAACTAATTTAAAAATAATTTTATATGGAAAAATGTAATTACAAAAGATTGACCCTTTTTTTTGTTTTTTACTTTTTTTGCCATTTGACAGAGATCAGTTCAAAAGTAAAAAGGCTACTATATGAAGATAGACAGCATCAAATTCTCAGAGTTTGTGGACGTGACGGAATAAATCCACTCACTTCCAACCTCGTACAGACAATGCAGCATGGGAATCAAACTCATTCAATACAACATGTACTTACCTAGACCAGTGCAAATCAAAGGGACCACCAATGTCGGTTAATTTCAAAAGTAAAAATTTATTATAGTTAAATTTTTAATAAATTTTAAAAAAATTAATTATAAATACTAATTTAAACAATTACAAAATTTAAAAATTTTAATTACAAATATGATATTTAAATTTTAGATAGCACCAATTGGTTTACGTAATTTAAATTTTTATTTATAATTATTTAAATTAATATTTATAATTTATTTTATAGAAAATTATGACAGGGACTTAATCGTAGTTAATTCATCTTTTTAAGATTTTGTTGTCATTCTTCCCGGTACCACCAGTGGCAGAAATATAATGAGATCGATCAAAGGTAAAGCCTAAATGTGGTGATCAATGAAAATTAAGCATACCATAATCACATGATTGTATTTTCAAATTTTTTATAAAATGAAAATTAAAAATCTTAATAAAAACTGATTGTATTTTAAAATTTGCCTTGTGTCTGCATCGAAACCATGAATGCTTCTCCAATTTTCACCCTTTCTTGGCTTCTCTTTATGGGTAGTGGTACCATGAAAGCGAAGCAATAATGAATTGCTTATTGGAGAAAGGTTTTGATTTTTAATGTGAACGTCTCACGTGCTTCTACCTTTCCATACTCAAGTGAAAAAAAAAAATGAAATCGATATTCTTAGAGAAGAGAAAGATGCAAGAAATTGAAAACAGAGCAGTGTGTGTTGCTTGTTCAGTGTTCAGTTCACATTCAAAAATGGCAAACAAGTGAATAAATGTGCCCTCAAAAATCAAAATAGCCATTAAAGAAGTCATTTCATTTGTAGATATTTTTTTTTATTTAATCACGCTTCACTAGTTCTTGTGAGGAAATTACAAATGTCTTATATTTAAGACAAGGTACATTGATATATGCACCTATCGAGGTAAAATAAAGACGGGTTGTATTGAATAATACTCCCTCCATTTTGAATTATAAGGCACTTTTAAAAAAAGTTTCGTCTCAAAATATAAGATAATTTATGTAGATTAAGGTTTCATTAAATATATCAAGTTTAATATTATACTTTCTCTTTTTATAATTAATTTACTTCCCTTCTCTTTTCAATATATTAAATGATAAGTATTTTTAGAAGTTTATATTTTTGTTTTGGAAAAATAAAGTTGTTAAATGTATATAATGAGGTTTATTGGTATGTGAGATTTTATCTAAAAGTGTCTTATAATTTGGGATAAAGGTAGTAATATTTTCTTCATTTTTAAATTTAGTTTAAATTTTTTAAATATTGTGATACTTCTTTCATCTCAAATTGTAAAGCACTTTTAAATAAAATCTTACATACCAATAAAGTTCATTAAATATATTTTATAACTTTATTTTTTCAAGACAAAAATATAAAATTTTAAAAATGACCTTCATTTAATACTCTATTGAAGAGAGAATATTGAAGAGAGAGAATATATAGGAAGGATAATATCAAAAATGTGTCATCAATAAAACTTTATTTTTATCAAAGTGTCTTAAATTTTAAAACGTTAAATTTTTCTTAAAATTATCTTATAATTTAAAATGGAGGGAATAATATATTAACATTGTTTTATTTATATTTGATTGTTAGTTAACTAAAAATAACAAAAAATTATAAAAGAAGAAAAAAATTACTGTAAAAGATTCAAAAATTATAAATAAGGACAAAAAATTATGAAAAATAATCAAGAAAATTTATTGGATCTATCGGATCAACTCAAATACATGAATTGTCAAATTTAAAAAAAAAATTGTTGAAACAAATTTCAATTTTTATTTGAAAATTAATTATTTTTATTATGAAAAATAGAAAATATGTTTTCATACCTGGAAAGAGATAGGATACTATATAGCAATGAGGGGGAGTCCCTGTTGGCTACACCGGCAATAGATGTGTACAGCGACACCTGGTTTATTGGTAAAACAGCAAATGCAGAGGCGAACAGTGAGCTACCAATTGCTCGAGTCGTGTTCGGATGAACACTGTCCTTAAAGACTATTTCGGTACACCTGGACGATAGACCGGCAGTCCCCCAGGATTAAGCGAGCACTTCCTGCGGCGGAGCAAGGAAACAGAATGGCGGAGACTACAAGCGAAAACAGACAAACAGAAGACCAGAGGAGAAGACGAGAACCTTTTTCTATCTGTTCTGTCCGCACCAATGTCCATTTATAGGCTGAGGAATGAGACACAAACGTTGGGCTATAATTACCGGTTAATGCTTCGGTTATACACACATTAAACAACAAACGTTCATGAATTAATGCTTCAGTTACACGCCTTAAATAGCAGAAACGTGCATGCCCATTAATCCAAAAACGTTCAGCGTTCAATCTGGAGATGTTTGGCAGGCAAAATATTAACGCACAGGATTTCGATTTCCAGAAAACTGCCCAACGCCTCAAGTTCAACTTGAGAATAGTTAAATCAGAGGTTTTTCGGGTAAGCAAAAATAATTATTTATTTAACCATTTTTTGTAAAAATAACCCGATAAAAGGAACCCAGTGCCTCTTGAACTCGCGCGCAGGGGGGTGAATCGGCTGATTTCAACTGCGATTGCCCTGAGTTGGCCTGTCTCATGTGCGCGAAGCCACTTCTCCTCCAAGCCCATTTTACTAGCCCACTTCATTCCTTAGTATATATTCACTAGGAGATGTTTTCTTTTAGTCAATGTGGGACTTTGACACACACACACTTTTGACACACATACAACAGTCCCAACTCGCAAGGTATGATATAATCGTGTAAATATAATTCCATAACTGAAAAATGGTTGGTAACTTGCAACCATGAAATGGAACATAAATGCTTTGATAAAATATAATTCCTGTCATTGAGTGCCCCCTCAATGGTTGGTCGGTACAAACACTTTTGTGTCTGGAAGTTCCGTATTTGTATGTACTTTGCGTTCTTCAGCTTTTGCTCTTGCTTCCTCTAAAATGTTACAAATATTGGATTATTGAATTATTTGACTTATTACGTATCCGCTGTGTGTGGGGAGCACATCCATTACTCAATAGGTCAGTCCTGAAATAATCTCAACCGTATAATTTATTTTATATTTTTTAAAATAAAAATTTATAAAATTTTGAATAAACATATTCATTACCAACATATATCATTCATGTTTAATCATATCAGTCCAAATTTAATATCATTTTTTTACATTTTTATGAATTAATTATATAGATTGACTTTTAACTGTCAGGGATTCAATTTATAGGGAAAAATTTGAATTGTGGGAAATTTTTCCCATAGCTCCTTAGATTCCGTAAGAAGCAACAGTATCTAATTGATAGCTACAATGAGAATGATTCGCACAGTATCTAACAAGTACTGTGGAAATCCTACTTGAATCATGAGTTCCCACAGTATTCTAATAAACTGTGGGAACATTTTTCCACAGATTTGTTCGATAACATGAGAAATTTGAATGTACCGCCACACTTTATTGAAACCATATCATTCTAATAGTCTCACACCCTTCTTTTTTTTTTTAGTGTCTCTTCCTCTTCGTCCTCCCTCATGATGGCACTGTTGGTCATTCGACCACAAATAACGTCATAATGGATGACAAGGGAAACACCCACAAACACATTCCAAGACTAGGTCGGGGCAATTTGTATACGGGGTAGGGTTTACATGGTAGAATAGATGACAAAGACACATGTGGCATTTAGTAAGAGTCTTCTAACACATGTCACACGTCTATCTAGTCTGTTAACGAAGCAGGGTGACATTGCTCTTTTTTATACTTTCAAGGAAATATTGGCCCTTTTAAAAGGTAAGAGTATCCACTGCTCTTCTAAAAAATTTTTTGAGGTATTTTTGTTTCCTTTAACCCATACTTTTAAATACTGAGGTTCCAAATTACATAAAAAAAGATTTAGAATGTCGTATGTTTCTAGATTTATAGTTCAAGAATAAATTTTTTTTTAAAAAAAGAACATCTAACTGTTCGTTTATGAACAAGTTACTAGGTATACTAGAGACACTGAGTTTTAATTGATAACAAAAAAGGTCCCGAGCTCCCTTATCACAATTTACCGGAATATAAAAGATATATAAGACTTGATACAATAATTATTTTTTATTATTACTAAAATGTAAACTGATTACAAGTCTAAATTGAAGATAAAGCTGATTGATAAACCTAAAAACTATAGGTACAGAATACAAATCTTTTGAGTGTTGACTGTTGTTCGTTTCTGTGTTTTGGTGCTCTATTTATAGTGATAGAGTGATGGTGGTCTCTTCCTTAGGACCTAGAACGTTTTGCCAAAAAATCAAGAATCCCACTAAACTCATGACATAGTCTTTTACTCATTGTCTTTCATTTTTGGCAACCAGCTCATCTCACCGAGATACTTGGACATAAGGATGCTGCTCCTATGAAATTTGAGATTATTTAAGATCGTGTCTTTATGCATCAATGGTCTAGGGTTTACAACTGACAAGATTTTGGCATACTTATCTAGACGTGGCTTTCCATTGAGTTCGAGACTGGCCCCTTTATTCATATTATTGATTAGGCCTGACTTTTTAGCCACTCAGCTCAAATGGCTTTATGACCTACCTAATACTTTGGCGAGCAACATTTCATATATAGTCCAAATAATGCCCCTTGCGTGCTAGTAGCTGATAATGTAAGTCACATGGCATGTTTAAAAAAAACTAAAACATCACATTGTCCTTAAGTTCCCTTTGTTAATATAAACTTATTTCTTTTTCTAGTCGTTCCCCTTACCCTTCTTGTCGTTTCTTATTTAAGCTTTTGCTTTTCTCACTTCATTCTTTCCTTTGTTTAGTAAGTAATGGAGGGAGTGACTTTATAGCCCTTCCTTTAAGTATTGATCTAGATGTTGGTCCTGTAACATCATCCCTAACATTACCAAACACACAGAACATATAACACAGAATAATGTCATGATAACCGAGATTACCTTAATCCCATAATTAGTTACCACAACCTAAGGGTTAAAGAATATTTGAGAAAAATAGGATCCCAAGAAAATATTTTTTAAAAGATCATTTAAACTCAAACTATGGTTTAAAACTAATTAAATAAGCCAACGGAAGCATAAGAAATTCATCAGGCTACAATATATAAAATAAAATATTCTAGCCATATAGGCACAGTGCGCTGTGGTGCAGTGTATCATGTGCTGTGGTGGACTGCATAGAGGGGAATGCCCCTTCTCCATGCTTCACTCCGCAGCTCAATGGATAGTATGCCATGACGTGTATGCCCTATCATGACAACTCTTCAGACAACTTTTTAGAGCATGTCATTTCACCATCCAATGTCTGATTTAAGCGATTCAAGCGTCCACACATAACTTTTAGAGTCACCTAGCTATTAGTATTAGTCCCACACCTAAACACTGAGCCTAATAAGATTTGAACACCTGAACCTGAAATGGATCATTTTCTTTTAAAATTCACTACCAAGGTGCCCAAACTCCCAAACCAAGTGCCAATAACTATGGAACCACTTAAACCAACTCAAATAGACCACAAACAACCTATTCAAGCATCCAAATCACAATCATAATAGTCCAGACAAGATTTGGCCTCAAAAACCCTAATTTTCAACATAAATTTTACAAGGGGTAAATAATTCAATGGCCAATCAAACACATAAATCAATACAAAACTAACACTTATGCTAGTATCTTGACCTCTCACAACCCTTACAACACAAATATAATAAATCTAGATCGAGATACCTACAGTCACAATAGAAATCATGCAAGTGCATCTGAAAAATTATATATCTATGTCTTAAGTTGGCATAGGCATTTAATATTTGCTACAAACCAAAATAGATATAAGGATTATATAACTTAGAGCTAGTCCCCTCGATACTTAGTTGCACCTTCCTTTCCCCTACCCCTATTGAAGCATTCACTTGTAAAATGTAACCATTTAGTGAGTCGAGGACTCAGAAATCAAATAGTCTAATCAACTACTCGTGTGTGAGAATATTTTGTGCGTATGTGAAGTGACATGGTAAATCATATAATATATCTCATAAATCCACACAGATGGTTATAGAATGATATACATGATCAATACACTACCTTATACCCTCCTTATGTCTTTTGATTGAATCTGTGGGTTGACAATTTAATAACACCATGTTCATATGACGGATTGGCCCAAACTCACCATTAGTAAGAGGCAGCCTTAGCTAAGAGCACATTTACCCACTATGAATCATGTATTCCCCCTGTCAATAGTTACTAAAGGTGTCATTACCCAATCTACCATTTGTAGTAATGGAACTTCCAAACAATATAATATTGAGCACCAGGGCTTCCACGATACTAGTGTATCATATGAATTTTCAAACAATATTCCAATAACACACTAGGGTGAACTCCCACCCTCTCAATGATCATGCCAAACATACTTAATGCATCCAATACATATTTATAACATATAATTCATCACAATTTCTCATTTTCACTTAAACCATAGAATTTTACAAGTAATTATATATAAAAATAGCATTTAGCTTTCCAAATACAAAAGCATTAGAATAAATTTTCATTTCACTTCACATAACTTTATAATCATAATTTCATATTATTAATAGGTTAGTATTAAACTAAAACATAACTTCTAAATTGAACACACTACCATCCAAATACACAAAAAAGAGAGATTAGACAATCCAATTACCTCAACCTTTTTATCACTAAAAGGGTTACCGTGTCAATCAATAGCTCCACACGCGTCCATTAGTACTACAATGCTCGATTAAAGGTTAATCTATACAATTAAACCCTTAATTATCAAATCCTTTCACTAATCACCCTATATAATACAACTAGGGGTACCCATTATGCTCAAAATTTTAATTTAGCCCCAACAATCCTTCTAACACACTATATTAACCTTAGTTAACATCCCAACATACAAATAACACTATTATATTTCCCATATTACTCTTAATCTTCTAATTTCTATCTAAGGTTCATCCAGACCCTAACAAAAAATTCTAAATCTTTATGTAATCCATAAATATAAGTTTAGAGGCTTGATTTAACTGTCCAAGACTTTAACTAAGGCAATAGGTTTTGGCCATTACCTAAGAAAACACAAAATCATAGCCCCAAAATACCCAAATCATCAAAAAAAAAACTCGCATAATGGGAGAGGGAGAAGTAAAGGAAGCTTACCCAAAGCTCAATCTTGCTCCAAAGGTTTCCAAAGTACTCTTAAGGTTGAGCCCTAGCACCTACTGGTCATCTCCCGTCGCCTCCTTGCGATCTCTCTTTCTCACTTCTCATTTTCTGTTTGATTTCATGATTTGATAAAAGTAAAAATTTGTACATGCACTATGGTGCATGGCTTATCCACTGTGGCACGTGGCACAAAGAACTCAATACTCATTTTGAATCTCTCTCCATATCATGGCCAGCTCATACTTCAATCTAGCCCTTTTTTAAAGTTGTCTAATGATTCATTAGCTACATTAGCCTCCTTAAAATATTATTAACCAAAAATCCACTTAATTTGACTACAATACCCTTATAAATGTGGAAATTCCCAAAGTTAAAAATTCAGGATGTTATAGGTCTAGCGAGACTCAAATATCTCTTGATTCAAAAACTCCTCAATCATCTGGATAGGACAGAAACATTTGGGAATTGCTCCGGACTTCAAAGTTTTCAACACCCTCTTCACCCCTATCACCCTTAGGCTCTTGCTGCCAAAGTTGCTCCCTAATGTCTAACCCGAAAATGTTGCTAAGGTTGAATATGATAAGCACTAAGAGCAAGTATCCTTGGAAAACATTATGAGAGGCAAGATATTTTAGAAAGAAGAGTTGAGAGGAAATATTACCAAAAGTAGAAAAAAGAGGAGGTCCATGGCTTTTAATAGCAGTTCTTCCTCAAGTCGCTATAATATTGGTAGTGATTTGTGAAGAAACCGCTACCTCAACTGCTACAAGTCCCAATGTTTGAGTAAGACTATCATTAATATCTTTTCAAAATTGTAGTAATTTAGGCATGAACCGGTACGAGAATTACCACAACCATGACTATCTTTTAACTGAGGCAATTTGGTAGCAGTTTGGGTAACAAATTGCTGCAAAAATCTTAGCGACTCGATCATTCAAACTACTGCCAAAATTTCATGCCATTTGGCCCCTTCTACAGCAGCAGTTTTAGTGAGCCGCTACAATGTTTGTAGTGGTTTTGAATAGGAAAATCGCTTCAATGTTTTTTGCCAAAAGGCACAGGTCAAACTGTTGCGAGATAGTAGTGGTTTGGATCAAAACTGCTGCAATAGTCGTATTTTATAGCAGTTTCACAAAATAACTTTTGTTTTGTAGTGTCTCTTAAAAGGGGAAAAAAAAACCGGGGGGTGAGAATGATGAAATTTCTCTTAAGAATTCATTTGTTCAATTCCAAGGATTTGCATCTACAATTCTTCAATTTACAACTGATGAAACTTTAATTTGCAACTGTGTTTCTTATTTTTAATCATGCATACATTATTTGACATTGAATTTTGTCTTGAAAAATTTATTTGTTTAGTCTATAAAGAATTTACCACCACACTCGCAGATTTACAACTTGTGATACCGTACTTTGCAACTGTGTTTCCCATTTTTAATTCGGAAGGCAAGATTTAACATGGAATTTTCTCTTGAGAAATTATTTATTTAATTTCATAGACTTGCAACTATACCCCATGAATTTATATCTTGTTATACCTTGATTTGCAGCCCTACTGCCTATTTTTAATTAGGAACGTAAGATTTAGTGTCAAGTTTTCTCTTCAAGAATTTTTTATCCAATCCCAGGAATTTGCAACTATATCCCCCCACAAATTTCCACCTTATTGTATCTTGATTTGCAACTCCTTTTCCTATATTTAATTAGGATTGATTGAAGCATTTAATATTAATTTGTTCCTTGAGGAATTATTTATTCAATCTTAGGGTTTTGCAATTACACATTCTTAATTTGCAACTTGTTATAGGTACCATGATTTGCAACTCCATTTTTGTTTCTTAATTAGAAACGAAGAATATTAAATAAATTTTCACTTCAAAAATTATTTGTTCATGGATTTACAATTAAAATTTAGACTTTCAACTTCTTAATTATATCTCGATTTTGAACTCATTCTCATTAAGAATATACAACAATTTTCTATGAGTTTTTTCTTCAAAAATTATTTATCTTTATTAATAGATAATTATCAAAATTTGTTTGAAAAATAAGGGTATTATAGTCTTTTACTAACTAAAATTATTTTCAAATCAGTCCCATAATGATATTTTAGAATCTTTTAATCCTTATTTAATATTAAATTGCCTTAGCGATCCTTGAATAATATTTTCCATAATAAATAATTGAAATCTAAATATAAATAAACAACATAAAATAAGAATGTGATAATAAATTTAACTAACAGGTTTTTCTTACAAGACCTGAAAAGGTTTATCTCTCCTATTTAGATTGTAATATCTCATTATTCAGTTTTGAAATCTTATCTAAATCCAATCTAATATAATGTAATAAATGTAATTAACCAATCAGATTTCTCCTACAAAATTTGAATAGCTTTATCTTTCATATTACTGTACAAGACTTAATAAAAGCATGAATGATTAATGGAGAATGAAGCCACATAGCTTTTATTTGATTTATGTCGACGCAAAACGCTACCTTATCCTATTTGCCAATAAGCTTCATTATCTCACTGGATTATCGGGTGGGCCTTGTTGTTCTTGCATTTTATTTTCAAATCGTATTTCATATAAAAATTGTTTTTAATTAATTTGTCCTCAATCAGATGTGAATAAATAAACATGCATGTTTACCAAGTATAAATCGTTTAACAAGCACGGAACATTTTAAGGGGCTTTTGCATATATACCTTATGTTATATTTTGCATTATGGTTGATTTATTATATTTATCAATAATATACAATTGTATATCAATGATAAACTCCTTATGAATTTTTTTCAATAATAAACTCCTTATATATCAATAATAAATCTCTTATATATTGATATGAATCGGTCATATTTCTAAATTTTCAAAAATTTGGTTTGTATTTTCTGGGCACAAGATTTTAAAGGGCCTTAATTTCTTGTTTTCAAACTCAAATTATTTTGAGACCCTATTTGTTTAAAGGTATTCTTAAATTAACATTTGAAATTTTTAAAAAACCAAGGTTGATTCTTTCTTCCTTTGATACATTTCTTATTCTTTTGATTAGCCCTAAACATTGTGGTTAGGTGTGGATTAATGTCCTAGACATTATAGGTTACAGCCTAATTTTCCTGATAATTATTTATGAAAAAGTTTCAATTGGCCTGGTATAAATTGTACATATTAAATATTAAAGCTGGTCAAAAGAGTACATATCAAATAGGGAGAATTTTAAAAAGGACTCCTTGACCAAATATATTATTTAAAAAAAATAGAGAGCCCCATAATTTTTGAAATTGCACTGTAGTTATTGGGTATTTAATTGAAATTAAATTTCTAATAGAAATAACAAGATTACCCCTCATTCAAATATATAACATATAATAAATAAAACAATTTGTTCATTTTTATATTGTATATTGTTCATTTACTTATAGAATATTATTAATTGTCTTACGTCACTTGTTCCTAGCTCTATTTTTACTTGATTTCATTCCAAAGGGCTTATAAACAAGTGAAATTAAAAAATGAATAATATTTTATACATAAATGAATGACATGCAAGATGGTAACAAATAAGTCGTCTAATCTATCATATGTTGTTTGTTTAAATGAGGAGTAATTTTGGTATTTCTTTCAGACATTTAATTTCAATTTAGTGCCTAATAACTACGAATTTAATCTCCCATGCTACTCATAAGGTATATTTTCTTGGTGGTACACTGATTTTAGTTGAGAATTGATTCATCACTTAAATCTGACTAGACAACACATCCATAGGTGACCGACAACGGAGATCTCTCTCTCTCTCTCTCTCTCTCTCTCTAAAGAATATTACTTAAAGAGCAAAATTTAAATATTTATTTTAATAAAAAATAAAAAATTGAAACAACCAAACAATAAAAAATTGAAATATATAGAATTCATATCTCAGAAATTTAAAATAAAATACTTTGTTATCCAATGATTCGACATTTGAGTTATAAAAAATTAAAGATTTTCGTTAGAAAAAAAAAATACAAATGCAGATAACTTGATAGGCGGGCGGATACAAAGCACTTAGGCATATATCGTTATTAAGTAGTCAAGTCTGGTCGGGGGTGACACGCCCAGGACACTTGATGACCAGTGAAAACATCTTTTATGGTTTCACCCGAAATTGAACTTTAAAAAAAAGAAAAAAGGTCGAAAAAAAGCCACGATATACAGGAGTGGGTCCTTCTCTGTCCTCTGTCTATTGACCCCCCACAAATGCAGGCATCCAAAAAGTAGTTTCATGTGACAAAAATGTCCAAAACTATAAGAAAAGCACAACACACCACACAGTCATTGTCGGTCTTCCAAATATAATCGGACATCAAAATCTATTAATTATTGCACATGAAGTGGCCCAACCCTATCAGCAACACGTTGGCAGTGTGCTTTCCCAGTCATCCCACTCAAATGCAAAAGCATGAGCATTAAAAAAGTCGTTGACATAAAGATTACCCTTCCTAGCACCAGTTTTTCTCCTAGCTTCGGACCTAAAAATTTAAAATACACCAGTCGTGTAACTTGAGGACTTGTACACATATCCACGTCCGCTTGATCGATGGCTTACTCGTTGAGATGCTTCCTTTGCGTGCTCTTTAATGAGTAACGACACTTACTTATAGTATGTCTTGCATACTTTTCAAAATTTTCAGATATGACTTGTAAGGCAACGACATTTGTGAATCTTCCCCATTTGTTTACGTGCCAATTTGTACGTGTTCTTCTTCATTTCATTATTCACCGCTTCTTTCACTAACCTTCATCCATGATAAACGATTCCTTTTAAAAATACTGATCGAACTCGACAACTTCAATTGCTTTTCTAATCCCTTGTGAGTAGTAGTCTTCCCTTTGGATTGAAAAGTGGTCTTAGCTTATCATCCATCATTCCATCATTCTCCAACATCTGATTAATCTGTTTGGCCACTTGGCTTATTGATCGAGTAGGGGCATTGACACATCTACGACCGAGAGACAATTTTAAATGAGTTTTTAAATGAAGCGACAGAGAACAATATTAAAAAAAACAATGAATACAATTGATGACAGTATGTAATTTCAGTCAAACAATTGTATGAACAGCTAGCAAAAAAAAAAATCAAATCAGCGAGATGAAACAAAAGGAGGCTAGTAATAAACAACAAATCTGAAGTTAATAAATAATACTTGATAATCACGTATAAATTCGGATATGGATTCCATGACTGTATTTACTATAGTCATGGAGTAACTTTAGATATGTGGTAAAATCCTGACTTTCTGTTAAATTAAACGGTTTGGATGATCTTGTTATAACTTAAATCAATCACACTCAATCCAAATCTCTCCTCTCTTTTTTTATTTCCATGATCACCTGCCCATTCAGTGCCAAGATCAAACAATAATATGATATGCAGAATATAATATGAGAATATGCAGAATCCAAACCCATATAATAATACAAAACGAGCAACGATATCAAACAAAAATATGCAAAATACCATAGTATAAAAATTAAGCCAAAAGAAGCAGAATGTTCGCTAAAATCTAGATAATATCAAAACATTTGTGGTAATTCAGTCTGTTTCCTTAAACAAATAAAATAAAAAAAGCATCAAAGTTTCTTTCATCATAGCACCGTCCTGATTCAACAAAAAAGCTATATAGAAAGCAAGCATATTTCAATTCAATAGAAAAAATAGAGAATGTTCAAATAGGAAGCAATCCAAAACAAAAAAAAATGATAATAAAAAAGATTAAAATAAATTATAAATCATAGAAAAGATCACCTCAAATTATGCCAAAGAAGAACAAAGCACTACTCGGAGAAAGACTCCACCTTGTTAGTAAAAAAAAAAAAAAAAACTCTGGCAATTGACTGAAGAAGAATAACAACATAGCACTATTTCAAAAAGTTATAAGTTTTAGGTGAAAGATAGGTTGGAGATTTATTCCATAATATTATTTAAGAGATTTCAATGGATTTGAATTGAATATTTCCTAATTTTAATTGTAGTAAAATTATTTAAATTATTAATTTAATAGAGAGTCTAGATTTTGCTAAAGTCACTCAACGACTTTAGTTGTTATAGTTATAGGATTCAAATCCTATAAATTTAAAGATTTAGTTATGACCTTGAAGGAATAAATTACATACCAAGGATTTAGCGTACTGCTAGCAGTTTTTCCGATACCACCCATTCCTAAATTCTGACTCAGCCGGAGAATGGCAGGACTTGCACGTTCTGGCTCATTGATCTTGTACATGTGCAGTTGTTGAACTTTCTCTGCAAATTAACAGAACCAAAAAAAAAAATAGAAAACTCTAGAAATCAACCAAGAGGATCAACACAGAAGAATGAAGGAAAATTGGTGAGTAATTAATGAAGACGGTGAACTTACCAGAGTGAACAGATCCAGCCAGCTGGGTTCAGCAGGAGATGGAGAGAGGAGAAGCGGAAGAGATTAGAGACGAGTTTGACGAAGTGAAGGGTGAGAGCGATCTGGTAGTGAAAGCAAAAGTTGAAAGAGAAGCCGTTGTATATTGACGTTTGGCCACATATTGATCGAGTACGGGGCATGGACACATCTACCCAGAGACAACAGAAATCATACCTGGATCGGAATTTGTAGTCATCGTCGTCGATTAGTGCCTCAATATATATACGAGTTGGATCCTCCTACGATGATCGGAAGCTGTCGGCAAGACTTAATTGAGTGGATGGCAAGTAAAGCCGAGTCACGGAAATGGGGGGCTGTAAACTCTGCTCCTAACAAAGTGCGAGGCATCCCTTGCCGGTCTTGCTTGGTAATGTAGATTTGTGGAGATAATTAGAGGGAAGTGTGTGGATGAAAGTGTGGATACGTTGAAGTGGGCATGTGAGAGAATTGATTAGTCTCCATGATCGTCCTAGACAAGCATGACGTAGAGAGGGAAGAGCGTTTGTTCGGATGACCTGGCGGGAAGAAGGACAGTATAGAGAGATTTGACAGATTCGTCCGTGAATAAAGGAAGGGTCGCGATGGCATTAAGGACCTCGACTCCTTGTATTAAGGTATAGGATTTAGTATGAAATGAAAAGGTACTTTTCCCGAATAAATTAAGATTGTATTTGATTTTTAGTCTGTAAAAAGATAAAAGTTTATTTATTAAAATTTTATTTAATAAAAGTTAGTTGTTATAATAAAATTTATATTTAAATATATTTTTGAAAAATTAATTTAGTAAATTAAAAGTTATTTAAATTAATGATTATTTGTAGGGGTTTAAAATATTAAAAAATAAAAAAAATAGAGACTTAAAATTTAAAAAAAAATATAAGAACTAATATCAAAACGTGAGTAAAATGCATGAATCTAACATTGTAGTTTTGAAAAAAGAAGAAGAAGAATTATGGGAGATAAGTGGTATCATTACCTAGGTAAGTGAAAAGCAAAGTACTTAAAAGGCCATATAGTATATTGTAATTTTAAAGAGGAATATGAAAAATTGTACGGGACCATTTAAATGAGGAGTTAAAGTTTAATTTTATTCTTATAGTTAATTTTTTTAAGAGTGTTAAGTACTCTAAACTTTTAAGTGAGGCAATTTTATTCTTAAATTATTTTTTTGAAAAGAAAAAAGCCCTCTCCTTTAATGAATTATTAACTCTACCGTTATATGCTAATGTGGCATGTGCATGTGGCCTAAGCACAATAACATGTAAGACTTTAATCATATTTTTTATACTAATTTGCCCTTGAACTATTTTTCAAGAGTATTAAACACCCTAAAGTCTTTTTTTAGGAGCATTGGATATCTTAAAATCTTGTTAAAATAAAATTTAATAAATATTATTAAAATATTATTATTTAAAACATTACATTACCCAATTTAATATTTTAATATTTTTAAAATTTTATAATTTTGTATTAAAAATAAAGAAAATGAACCTCTAAATTAACGAAGGAATTTTTTCTTCTCATCTCTCCATTTTTTATTGTTAAGTAATTTTTTATAGAACATTAATGAAATAAGCAAGATATTTCAAATAAACATTTTGGTTGTTATTTTGTTGTTCTGATTGTCATATTTCTAATTTTACTTCTAACACTACAACGTATAGAGAGTATTAAATTTGGGTAGTGCAACATTTTGAAGGAAAATCATTAATTGAACGAAAAATTAAGGAACTTAACTAATATTAAAAATATAAATAAGTTTCGACACGCACAAAAAACATAATGATTTGGGTATGGTCTTGGAAAAAAGTTTGAAGATTAATATATAAAAAATAAAAAATCATCTATAAATTTATAAAATGCTAGTTTGAGTTGTTAATATTTAAAAAGTAATTTATAAATTTTGAATGAATATTTATAGATAATAATATTTGAATTATTAAATATAAAAATAGTTAATATTTTGATAATATTTGTTAAATTTTAGTTTAACAAGATTTCAAAGTGCTCGACACTCCTAAAAAAAGATTTTAATGTGCTCAATGCTCCTAAAAAATAGTTCAAAGGCAAATTAACATTAAAATACATGGTCAAAGTTTTACATGTCACTATGCATTGGCCTCACACACATGCCACATTAGCATATAATGATAGAATAAAGGAAATTTTTTGCTCTTTGAAAAAATAATTTAAGGATAAAATTTTTCCACTTAAGAGTATAAGGTGCTTAATGCTTCTAAAAAATAAGTATAAAAATAAAATTAGACCTTAACTCTTAGGCCTCATTAGGTATCATTGAATTAGGAAGAAAGAAATGGAATTAGAAGCAGGATCTTGATGCAAGTGCGTTTAGTTGGCAAGAGTAGTGATTCCCATGGAATCCAATTCTGGTAAAGATGATGGAATTTGATTCTTTCACAAACTCTATGGAATCAGGTGAATTCTATGGAACTTTCCTTTTAGACCTCAATACCTTTTGCTTTAATGCTCTAATCTTGATGTCGCACACTTCTACCTTCTTGTCACCCTTCTATTGCCCCAACGACTCCTCCACTACTACTCCCTGTCTCTGATAGTCAATAGGAGGTGGCATCAGCTTCCTTGTTGTGTGCGACAACCTCCATCACAAAGATTGTTGGTGGTAACACCAACAAAAAAGATGATGTTGCTTTAATCTAATAGTGGCAACCCAAGATGATTCGAGGATGAGCACCAGCATTGAAGAAGCCATCACCCTGTG
This sequence comes from Prosopis cineraria, assembly GCF_029017545.1. Lineage (NCBI taxonomy): Eukaryota > Viridiplantae > Streptophyta > Magnoliopsida > Fabales > Fabaceae > Prosopis > Prosopis cineraria. The sequence continues at coordinate 12,952,390 of NW_026555341.1, read as the reverse complement.
TTCTCATCGGTGTTGAAGGACCCATCACATTGCATTCTCACTGACAATTAAGGTCATGATTTTGGTGCACAAGAGCTTAACGATGAGCATGGCACAAGTCAAAGGCGAGAGTTCGAACCTATACCTAAAACCAAAGGACGTGTTTCAATAAAGGAGAAGATGAATAGTTTTTTTTCCGCATTTGTAGGGATTTTTGATAGTCTTTATTTTTTTCAATATTAATGAGTTAATATGATTCATATGTAATTTAGAAAATGCCCGTTAAGTGTTGTGCATTGCTTTTTTTCAAAGTCATGCTCTGTAGCAAGACAAGTTTTTTATTAAAAAAATGACAGGTTTTTTTTTAAAAAAATTGGCAAGAGTATTTAGGTATTTTTGATATATATATATATATATATCATAATTTTATTATCATATTAAACATATTTTTAAAATTTAATTTAATTTTAATTCTATTAAAAATTCTTTCGCCGTAGCAAAAGGGGCCTTAAATGAATGGAGTCAAAAAAGCTAACTCTACGGAACAACATTTCAAATGGGGGGGAAAAAGATGATGTGTCCATCAAGCTCACGTGTTTAAAGGAGAAAAATATTATAAGACTTAAAAAAATTATAAATATGATTTTATTCAAAAAAATGATAAATATGAAATTTCTTATGAGATTGCAAATTTAATTTTAAAAATATAAAAAAAATACTCTTTCTATTAAAAAATATAAGGCATTTTTTAAGGAGTTAAATATTAAAAAATATAAGGTATTTTTAATCTTTTAAGGTGTAATCATTGTCTTTTTTTTAAAGTACTCTTATTAATAGTAATTTTATATTTATTCTAGGGTGTTTAATTGGAGTAAATATAAAAAGATAAGGTTAGTTTAAAAATAAGTAATTACTTTATTGGAGGATGAGATTCAGTTAAAAATACTTTACATTTTTGAATGGAGGGAGTAAAATTTTTATATTTTAAAAAATCAGGATTTACAATAAAAATAATAAGTATAGGATCTATACTAGAAAATGATGATAGGTATAAGACTTGTAGTAAAAATAATAGGTGTTGGATATGTAATGCAATTACAAATTTAATTTAAACGAAAGGTCAAAAAATAAGTATTTAACTGATTGGATTTTTTTTTGGAAATTTAATTTTAATTATGTGGGGATGCAATTTTAAAGGAGCCAATAGTATAATTTTAAAGGAAAATAGATTCTTCCTTAAAGGAATCTTATAGTGTTACTCCTTTGATTTTATTCATAAGACACTTTTGACATATTTTATTGAAATTAAAAAAAATTGTAAAACTCATTATCTTTATTTAAAAATTTAATAAATTTTTAATTTTGTTCTTATTAAATATATATACTTTAACATTATATTTTCTTTCTCTAACATTAAATGGAGGATAAATAGAAAATATATGATGAAAATTTAATAATATGACTTATAAATATAATAAATAATTATTTCTTTATCCTATAATAAAATTAGAGAAAATATTATGCTCATAGTTGTTGCTAGGGACTTCAACAAACAATGTTTTTCATTAGTTGTTGCCGTGGCAAAGGCCAAAAACAGAGAAGCTTGGAATTCTTGTTCTTTCCTACAATAGGCAATACTCTTTCCGTTCAAAAATATAAAATATTTTTAATTAAATCTCACTCATTAATAAAATACTTACCTATTTTTTAACTCTATCTTTTTATATTTATCTCTATTAAATACTCTACAATAAATATAAAACCATTATCAATAGAGACACCTTTAAAAAAATATATTGATTACACCTCAAAAGACTAAAAATACCTTACATTTTTTAACATCTAACTCCTCAAAAAATACCTTATATTTTTGAACAGAGAGAGTATCATATATTAATTATAAAAATAATTAGAACATAAGGGGCAAGCCTCTTCTTTTCTACATCTGGGAGTTAGGTTGTTAAACTTATAAATTTAAATAAACCTGTAATAAAAATATAAACTTGAAATTAGGTTCAAATAGTAAATTTATAGGAGTTTAATTTTATTAATAAATAATCATTAAAAATATATGATTAAATAATTAAAAAATAAAATATGATCATAATTAAATTTAAATATATTTATAAAATGGTTGAGATTGGGACGGGATGCTGAGGGAGGACGATAACGAGAGAATTTGAATCCTGAATACAATAGACAAGTGATTTGCCTTCAATTACGCTTGTCTTCTTCAGAATATGGACCCATCCACGTGCATGTAATTTACTCATGGAGGCATTAAATCTTGCTAGCTAGCTCCCACCCAATTAATTTTTCCACACACAAAAATTACAAGACATCTTGCTCTGAGCTGTTCTTGTGGTGACATGACATGACTCGCATGATCCGCAAACCCAAGTTGTGCTTACGTAAACGTGTCATTCTTTTACTTGTTTCTGTTTGTCAATGTAATTATACATATATGTAAGTAATTTTTAATTAAATTTTATCCCTCAATAAAATAATTATTTACTTTTTAACTAATTATATTTTTTTATATTTATCTCTATTAAACACTTTATAATAAATATAAAATTATTAATAAGGGCACTTTTGAAAAAAGATAATGATTATATCTTAAAAAATTAAAAATACCTTACATTTTTAATATCCAACTCCTTAAAAAATATTTTATATTTTAAAATAGAGAGAATATATATATATATATATATCATTTCAAAAAAGTCATTTGGTTACCAATTGCAAATCAATATTCAGGTAAAAAAAATTGGAAATCAATTTAAACAACGCCTGCTGACCGGACTAATACACTTTAATCAAATCGGTACTGATATATTGGAAAAGGATTTTTTTCAAAAAAAGTATTAACACATCAATTGAAAAAAATAAATAAATAAATGAGTTGTTAAATGAAGCGACAGAGAACAATATTAAAAAAAACAATAGATAGAATTTGTGTATAAAAAAGATCCTTATTCCTTTTTTGGTTTTAAAAGAGGGTGGTGGTAAACAACTTGGAAAGATACATAGAAGTCTATAAAATCCATGCATTATGTAATTTCAGTCAACCAATTGTATGAACAGGGAAAAAAACAATTCAAATCAGCAAGATAAAACAAAAGGAGGCTAGTAATAAATAACAAATATGAAGTTAATAAATAATAATTGATATTCACGTATAAATCCAAAGGCTTAGTTATGACCTTGAAGGAATAAAGAATTACCCAAGGAGAATTTTAAAAAAGAGAATCCTATAATTTCTAAAATTTCACTACAGTTATTGCATATTGGGTTGAAATTAAATTTCTAACGTAAATGACAAAATTGCCCCACGCTTGTAGAACACGGTTGTTGCATTCATGCGGGAGCACTTCCAAAGCCCTAAATAAAGCGCTCTTATAGGGTTATTTTATAATAGTGTTTTATTTTAAAAATTTATAAATAAGTGAAGTAAAAAGATAAATAATATTCTGTAAGTAAATGAATAACATATAATATGAAAATATATAAATCATCTAATTTATTATATGTTGTTCGTTTAAATGAGGCACAATTTTGTCATACCTGTCAAAAATTTAATTTCAATTTAATACCTAATAGCTACAGAGAAATTTCAGAAATTACGACTGTTATTTTTTTTTTTAATATCTTTGGTCAAGGAGTCTTTTTTGAAATTCTTCCAATTAAATATTGACATGGACACAGGGGAATTGTAAATCGTAACCGCAGTAAATAGGTTAAGCCCAGAAGATGGTGAGACGTCGGCATTCAGCAGTTAGCACGGAGCCGCTGCCACGGCGCTTCCCAGGGCCGATGATGATGATTGTCTAAGGCCAGCGCCAACATTAGCAGAGGGAAAATCGTAAAGGAACCTGGCGACCATCATCGCACTCGGCTCTACCACCTCTTTCTTCCCCATGCTTGCAGAACAAGGTTGTCGCGTTTAGCCGTTGAATTTTCCATCTCTTCACTTTGTGCAGCCTGTGAATCTTCCCCAATTGTTTACGTGCCAATTCGTGCGTGTTCTTCTTCATTTCATTATTTACCGCTTCTTCCACTAACCTCTGCTTGATTCCTTCATCCATGGTAAGCGATTCCTTTTGAAAATACTGATCGAACTCAGCAACTCCAATAGCTTTTCTGATCCCTCGCGAGTAGTCTCTCTTTGGATTGAAAAGTGGCCTCAGCTCATCCACCATTCCATTCTCCAACATCTGATCAACCCGTTTGGCCACTTAGCTTATTGATCGAGTTGGGGCATTGACACATCTACGACCCAGAGGCAGTATTAAATGAGTTTTTAAATGAAGCGACAGAGAACAATATTAAAAAACAATGAATAGAATTGATGAAAGTATGTAATTTCAGTCAAACAATTGTATGAACAGGAAAAAAAAATCAAACCAGCAAGATGAAACAAAAGGAGGCTAGTAATAAACAACAAATCTGAAGTTAATAAATAATACTTGATAATCACGTATAAGTTCAAAGGTTTAGTTATGACCTTGAAGGAATAAATTACATACCCAAGGATTTAGTATACCTTTATCAGTTTTTCCGATACCACCCATTCCTAAATTCTGATTCAGCCGGAGAATGGCAGGACTTGCACGTTCTGGCTCATTGATCTTGTACATGTGCAGTTGTTGAACTTTCTCTGCAAATTAACAGAACCAAAAAAGAAAATAGAAAACTCCAGAAATCAACCAAGAGGATCAACACAGAAGAATGAAGGAAAATTGGTGAGTAATTAATGAAGACTGTGAACTTACCAGAGTGAACAGAGCCAGCCAGCTGGGTTCTGCAGGAGATGGAGAGAGGAGAAGCAGAAGAGATTAGAGACGAGTTTGAAGAAGTAAAGGATGAGAGCTATCTGGTAGTGAAAGCACAAGTTGAAAGAGACGCCATTGTTTGGGTTTGAGTGATAACAACGGGAGAGCGGGAGGAATTTATAAGGAAAAATTATTCATAAATCCTATAGAATATGCTTGTTTATAAATAAATTTTATAAAATTTACAAATCACAGCTAAATTTCTTAGAGCGTGAGTATAATTTAAAATTAAAATAAAAATAATAATAATTTTATTAAATATATATATATATATTACATTAGTTAAATAATTTATAATTACTTTATCAGTAATTTATAATTATAATTTAAATTTTTTACAAATACAATTTTATATATTTAATAATCAAACTAATTAATTTATTAAATATTTTAAGTTATAATTATAAAAAGTTAAAATTATACTTATAAATTACTGATAAAGTAATTGTAAATAATTAATATTAAATTTTTTTAATAGCACATGATTGCATAACTATTAGATATGAAAAATTATAATTGTAAAAAGTTAAATTATAGTTATAAATTATTAATAAAATTATTATAAATTAATTATTTAATTAATATAATGTATATTTAATTAAGATATTATTATTTATATAGCTTAATTTTAGATTATACTTAGGTCTTAATAAATTGAACTGTGGTTTTTAAATTTTGTGAAATTTATTTATAAGTAAATCTACCTATACGTAATTTTCCCAATTCATAATTCGGGACGACGAACGGAAGCGGGTCCCTCTAATATGTCACTCGATCTCGGCCGCTCATCAAATTGGCGATGAGGCCTCCGGTTAATTTCTTTAAAAATGCATGCACACATCATGCTCCCTCCATCTTGTATATAAAAAGTTTTTTAGAATATATTTTTATTTCTTAATATGAAAGATTGTCAACATTTTTTTTAATAAATAAATTATTATATTCTTATTATATTGAAAAAGAGAAAAAATACTCATAAATTACATTGAACAAATTTTTATTTTGTATTTATAATAACTAAAGATAAAACTATAATATTATTGTGTTTTTAAGGAGATAACTAACTTGTATTAATTCATATAATTAAATTAAAAATATCTTATTTATAATAATGGATGGAGTATATTTGTACACATTTAATTTAATAAGAAATTGAAGTTATTCTTCTTCTAATTTTATTTATTAGTTACTAACATATTTTATTGAAGGGAAATTTTAAAATTCATCAACTCTCTTTTCAAATATAATAAGTTTTTATGTTTATTTTTATTAAATCAAGGTTAAAATCCCGTAAGGAAAGGTGTTCATGGTTAATCCCATTTGATTGCGTTACTTCCAATTGATACGCTTGTCTTCTTTGAAATATGGACCCCACATCCACGTGCATGTAATTTACTCATGGAGGCATTGAATCTTGCTAGCTAGCTCCCACCCAATTGATGTTCACATACACAAAAATTACAAGACACCTAGGCCTGAGCTACTCTAATACTATTCCCCATTCTGTCCAAGAATAAAGAAGAGGACCGTGTAGTCACTCCATTTGCACCTACAGCATTTTTTTTAACACTTTTTTTATTCTTAAATATAAAATATTATTAGTATATTTTTTAATAAATAAACTATTATATTTTTACTAAATTTAAAAAAATAAGTATTCTTATTGATTTATTTTTTATTTATAATAATTAAAAGTAAAATTAAAATGTTGATGTGTATTTAATCAGATAATTGATTTTTATTTATTTGAGTAATTCAGTTTAAAAATATCTTGAATATAGGGACCAGGGGAGTATACCAGAGCTTCACCTATACATACATACATATAGATATATATATATATATATATTTCACATATCTTAAAAAAAATTCAATTTTTATCATATCATTAAAAAAAATAATGATAAATGCTTCTATTTTCATCCTTGACAGTAAATAATGATGTAACTCATATCCCAGTTTTAAATACCTTTTCATAAAAAAAATATAAAATTCATCACAAACTAATTAAAAAAGAATAAAATTTAAAAAATTATTTAAATAATACTAGGTATCTTAAATTTTGAATCAGAAATTGTTTTTAAAAAGTGTTTTACAATTAGAACCAGAGGAAGTACATGTGAATCTAGTTTGATTTGTGACCTTGTGACACTAAAAGCCCCGTTTGCTTGTGGGAATAAAATGAATTAAAAAAATATAAATATAAATATAATAATTAAGATGTGAAGATAAATAAGTCAATCATCTTCTTCGATCCTTTCATCAACAGAACCGCTGTACATTTCTCCATCGTCCGAGAGTTGTGTGGGAATCAATCTGGCAAGAGTGATACATATATTAATAGCATCAGCCATCAAGCATGTTTTGAAGTCCCAATCATTTTCATTTTTTGATAAATTCACATAAATAGTGTCATAGCTCACATGGGTAAACATTATTAGTGGAAACAGGCCAAGCTTCATCCAAATATTTTTATATCCAAATATTACAGACAAATAACAATAATAACGAGCAGTAGCTTCCATATATCATGCTCATTTTATATGAATATTTATTGGGTTAAAAAGCAGTTTTGTCCTTAAATTATAAGTTCAGGATATTGCAAAACTTTAAATTTATTTTTCTGATAAAAAACTTATTTTTTAATATAATATTTTCCTTTAACTTTTAAAAATGATATAATATTACTTTCACCATTAGAGTGTTTTTGGTTTGGGAGAAGGGAAGGGTAAGATTTTAATATTACCTTATTGGAAAGGGGAGGAGAGGAGTTTTTAATGATTCTTTGTTTGGCTTAGGCAGGAAAAATAATAACTAATTTACTATAATATTTTTATACATTAGTTTAAAAAAATTTAATTGTTCTTTGTAGAAAATAATTTTGCACCTCAATTTAAATTACATAATTTTTTAAAAATTCACTCTCATCTTATTATATTATCAATATGTGAATAAAAAAAATTAAACCAACAATTATAATGATAACAATCTTTTATAAAAAATAAATAACTCCCTTAAATATATAATAAAATATGATGAATTGTAATTTTTTTAAAAAAAATTCAATGAGGTCAGTCAAGCTCTAGGAGTAAAGCACAATATGATATGAATGAGAGTTTTTTTTTTTTTTTTTAGCTATGGGTATATTTAGAATATTAAAAAATAAATATAAGCAAAATAATTAAAAAAAATTAACTCCCCTCTAACAAACTCCAATTTCTTAACCAAATGAGGGGAGGCTCCCCTCTCCTCTCCTCTAAAACCTCCCAACCAAACATATTCTTAATTAAAATTAATTGTAACTGTTAATTGAAAAAAAATAGAAAACGACCCTCAAAATTATATATAAAGGACTGGAAAATCACATAAAATGACTAGCTATCAAAAATTGGACCTGTATGGGCTATTGAATTTAAAAAGAAAAATATTTATGAATAAAATCATGACCAGTAATGTCCTCAAAAGATATTGAACAACTGGTGCAAACAGGTGGAGCTTCATCCCAAATTGGTGCCTAGCGGATGTGGTAGTTTGGATATCAGGTCGGGCTTAGCCCAACCTAAAAATATTTTTTTAAATATGTAGAAATAATTTTATTAATTACCAAAAAATAGATTTATCATTATTTAAAATACATTTCTTATACAAACTAATTATAGGATTAAAATTAACATTTTATAATTTTTATTTATAAGAATTATTGATTATTTTTGTCTAATATAAAATTATAAATTTAGAAAAATCAACTTAAAATTTTTTAAAAAAATTAAAAAGTTGAAATCACAAAAAAAAATCCTATTGTTTTAATCACATACTGTTTTAAAATCCCGTCCTATAATTAGGACAAAAAGAAATATTACATGGTTTTAGAGGCAATAATCTACTGAAATAAATGAGTGATAAATTTAATGAAATATAACACTTTTTAATCCGGATGTAATACTAATGACCTTAAATAAAAAAAGTAGTATTATAAAACAGAAAGGTCATAAGACTTTAGTTTGGATTTGGTCCATAACCTGCTTGCCTTGATACAAGAGAAATGCTGCATTATATTGAACAAAATGTATGTTAATTATCAACGGCTGAGATGACAAGGAACGAACAAGCGTCTAGGATTCGCAAGGAAAGTTTGATACATGTTTCTAAACACAGCGTTTCACATGAAGGAACCAGACCAGAGCATTAAAATCACCTTGCAAAGTTGGAAATTCATGATAATAAGAGAAGTCTGATTGCAATACTGAAAATGGGAAGAAGGGTAGGAACCCTATTTAATGGTTTCAGAGACACACAGAGAGGGTCCTGTACTGTGTTTGCGGGTCATCCAGCTGTCCAGATGCCACCAAACCCGTCCCCCTCACACACACTCTCTCTCTCTCTCTCTCATCCTGAATAGGGGGTTTTTGTAGGGTTTTATTACAACTTGTTCAACTGAAGAGGAGGCAATATCTTCCTAAATATATTTTTTTAAAAAAGCAAAATTATCCTTTCATCAAAAATTGATTATCTTTTTCATTATTTGCTAATATGAAATAGTGATGAGATCTATGTATAGTGACACTGAGGTATTCTAACATATTTTGTAGTTATTTCACTCCTTAAATCAAGCACGGATTCATACCAATATCATTGTACTTCTTGCTCTTTTCACCCATATCAAATGATACAAATGAGTTAGAATGCGTTCTATCACTATTTTACATCAATAAATAATAAAAAAAAGATAATAAGTTTATGATGAAAAGACTATTTTGCTTTTGAAAAAAAAAATTATTTATAGAAACATTGCACTACCCTTCAATACAAGATATCCAACACTTCGAAAAAACAATTTGTGAAAAAAATGGCTGTTAACCCTTTTTTTATAATGAAAAGTTTAGGTAAGTTGGATCTTAAGTGTTTATTAAGAATAAGACATGTTTTCAAGTTGAAAAATGCTTACAAAAGTATTTATAAATAGTCTATTGGCAAAGTTCTCATATTAATAATATGATTTGATCTCATAAATTTATGATTTATGTGTCAAATTTTTATTAATTAGATTAACTTTTATTAATAAGTAAAGGGTTAATAAAGAGCCTCTCACCACTTGCTCTAACGTACAGGCTCTTACTAACTGAAGTGACCAACACTTAGATGGATGGAAAATCACTGGCACCAAATAAAGTGAAAACAATTTGGTCAAAAAAAAAATAAAATAAAGTGAAAGCAACACTTGATGAAAAATGGTGGTAAAACGAAGGACAACTGATACTATTTACTCAGAGACTACGTAAGTATATTGGCATATGTAGTTTTGGCATTAAGTGCCCTTTTTGTATCTACTTTTGACTTCTTCGGCTTTTTCCTTCAAATTCTAGTGAAAATATGTGTCTTGACTAATAAAATTTTCTTCAATAAAAATTATTTCCAATAAAAAAAACATGTATGTACAATAAACAAAACAATGGGATGATAAAAGAATGAAGAATTCCAACAAATTATCTCTCACAATATATTTTTTTTAATACAACAAAAATATAATTCAATTAAAAATATTTTATAATAATATTAGAAGACAGAGAAATGTTTACCGAAAATAAGAAGACATAAAAATATTTTTACAAGACCGATGGGCAGATTATGGGAGACAAGAGGAACCGCCCATGTGACTTCGTCAGGTATGAAATTAATGAAGATGGGAGTGCTGAAGAAAATGGTGACGATAGATATTAAGATAAATACAATGTGTTGCGAACCCCTCCAAGTATTGAAATACGAAAGGCCAGTGATTCATGTTTGATTGGATTCATGTAATAATATAATAATTAAATAAAAATAATATTTAATATATATATATATATATAATAATATAAAAAAATTTATAATATATTAATAAAATGGCATAACATAACTGTAAATTAATAATATTATAAATTATTATTTTATAACTTATTAAATATAAGTAAATTTTAGTTACATTATATATGAGTAAATTTAAAAATATCTGTATTTATATCTATAATTGTTAATATTTTTATAAAAATTATTTTAAATTATATTTTATATATATGAATTGTTTGAAAATAAAGTTAGCTTTTAATAAGAATTAATTTTTTAATTTTTAAAAATTTTAAGTTTTTTTAATGTTATATTTAAAATTATCTGGCTTTCTAAAAATTACTTTGATTTTAAGTTTAATTTTAATTTTTGAATCAATAGTCACTCACCTCCAATTCGATACAACTCAATCATGAAAGTAATGTTTTGATTCAACTCGAATTATTAACAGTTTTGATCGACGATCCAATTATCTGATTCGATTTGATTTTTAAATTATCAGGTATATGTATAGAGAGAGAGTGTGTGTGCGTGTGTGGGGCTGTGACGGAACGGGGGGACTTTATCTTTATCCTAAATTTCTGACGTTGGAAATCACCCTTTTTTTTCTCCATAAAAGAAGTTAGTTATATTTATTTTGGCCATTTGTACAGGACAAATCAATGGTTCTTATACATATTTTTATTCTCTTATTCTTATCGAAAGGAAAACTGTTATTAAATGTTAAAATATTTAATTTTTAAAATATATATATATAATAGTAATAAAATTAAAATACATTAAATTTTTAAATAAAATTTAAAATTTTCTAATTTTAATAAAAATATTAAAGATAAATTATAAATAGAACGAGCATATTTAATTTAATACTCCAATATCATAATTTATAAGATATTTTTAGGTAATTTGGTATCTAAAATATAAGATATTTTAATAAAAATAAAATTTTATTAATAATAATTAGTTCAAATATTACATCTTATTGTTTCACTCTTAAATAAATTTATTTCCCTCTCTTTTTTAGTAATGAAAGTATTTAAAAAAATATATAAAAATAAATATTATAAATTGTAATTAATAAAATTTATTGGTAAAAAATTATTATTTAACATTTTTAACATCATCATCACCCTTGATGGTATTCATTAGAGCTGACCAAATCTAAATCATACATATTATATTTTAATCAATTTAGACGGTCTAAATTTAAATTTATTTAATTTATATAAAATTTTTTTTAATGAATCTATTATTACCAATCTAATGCTTGGAGACAGATCAGTTTAATATTAAATATTTTCATAATTTTTATAATTCTTAATATGTAAATTTATTTTAGATAGTACATATTTAATATTAATTTTTTATAATTTTTATTTTGGTATATACAATATTAGAAATAAGGATAAACTCCTAATTGGTACTTTTTAATTTTTTTTTAGAAAAATTACAAGTTAAAAAATTTAAATTTAAATCATTCAAAGTAAATCTAAGTATTAAATTTATAAAAAAAATAATATCAAACTTGAATCCTATAAATTAAATCTAAATTGATAATAAATAACATTTATTAATTTTTTTATAATTTATAATTTAATAAATATACAATAAAAAATTTAAATCAGAACATTCTAAATATAATCTCTCCTCATTGTACTAATTTGCTAACATAGAACGTGGCTGGATATCATAAAAGATATCCCCATACATGTTCAAACATTATGCTATGTTATCTCCCTACATTTAGGAGTGTACATGTAACAGGATCGAGATACTTCTATCTTATATTCTATCTTAAAAAATGATCGAGACTTAAATTTTGTTTTGCATCCCTTCCCATTTGGGTAAAAGCTGATACAGGACTAGGACATTCTAATAATCACCATTACTTACTTTAACTACCTTTACTTGTATTTTTAAATGACTAGTAATATTCAATTAACATGTATAAAAAATTATATTTATATATATATAATTAATCGATTGCGTTTGAATACATAAATAAATAGAGATAAGGACATGAGTCACCTAAATCCTAGAGCCTCTATGCATGTACATGCTATTTGGTCAGAGCCTATTTCAGCAACAATAATCAAACATAGACTCAAAAATTAAATTTATTAGATTACTTGAATTACAACAATTTGAGTTTGCATTTTTTAATTCTTTAAATTAATATCAAGTATTATGAAAAAAATATTTTGCAACTTTCTTGACCAGACCAAATATCACAGAACAATGTAAAATTAAATAAAATAAAAAATAAATAAAAAATATAAATAAATAAACAATGAAAATAACATAATAATTAATATATATATATATATATATATATAAAATAAAAGGAGCACGCACATATATATAATATTGGATGGGACAAGATGCACCAAAGAAAATCCAGAGCATTGTTCCTTGGATCCTTTTTTATCCGGTCCCACAAACGTCTCATCTTGATTTTTTTTAAACTAAGAAAAACCCGTTTCAATATCATTAAGATGGGTACAACTGGAACACCAATGCTTATATTATCCTCACGCGGGACCACACTGTCACTCTGTCACTGATGTCTCACAGTGATCACCGCGTAAAGTGATTCACTTGATAGAAGTTCACAAAAACACAAACAAATACTAGAGATTATCCACCCAAAAAAAATATAGTAAAATAATGACTAAAACAATTATTTTTTCGCTATGTTTGATTGAGAATAAATTTTGTGGTATTTAATTTATTTTTGTTCTGAAGAATTTGTGTGTAATTTTCTCAAGCATATATATTTCAGTTGTGATATCAAGTCAAGAGTAAAAGGCAAATGGGTCATATGAGACACTGATAACCTTGCTTTCCTATTTTCTTAATTGGATAAAAGAAGCTGCCTTGTAATTAATAGAAAGTGACACATTGAGATTCCTTTTTTTTTAAAAAAAATAAGAGCGATATTTTTAAATATTGAGGTTGCAAAATTACATTTAAAAAAACTTAGGATGTCATGTGTTGCTAGATTTATTGTTTGAGAATAAAATGAAAAAACATCGTTCAAAAATATAAGATATTTTTAATTAAATCTCACTCCTCAATAAAGTAGTTACCTACTTTTCAACTAACCCTATATTTTTATATTTATTTTTATTAAAGATTTTGTAATAACTATAAAGTCATTATCAATAGAGGTATTTTTAAAAAAAAGTCACGATTACATTTCAAAAGACTAAAAATATATTATATAATATTTAACTTTTTAAAAAATATTTTATATTTTTAAATAAAGTAAGTAATATACAATCAATGAAAGTAGTAGGGTTGATTGGCAGAGGACGAGAGCCTAGCTTGGTGATTGGGTGCCCTCATTAATAGTCCCCCCCCAAATACAAGGTCATATTCTCTCAAATTTTATTTATAGGACAGAGAAAGATAATTTTTTTCAATTCTATAAGTCTAATTATTAAATTTTTATCATAATTTTTTTTTACCCTCCATTGAATGTTAGAGAGAGAAAATATACTATTAAAGTATGTATATTTAATATGGATAAAGTTGAAAACTTATTAAATTTTAAAATAGAGTTAATAAGTTTTATAGTTTTCTTTGATACTGATAAAATATGTTAAAAGTGATTTATAAATAGGATCAGATAAGTAGTTAAAAACTGTGCAAAAAGATAGTTAAAATCATATCAACATATAAAAGATTGCCACAAACAATTAGTGAGATATCAAAAATTTGAACTTTTTTATTATTGGCATTGACATGGTGAGCCAGCTAATCAATACAATTGTTTGTATCTCTAAAGATATGCTCAAAAGTGCTCATTAATAGCCTTTGATTGTGTTATTATTAGTGAATGCTCCTATCTAGATCTTGGTATTGGCTAATACTTCCTACATTGCAAATTATAAGATATTTTTTAGGAAAATTTAACATCCCAAAATATACAATACTGTGAGAAGATCAATATTTCATTAAATAAGCTTATTTTAATACTACCCTTTCTCTCTCTGTAATTAATTTTTGTGATGTCTCTTTTTAATATATTAAATTATAAATATTTTTGAAATTTTATATTTTTATTTTGAAAACATAATGTTATTAAGTGTATTTAATGAGATTTATTAATATGTAAGATTTTTTTTAAAAGTGCCTTATAATTTGAGACGGAGAGAGTACTTTCTTTATATTTTATAAGATACTTTTTTTATCTCAAATTATAAGATATTTTTAAACAAATATCATATATCAATGAAACATATTTAAATACATTTAACAACTTTTTTTTTTCAAAATAAAAATAAAAAATTTTATAGGAATACCCTTCATTTAATATATTAAAAAGAGATAAGGATAATACTTAAATAGAAAGAGAGGATAATATTAAAAATAAGCCTATTTAATATAAATTTAATCTTCTCAAAGTGTCTTATATTTTGAAATAGCAAATCTCTCATAAAGGTGTCTTATAATTTGGAGTGGAAGAAATATTTTTAAAAATGATTTGATGTTAAAAAAATATAAAATATTCTTTTAAAAATTTTTTTATTAATGGTATGCTTATACCAATATTATTTTTCATTAATCCAAACCTTATTTTCCCATATCCTATTTATAAAAGGCATCTTTTAATTTTATCAAAAAAGGTATTTTTAAAAGTTTTTAGAAAAATTAAAATTGCAAACGATGTGTAACAAACTTTGTTAATATATGAATTTTTTTTAAAAAAAAAAACACTTTTATAAGATCGGCAATATTGATTTTGAATAAAAAATACTCTGTTTGTATCACAATATAAGACGAGGTTGAAAAAGATCGTACATATCAATAAAATATAATAATGATTTTAGCCAAAAGAATTTGAGTTAAAATTAATGGGCGCCTTCATTAACTTGCATAAACGCTTTGAACATCAAGTGGTTCTCCATAGTCGCTCCTTGGCTTCGCCTTCGCCTATAAATCCCTCTTATCAGCTTCTCCATTTCTGCATACCCATCCTTCTCTCTTCTCTCCTTCTCAGCCTTCCGTTTCTTCCTCTTTCTATTTCTCTGTTGCACTCAAACCCTTCAAACCCTCTTCGATCTTTTTTCTCTCCCCCGCAGGACCTCCTTCCTCTCCGGCCTTCCGGCCAAGCAAGTCTTTTCATTTCTGCAAAGCTGCAACTCCTTGCTTACTCCTTTCTCTCCTTCTCCTTCTGATCTAGCTAGCTGGAATAATGGCGCTTTGCCTGCAAGCTGCAAGCAAGCCTGTTTAATTTCCTATTTGCAAATGCTAGCTGCAATAATGGCCAACCACCACCAGGTCGAGACTCTGTTCCTTTTCTTCTTTCTTTCTTGTTTTCTCACTTCTTGTTTCTCTGCCCAGCCTCCTCATGATGTGCATGTTTCATGGTGACTCAAACAATCTGTATTCGCTTCACATGTGTAGGTGATTGCTCAGGTCTGGACTGTGTGCTCGACTAATTTTCTTGACGCAAAGGTTCTATGATCCTAAATTTCTTGGCGCGAAGGATCTATGATCCTAATGAAGGTAACCCACCAGACATGCTTGCTTCAGTTTTCTTTGCTGCTGAATGAATCGCTATATACGCTGCTGACATGTTACTAATTTTAATGATAAAAGGTCACGCAGGGTAGTTTTGATAACGTGGACATTAGAATGCTCCAATTAAAATGGTTGCGTTATCAAACTGGACTTGAGTCCATCGCCCTTGAGGTGAGATCGTCTTCACTGTCATCGTTATTTTTGAGCGGTGCAATTGAACCTGTTTGCCGCAAGCATATATGAAAACATTGCTTACGGTAATTGAAGCAGCTCAAATGCCTCATAATCATGTGCTTTCATTTATTACTACTTTGCCTGAGGATGGAACAAGGTGATGGGATCGTTTTAATCTATGTATCATCGTATTACTTATGTTTGGCTACTGCTATTGATGATTGAAGCAACCCAAGGTTGGGACTTTGATTCAGCAACAAACGAATCAACATTGGCAAAACCAACAGCATCACTACTCTTGTTTCTGCTTTTCTTTTGTTTTATTTGGAATAAGACAGTTTCTTATCTTCGGAAATTGTAATCAAAGTGTACATTTCCGTGGAATAAATGGAAGAAGAAAGGGGATATTATTATGATAATTTGTCTATTGATTAATACTCAAGGAACCAAAGACGTGGTCCAATTAACTTAATAATCCGTTCTTTCCATGAAACGGCCTTTCTTGTTTTATTTGTCATAACAGTGTATATTTATAGTATATGCTACTGCTCTATAAATTTACCCGACACGCACTTTGAGTTCAGCATTTTTTAGACATATTTTAACAATATATTGAGTTTAAATTTGAAAATTTAGTGATCTATTGAGTACAAATTACATTGACAGAAAGAATCTTAAATACATGTATCTTTTTTTTTTGTTTGCTTTGCAAGTTTTAAAAATGAAATAAATATTTTTAATTAGATATAAGCTACACATCATCGTCAATAATGAGTTTCTGAATTGGTTTATGATTTAGGTAAAAGTTGAGACTTTAAACCCTTCTTTATCAAAAGAAAGAAACTTCTATTAAAAAAAAACAAGGAAACTGAAAAAAAACAAAGGTTTTTGGGCTCGAATTTAAAAGCTGGAAATGTGCATAAAATTAGCTATCAGTCTATCCCATAAGCCTTTTCTTTGATTCTTTTCTTTTCTAAACAAGCAATATTCACTAAATATAAAATGTCTAGGATATTGAGCTAAATGTTTTTTTTTTATCTCCAAGATTTTCAGTTTTCAATTAATTTTTCTAAAAAAGAACTTTTATATGTCCATTGTAATTTAACGGAAAAAAAACTTTTACATTGCTTTATTCAAACAAGTTAAAAATTACTTTCTAAATGAAAAATGAGTTTTTATGATGGTAACCGAACACTAAATATTTTTTATTTTTTTTAAAATATTTATAAAATAAATTATTTTTATAAAATCTATAAACTATATACAAATTATTTTTTTAATTTTAAAAAAATGAGCCATAGTCCGAGCTGTCCTGTTTTGGACTAAAAAATTATCTTCAGTTTTTTACTTGAGTCCATAAAATTTTAAACTTTGGATGAAAACTAATTGAAAAAAATTGTATGGATAAATTTTTTATTTTTAGAAGTATAGGTATTGGGAGAAGTTTAATATTCCAAATTGTTCTAATATTAAAAATTATATTTTTTTTAATTTTCTCCCAAGCACATACGGTCCTTATAAACAATATTGTAAAAAAATGTCAAAGTGAAAATCAAACTGTTAGAATCATTACTTCATTGTAAAAATTTGATAAATAATTTTTCAGTTCAAAAAATTATAAAAATAATATAAAAATTGATTAGTTAGTACCTTAGGGCCGTTTAAAAATTTCATCTAGAGAGTCTCAAAATTTTTAAACACAACCCTGATTTATAAATAAATGAAATAATACTTATTATTAATTTTAATATCATATTTTCATAATTTTAAAAAATATATATATAATAAGAACTTTCTCATTACAGGCATGACCTTTTATAAATAAAGAAAAATTAATTTGTAGATTCTTCTAATTTTCACTGATTTTGAATTAAGTGCCTATGATTTATTTATTTTGTAAATTTCATAATTCAATATCCTAGGAAACCTTCACCTAGAATAATCTGAACCCCCGTTGCGTGAGTCTGTAATTACCACCAACATTCTCACAAGTACTTCAATAATGCTTTTAGTATATTTATTTAATGTGATTGGCCTATTGCATATTTTAAAAGACTCAGATTCGAGATCCCAAGATAAGTTAATTCAACTCACTTGATAGTTGACCCAAGAATTTTTTAGTATAATTTATTTTATTTTAATCAAACCCTTATAATTTGACTGATTAAATATATTAGTCCCAAGAAATAAAAATTATTAATGAATTATTAACTCTTTCAAAACAAAAATAGTTTTAAAATTTATAGAAAAAGTGGTTTAATACTTTTAAGCAAAAAGTGAAAAGAAAAACGGATTTAATACAATATTTACATTTTTTATTAATTTTTTACAAAAAGTCTGTATTATAAAAGTTATTTAAATAATATGACCTAATTATATAAATTTTGAGCTATAAAAATTATGTAGTCTTTTAATAAAAATATAAAAATTATTAATTTCATTTGTAAAAAAATAAAAAAAATCAAGAATTTTAATTTTCAAGAACTAATATATTTAGTTGATTAAACTATAAGGACTTGTTCAAAATAAAATAAATTATAGAAACTCAATTGAAAATTAAGTAAAATTAGAAGGAGTTGAAGCCTATAAATAAAATGGAAAATTGAAAGCAATTTCTTTTCTTAAAAAAATAATATGAAAAAAATATTTTATATTTATATTTTAACTAGGAATAAAGAAAATATTGATTTTAAATAAGAAATGTAATTTAAAATTAATTTCATTATAAAATGATTACTCTTCATATATGGAAATAAAAAATGAAGGTTTCATTGCATCATTTCAAAATTTCATGACACTTAAAATGTTATTATACGGTTTAAATAGGACCATATTGTCATTTTGCCCGAGAGGCATCTTGCCGGAAGTATCTATATTGTTTTCTCGAGTTTTTTTTCCCTTAAATGAGAAGGCCTCAACATTCAGTGAGATAAGGACCACTACTATCATTCAGTACGTTGCGTTCCTCATAGAGTTGTGTGGGGACTAATCTCAAGAATGAAGTTTGGATCTTAGTCATGAAACAAGAAGTGATTGACGTCCCACTCATTTTCTAATTTTGATAAGTTGACATAAATAGCGATATAGCTCAGCAGAGTAAACATTATTATTAATGGAAAAGAAAGCTGTAGAGATACCCGGTAAGGTTATTGTCTTCATTCCAAAACTTATTGTTGGGTAAATTTTAAGAAAAAAATTGAAATTTTATTCATGAATTATATAATTATAATAACAATAAAAATAAAAATTTTCACATATTATAGACAAATAGTAATAATAATAAATGATAGCTTCAATATATCTTGTCCTATGAATATTTTTTTTATATAGCTACTTAATTGAATCAAATTCAAATGTTGTTGGGCCTTGTTGGGGGTATATCTCCCAATAACATTTATGATATTTCATACCAAGTAGGTGTAACACGAATGATAGCAGCTCGAGTCTTTAAATATCATTTCAGTATTTAATTCTTAAATATATATATATATATATATAACATCATTTAAAAGTAGATAATCCTTTAAATGGTACTACTGTCTTTTTGAAGAGATGGGGCTTCCTTTGCATATGAAGGCCCAAGTGCCTAACCTTGTGAAGGATTAAAAAAAAAAAAACCCAAACAAAGAGAAATATGGTGAAGGAGGTAGTCAAGTAGAACTAATAATCAAGCAGATTCAGGTCCAAATGACTAGTTATCATAAAATCAATTACTTTTTCAAACCTGGCTTTTATTGATCAAACGTCAGGTTGGGCCCATATTTTTTATTTTTTTTATTTTTTAAAAATTAATTTTTACATAATAATATCATATATTCTTTTTTGAAATATAAATTATAATATTAAAAAAATTAAAATATATAATACAAATTCTAATTTTTAAATATAAACATGTATTCTAAAGTCAAAATTTAATTTAAAATATTTTATTTTTAGGGAAAAAGTAAAAAAAAGCCTAATGGGCTACCTAAATATGTTTTTATATAGTTTAATAGACCCAAGCTTAGAAGCTTGATTATATTAAAAAATATTAATTTTTAAAGCTTGAATTTTTTATAAAAACAAGTTTAAATAGTCGACCATCAAGCCATCCTTATATTCTCTATTCTAGAAGGAGGAGGATGACCTTGCGGTTCTTGGTGAAAGCTAAACATCTTGCTCCTTTTTTCAGTATTTCTATTTTCACATAGATAAATTAATAGAATTTTTTTAAAAAAATATGTTTACTGTTTAGCATTTGAAAATTGGAACATATATATATATATATATATAATAGGGGTATACCATATGATGTGAGAAATAGCGGTGAGCATTCAGTTAGTTGGGTCAATTCGGTTCAAATTTCTTTAAAACCGATCAATCAATTTATATAAAAAATTTGGATTAAATTAAATTGAAATACATAATCAAACCAAATTAAAACTGAATCAAATTATAATGGTTCAATTCAATTGATCTGGTTCATGAGCTTTGATTTGGGTCTATAGAACCTAATTATTCATATATTCTTCTATCTAATTTTTTCCCTTGATGTTGGATGCCCAACAAAAGAATAGCAATCTTATAACCATAATTCATGAAAACAATTAACAAAACTCAATGCTATTGTATTAAAAATTAAATTATAAAAATAAAAAAATTAGAATATCACATTAAACAAAAAAAATATTACGACTACAAGTGGTAGAAATATATTTTTTACTTATCTAGATAAAAATTTATTTACATTTTCAAAAATATGAAAAGAAAAATATGTATAATTTGATTAGTTTAGTTTATTTAATTCAAGAATTTTCAAATCAAATCAAACTAATCAACTGAAATTTTCATTTAAAAAAAACAAAGCATTGAAAAATTGAATAGATTAAATTAAATAAATAAAATTTGATTCAAGTCAGTTTGATTTTTGATGTTAATTTCAATTGGATTTTGCTCACCAAGTTTTCACTTTCAGACATGAGTGACAAAGTGGTTCCTTTGATTTCCGATCCCTTGGTAATTAAGTGCAGATTCAAAGACTTTGATTCCCATGGTGCATCGAACATCAACTCATCAGGTGGTCCTTCTTACTCCTTGGCTTAGCCTATAAATCCCTCTCCTCACCTTCTTCATCTCTGCATCCCCAACCTTCTCTTTAGCTTATCAATTAGATACATCTTTGTCTATAGATCTCACTCTCGACACTTCCTTTCATTTCTTCACCCCCAAGCTTACATCATCAAACACTAGCCAGTGGATCCTGTGGATGTGAGCTTTCTTCAGTTTTGCTTTTTCACAGAAGCACCGATATCGATCTATGTAAGCTTTTAGTTAATGGGTTTTGGTGAAGCTAATGATGCGTCTGAGCAGCTAGCAGTGGCGGTGCATGGGTTCCAGTTCAGCAGGAATCGTGTTTGCTATGCAAATGCTGGCTGGATAACGGCCGAGCACCAGCTAGGTCATGCTTGCGATGGTTCTATGATCATAACTGCTCATTTCCTTCGCTTCATAACTGCTCATTTCCTTCGCTTCTTTTCCAGTCGGAGGACTCGCAGAGAGAAGAGGAGCTGAACTTTTAGATTCTCAATTATTATTCCTCCCACGAACCCTCTTCTTCTTCCAACTCTATTTTCACTTCAATTTCCTTCAGATACAAAGTTACGTGATCATCATCGGGGACGATCGAGTCCGTCTCCATTTGAGCTTCATCCTTGGATTTCTATGGCTTCTCTGGGATATTCAGTGACATATCACTTTGCTTCTGAACCAAGGCCCATGTTTCCAGCTGGTTTTGCACTTTTGCTTCCCTGTTTGGAGTTCTCCCTTTGATATCCTTGACTCTGCAACTTCCATGGTGGTCTCTGCTGTTTAGCGTAATATCAGTAGCAGGAATCGAATATTTAAGGTGGCCAGCAGATTATAGAGTGCATACGGCAATGCATGTCTGTAGAAATTGAGACTTTGATTAGAAGGAGAATCACATCTTAAAACCACTTATGTAAATTATTTATAAACAATGATTAATACCGAATGGATTCTTATTAAAATGAAAACATTATTTTTTTTAATGATATTTTTTGTTAGTTTTTATCTGCAAATAATTTGCTTAGGTAATCCTTAAATATTATTTTCCCTTAATTAGATTGGATTACTTTTATCTTTTGACTCTTTTTTGTAATTTTTGAAGTTTTCTTTTATCATTTTTTATTTAATTAACGATTAAAATTAATTTTTTAATTAATAATAAAAGTTATGTTACACAATTTTTAAAAATTAAAAGAAAATATTATATCAAAAATAAATTTAAAATCTCAGACTTTTTTAATCTTATAGTTTAGTGATTAATATGCTGTTTTACCCCTTTTTTTCTTTTTTACAAATTTAATTAGCTAACCTACTTTAATTCTTTTTCTTGATACCTGCAAAGTTAATTAATGATAGCAAAATTTCTCCCAAGATATTAGGGACAATTAATAAACCTCTGAATTATATTAGATTTCACATTCAGTGCCCATCACCTTAATGAGCATCAAGCATTCATCATTCATCAGGGGCAAATTAATTTGGGCTTTTCATTTTTTATTTAAAATGATCCTTGCCATTCATTTTAAATAAATTTTTAGGTATTTTCAAAATTATATTTACTAAAATAAAAATTATAAAAATATTTGATATTAAATCTAAATTGTCTTTGTCCAGCTCATCATACCTGATGACATCTAGATCATTTAGATTTAAAGATTTTTTATTTTCATTTTATATTTATTAAAATAAACATTTATTAAAATTATATAAAATTTAATAAATATCACCAATTAGATCAATGCATAGTTAATTTGGACAATGAAATTTAATATTAATTATTTTATAATTTTTATAAATTAACTTCTAAATGTACTTTAAATAATATAGATATAATATGGACAGTCAACTTTAATTGTAAAAAATTTTATAATTTTTATAAATTAATTATCTATATTTACTTTGGACAGTCCATGTTTAATATTTAAATTTTTATGACTTTTAATTTTAGAAAATGCAGTATTGAAAATATGTAAAAATTAACTTAAAATGAATGGCTCAAATCATTTTGAATCAAAATGAAAGATCTAAATTAATTTCCCCTTGATCAGCACCAAACGCGTTCCTAACTAAATTACTATTTCATACACAAGCATACATAATTATCTGTTTTAAGTAATGAAAATTTTTGTTACTAATGCCAATTTTAATATATGTGCAAAAAACTTATATTCATTTCACATGTCTAACAAAATTTCGGCGTAGCAACAGCTTCCCCACCTTTACTAAAACTAAGGGAAGAATCCACTGGAGTGGACGGTGAATACACGGGTAAAAACAAAAAACAAAAAAACAAAAAAAAAATCCCTACAAGATCTAATACTTATTAAATCTAGATTAATCAGTAGCCCACGAATTGTAGTCCATATATATGATGAAAATCATTGGAAATATAAGCCGCAACCATAATTTTTTTTTAATCTTTATTCAGCAAAGGAGAGGGATTTGTAGAAGACCAAAAAATTGACACCCTGTTGACAAGAAAAGCCCTCAACACCATCTTGCAATAGAATAATAAACAAAAACCAAAATCATAAACAGAAATGGAAAATCATACTGTTTCGAGGCACATGAACCTGAAACAATGGATATACTAAAACATGCAACAACTTAAACATTGCAGGCCGTTGAATTAAGCATAAGTCTATCACAATGAATCATGATCATCCCCCTATTTGGCTACAACATAAAACAGACTCCAAGGGGCATCAAAAACAACATAGGAATCTTTAGAATTTGGAATATATTTGGCCCAATCATGACACATGATATCAACAAATTAAAACGAGATTGGGTTGGGTAGATCCCATCCCTAGCAATTGCACAAAGCTTCCTCTCAAACAAAGCCATCAATGTAGATACAGTTGTTGATTTCAGGACACCTACTCACCAACAGTTTTTCAGTTACCAGTAAGCAAAATAAAAGAGCCACCAAAATCTGAATCCACTGGTAATAATTAATCGTCTGATGGCAAGTGAAGAGGACTTGCTGGTGAATCATTTCCATCATCCTCAACCTTTTTACTTCTATCAATTTTGGGAGAAACTTTTTCAGCATCAGCTCTCTTTCTTTTGCAATTACCTTTGGCCACTCGATTGGTCGCACCAAGTCCTTTTGACAGCAGTTTGCAAGCATCAGTTTCCTCAGCTGAATCATTAAGCTTCTCATTTGAAGTTTCCTTGTCTTCATCCATTTTAGCATCAGTACCATCACAGTCTGCCTCTGCTCCATCTTCATCCTCACTTTCTTCTGCATTTTCTTCAGCCTCAGCTTTCAATGATTCAATTAAGCCCAACAACTCTGTATTAACCTGTCACACAAGCATGCCACCAAGGAACTTAGCAATCAGCTTATGAAATTTCCTAGTTAAATAATCAAAAAGATCAACCAAACAAAAGTAAAAGAGCAAATTATGCACGACACACCTGAATGTTCTGAAGAAAATCAGAAATGTCAGTTGGGCAAGCAGGGCATTTCATCACATTCTTTTGTAACCGCAGTGATCTTCCACCCCTGCTTCTGTCTCTCACAAAAGTCTGGCCCACAAATGCACCTTCCAAACATGACTTACAGAAATTATGAGCACAAGGTGTCGTCACAGGAGTACCCATAACCTCTTTACAGATGAGGCAACCAAATCCTGCATATGGAAACATAACAAAGCAAAAAAAAGACCATATTAAATGATATCACTGATGCTTTCAGACACAGAAAATAACCCACTTAATTGGATAAAGAATAAGTTGACCAATATAAAAGCAAAGCATAAAGATTATAATACCTTTCAGCAATCTTTCCCTGACTGAAAGATTTTGGGCTTTCCTTATTTCTCTTCTTGACCTTTTCACTTCTTGGGGATCCATACTTTTTACATGCCTTTGACTGGGAGGTTGTGGTGTTTTCCACTTCCAACAAGATCCTTCCTCCTAAGGAAAACATAAATTCGTTATATATTCTTAAAACTCTAATTCTAATTATATGATATAAAGCATTCTAAATAGTGTCGTTTAGTAACAATTTTAGAAAGGAAGGAAGATTTTTGAATTAGAAATAAAATGAATAAGATATTTTAAGAGGTGAAATCCTGAAATATTACTCACATCAAAATCCCATGATGGACTCGCCTTCCTTTCAACTAAGTCTGTAGCATTTTGCAACTCAGGAATTACTGGCAATGGTCGGGGACGATCTCCATGATCATCACTGTGTTACAATTAGAATCATTTAGTAGAAGGAATTTCAAATAGGATCAGCACATTCCAGTGAGCTACATAATACATACCTTGTCCATGGGGCTGGTTCATTGTCACATCTAACAAATAAGTACCGACAAACTTTGAAGCCCTAATTAAGCATACGACTTTAGAAAAGTTGCATGAATCAAAGACCAAAACATAGAAAATAAAAGAATAAAGGAATATCATATCTACCTGCATTCCCTGTTTACGCCAACACTTTTCGATTCTGTAAACACCATCATAACGTAATCCTCGTTCGGGGGCATATGAGGAACGCTTCTCTTTGTGAGATCTACTCATTTAGATTTAAGATGTTACACATAAAGCTTAGCAAGCATGGATTAAGGCTTAGTAAAATGTATCATTAAAACTCTCAAGGTTAAGCGCACTCTAATTGAGCATGTCAATCATACAATAAATTTAACATCACAAAGAGTAGGTAGAGGATAAAAATGCATGATCCATCATTCAAAAGGTCAATTTGCTAAATCTCACTAGATTAAAAAGTTGAAAAGATCAACAAGAACAACCAATATTGAGATTGTCATAAAAGAAAAATAAAGAGAAAGCAAAATTAACCTTCATTCATCATTAGAACTGACTTTCCTGCTAACCTACCCCCCACTTGCATGTTTTGTTTGTTTAACTAACTACTTAGCGCTTCATATTGTATTGTACTAACAGATCAACTAAACAAAAGAATTTACACCAGGTCAGGAGCACCAACTCAAGTATAAGCTTCCAAAGATAGATGAACAAAGAACTGATCTTTTTGAACGTAGGTGCTTACCTTACAACTCGAACTGGATAACCTTTTAAACAGCTAACTTTTAAAGCTAAATTGGACTTCTCAAACTTTTGATCAAATGATTGTGTGTTGCTTGTTCGTTTGTTTCCACTTAAGTCTCTACCACCACTGCAACAGGCGCCATGTTAGTTATTTCAACAAGAATCCAATAGAAACAAGGAAAGATGAATCATAGGTTAAAAAACAAAACAAAATAAAATAGAAAAGAAAAGGACAAGAAAAGGAAAAAGGGGGACCCCAGGCAAGAGGACATAACCTCAATTCAGAGATGACCAAAATCAAAGGAGAGGTTAGCAAATCGGCAATATAAGAAAATTAAATGGAAGAACATGAAAGCTTAGCATGCATTAGCAAAGACAACATCAAACAATCAGCAAAAACTAAAAATAGTGAAAACATTCAAACTCAGGTTAAGACAGCATAAATAAATAGGGTATGGGCAAACAGTTTAGATGTGGAGAGCAAACAAAAAACAATATATCAATTTAAGATCCTTTTACAAACCTTCCAGTATAAAGAAAATACTCTCCGTGATCCTCATCATCAACATAGCCACCAGAAAGAACTACTGATTGCGCCCCATGGTTTGATTGTCCAGCAATACCACTAACATGAGGGAAGTGAGCACCCCATTGACGGCATTCAAGTCTATCTTCCCAACATTCACCAACCAGCACACCTTGATTCCTCACTGGATCATTCTCAGCTGGGATTGGACCAAAATGATCCTGAGGCACAGTTACAAAAATCTTTCCACTGCAAGCATTTGATTTCCCTTTCCTTTGGGCCCGCTCTGTAGTATAAGCCTTGTCTGGTCTATCTTGGTTATGTACAAAATGATAAACTCTGGAGGTTTCTCCTGAACCAATGTTTTTGGATACCTTTGCCATACGGATAGCAATGACAAGTGCAGAATTAATACGTGGTTGACTTGCCATTTTGGAAGGTATGGCACTACGACACTTGGCACATGTTAGTTTTCCTTGTCCAATCCATTTCTGAAAGCATTTTAGGCAGAAATTGTGGCCACATGGAGTCTGGATAAGGCCACTAAATTAGATCCCTCGTTTAATCGAACTATTATAGTATGCTGGTTACCACTATTCGTTTCTAGAATGGTACAATACAAGATAGCAGAATGTAAATGAATGCAAAGAAACTAAGCTGGCCACAAGAGTCTTAAGAAACTTGTATTCTTTGCTCAGAAATCCCAAACGCTAGTAAACTGATGTAATGACAAATAGGCATACAACAGAAGTCTACGCTAACAGTGCAGTAGTTGAGGGGAATCGTGAAATAGAATGGCTCAAAATAAGTAAATCCTCGGATAAAGGTAGACTATGTGCTGAAAGATTAGAACCTGCTGACAAGAAGAGATGCAGCGTGAAAGTCACGGGACAATTTTAAAAAGGGGGAAAAAACTAAAACTCCTTTTGAAGTTGAGCAGTTGAACTAAAATCTTTTAATAAATCTCAACTGCAACGAGTAACATTTAACCAACTAACTACTGAATAGATGGATGCCCCAGCAAATCAACTAATAACGTGAAAGTATGAGGTAAAAAGGGAATGGATTCAAGGGTAATTATAAATTTGAATGCTCATAGTACATCCACAATCAAATCGTTCAAATCAAGAGAACAAAGAAAATTCCCCGCACAACGCAAAGATAATTTTATTTTATTTTTTTGGAACACCCAAAGATAAGATTTTTAGCTCCAGTCAAATGGAACAAAAAAGAATCGTCAAATAAAAAGAGTTAACAATTGACAACAGCAATTTTAACGAAGTAACCTGGGAACACGAAAGACAATGCAGAAAAATCTGGATCTCTGCAACTATTAATGAAAACAGATACAGTTGCTGCTCATTTAGTATCAGAGTTAAGTCAGATTTACCGTAACCGGCCTCTCGGGTAACTGCATACAGAAGGAGCAGTTCAGAGTTCCACTAAGAATATCCAACACGTCCTTCCCTTCACCTTCTACCTTCTTCTTCACGCCACCTTCGTCTTCCTCCGACCCAGCCTTTCCGCTCAAGAGTTGCTGACGTTTCTTAGCCTTCTCAAGTTCCGTAAGGGAAGCATCGGCCTCAATCGCTCGAATCGCGGCCACCAAGTCACCGGTCCCGTCGACTACGGCTTTGCCAATAGTCACCAGAGGACAATCGGAGGGTGGAGTTGAGCAATCGGGGCATTCCCACTGAAGCGTCTCCCCCATGGTTGCGGGAGGATGAGAAAGACAGGCGACATGCCATTGGGAAGCACAGGTTTTGCATGTCAACTTTTCTTCCTCCGCAGGCTTCTTCTTGCAGATCATACAGACACCGTCACAATCGCAAGGGAGTTGAGTAGCGGGCGCCATTGATGAACGCAGTACCCAAGCTTGAGATGGCGAGATTGACGATGAACAGAAATTAGCTAGGTGACAGTGAGTTCCTGAGTGCTTATTGGTTCATAAACTGTGAGGGAGAGAGAGCGAGGGAAGAAACCGCGGTTCTGAAATGAATCCACTGGGTTTGAATTTCAGGAGTAATCCAGTGCGGACGGCTTCAGCGCGGACACCCACGTCCTTTCAGGAGTCATCACATCAATCAATCAATTTACTGCCCACGATAAAATATATAATAAAATTTCATAGTAATAATTGAATTTATAAAAAAAATATAATCTTAATGAGATATTTAAAGACGTCTTTATCAGTAATTAAAAAAAAATGTTTTATCTTTACTAAAAAATAATAAGATTCAATTATAATTTTTTACCTGAAGGATGATAACTTTTATTTTATAAATTATAAAAGTTAAATAAAATATTATAATTTATTAAATATGATTTTTAGTATAAAGAAACAAGTTTGAATCGTAATTTTTTTAAAAAAAATAATATTTTTTATTTTATAAATTATAAAAATCAAATAAAAAATTATAATTTATTAAATTTAATTTATATTATTTTAAAAAAAATAAATTTTTAAAGTAATAAATTATATTTATAATTTTTATTTAAATAATTATAATTTTTTTAAAGAACAATAAAAATTAAATAAAAAATTATAATTTATCAATAAAAATAAAATATTTTTTTTAAGTTATTGACAAATAAAAATTTAAAAATTTCATCAATGATATTTTTAAAAATTAAATTATCATCTACATAATTTAAAAATTATTATTATTATTTTTTTATAAAATATAAAAAAGAATTCACAAACAAAAAAAATTACCGTGAACAGAAAATTAATTTACCCTCCATAATTTCATCAGAGTTTGAAGTAGTTAAATTTTTTTTTAAGAAAAAAAATCACGTAAATTAAATTAATAAGTCATTCGAGTTAAAAATTTTGATTTTCTTTAAAAAAATAATAGTTCAAATTGATAATAGGTTATCTTAGAGTGTCAGAAACTCTAAATTGATTATTTGTTTAATATTTTTTTATTTTTAAAAATAATATAATTTAACTCTTATGATTAGCAAAAATTAATTTTAAATGTTAGTTAAT
Organism: Prosopis cineraria; assembly: GCF_029017545.1. NCBI lineage: Eukaryota > Viridiplantae > Streptophyta > Magnoliopsida > Fabales > Fabaceae > Prosopis > Prosopis cineraria. Next base: position 12,922,443 of record NW_026555341.1, on the reverse strand, counting down.
CAAAAAATAATAGAAAAAACCAAAAAAGTATAGTAGATGAGTCAAAAATTATAAACAATGATCATAAAAATTATAAAAAATGATCAAGAAAATTTTATTACTCATTTTTTATAATTTTTGAGATTCTTTTATGTTATTTTATTTTCAATTAAAGATTAAAATTAACTTTTATTAATGATAAAGTTAAATAGTATCATTTTTAAAAGTTAAGAAAGAAAATTGTGCAAAAAATGAGTTCAGGTCCTAAACATTTTTAAACTCATAATTTAAATGATAAAAATGTCTTAAAACTTTTTGGAAACATGCACCTAGTATCTTTTTTTTTTTTTTACCAGTGTCACCTCACCATTAAATTTGGAAACATTGATCATTAAAAATAAAATTTGACCAAGATATTTTTTTTTACCATCTTTCCTTCTTCATTTTTGGTGTCAGCAATTAAAACATATATTTAGTTTAAAACCAAACAATATTAAAATCATTACATAATAATAATGACAATCAAAGTATAAATAACCATATCTTTTCTTTTCTAGACTCATACATGTTTTCAACACTTAGAAAATAGAAATAAATGAATATTTATTTAATATAAAAGACATACATATACTAAACCTTATATATTAAATATATTTTTATCCAATCAAATTAAAAAAGAATAAATTTTAACATATTATTTACTGGACACTTGTTTTTATCCAATCAAGACATATGTATTTTTCATACATTGTTTATTATATAATAAACTCTTATTATTATATTAAAAATATATTAAAATCCACTTGTTCTAATTTTATACATTGCTTGGTCTTGTGTACTTAAGTCTTATTACATTTGGTTAATATAATCCATACACTTGATATGTATTTAACTTTATATACTTTTGACTAATCAAATTAAAATAAATGAATTTCAAGATATTGTTAATGTTATTAACAAGAATTTATTATATAATAAATAATGGATAAAACTTCTATAATTTCTTTTGGTATAAACATAGGACAATAAAGTCTCAAAAAATAAATTTATAGCAGTTAGAACTTGGAAAAATTTTAAAAAAATAAATAAATTATGATATTAATTCAAATAACTACAAACGGATTGTTACATTTATAATCTAAATATTTTATTTATATTTATAGTTAAAATTATTGGATTTGCATCCATTTTAAGTAATATTTACAGGTTATTTTTAAAAAAATAGAGAAAACACAACTATTGATTCTCATAATTTTATCATTTTTTTATTAGTTAATGTACTTTTTTTGATGTTTTAAGTTCTATAATTAAATTATCTAGTGTGCAATTAATGTTTTTAAATGTTGTGTTAAATATTAAAATAACGATGGGATGACAATTTAGTTAGCAAGTGGAAAAAGGAATGACAAAGGCTAAATGATAGAAATACCATAAGCAACACTTGCCATTTAAATTGGTTTAAAAAAAATTGATAAGGTCATTTGACCTATAAAGGTGAAAAGCTTAACCCATAATAATTGAAAATCACTTTTCCATACTAACAAACGCTGTCATCAAAACAATCTTCTCCACAAATTAATTGTTAACTCATTCTTATTTAAACATATGCCAACATCTCCACTAACACCTCTAGTTAAATGTCAGATAATTTAACATAGTTAATACGATATCTCGTCCCTCTGGAAATATTTCAAAGTATATGTATTAACATTGCATATAAAAAAAACTAGAGGAACATAAAATATAAAAAAAAAATTATAAGGATTGATAGTTATGTTTTTTCTAAAATTTATCCAAAACCTAGCTATAATTAATTCTACTTGGGAGAATTGCACCTAGAGCCCTCACAATGGACATATTTGTAGATAAAGCTCAAATGATTATGATATGATTCTATAGGCCCAAGAGCTTCATTCATAATTAAGTTTTTTACTAAATTATCCAATTATCCCTCACATTTTCCTCTCTCTCTCTCTCTCTCTCTCATCTTCTTCATTGCTCTTTTGTAACATCCTATTTTTATTTAGGAGTTTAATTTAAGGGAATTATAATGCTTAATTAAGAATTAAATTGTGTTTTGAGGAAAATTGAGATTAATGAGTTTAGGCTTCCTTCTTATGTGCAGAAAAGTGCAATATTAAAGCCCATTGTAAGTTTCACAAAGTAGAGAAGAGAGGATCAGATTAGGTCATGAGATAAAGATTATATTTAAGATTAAGCTATAGCCATTCAAGAGAGAAGCAAATAGAAAATTGTTTTTGTATCTACATAAAGTGGCCTTGATAAACCAATCTTATTAATTTGTTCACCATTGGATTGCCCTTAAATTTGTTCGTAAGATTCGTGACATCTAATTCATTCTTTTTAGCGATTGGATTATTAATTAGTTACCTAATTAGAGAATTATTAACTTTTTATTCATAACAGCTATTTTCACATCTTTACACAACAGTTTTGATAAATCAATATTTTTGAATTTGTTCAACATTAGATTAGGTTTTAATTTGGTTGCCAGATTTGTAACATATAATTTGTCCTTTTCAATGTTAGATCATTGATTAGTTGTTTTATTAGAGATTTATTAACTTTGTCATTCATAACAGTCGTTTTCACACCATCACATAGTAGTCATGGTAATTTTACGAATTTGTTTGCTATTAGATCTAGCTAAAATTTGGTCAACAGGTTCATGAAATCCAAATCAGTAATTTTCAACGATTTGATCTTTGATTCATTTCATTATATGAAATTTATTAACTTCATCGTTGCAGTTAAATAACGGACTACAGAAATTTAGAGTGAATTTAGTTGGAGTCTGGGGTCTCATGAATTTAATAAAGTTAATAAAAACTCTAAAATAATTAATAAAATGAGTTTATAATATTATGTTAGGTCATAGGTGGCTTTGGGTATATATCCATGCGTGGTAATGATAAAGTCTATGATGTTAACTATAGATTAATGTTTTATGGCTGGTGTATATGATTGGAGACTTTTTGGAAACATGCTTTGAGTGCTCTTTTAATTGACTTAAGGGGTAGAGTTCATTGAAAACCTAAATTTCCTCATATATTAATTCTAGCATTTAACATATATTTATATAAATTATGTTCTTAAGGAAAAATGTGTAAGCATGAACAATATGTGTGAGAGTGTGTGTGATAATGTGTTAAAGATGTTTGTGTATGTGATTTATGTATTGCAAGCTTGAGCAATGAACTAAAGTATTGAATGTGATGTATTATGAATTAGAGTGGAATAATAAATTATTGTGAAACCATGAATTATTGTTATTATAAAATAATGAATTATTGAGGAACATCTTATTTGCATGTGTGATAAAAATGTTAAGAATAAAAGATTGGCATGATGATAAATGTGATGCACATGTGTGATATAGATGGGTGGGAGTTCACCTGGTAATCTAAGAGAATATATTTAAGTCCACGTGGCATACAATATCAACACTCAGAGTTGTTTAGCTGTAACACCAATTCGATGGGGATTAGGTGTGATTTTGGCTTAGCCAATGATATTTACTTTAAGAGTAGGTATGTGTACATGCAATTATATAATACCTTGTGGGTAAGGGAGTCTATGGTTTAAGTTTAGGGAGTGGTGACCTTTGGTCAAGTTACCTCTCAAATATTGGAGAGCGTGAGCAAGTTAGGATATCTAGATTTAGTCCTATTACTCAGTAGCCTATGGACTTAGTCAGAAGAAATAAGAAGATTATAAGATGGTAGATGATCGTGCATGCATATTTATGTGAATATGTGATATCATATGTGAATATGTGGTATTATAAGAGAATATGTGATATTATATGTGATTTTGTGGTTTGGGGTATGAAACTGTTATGTTTATATAACCTTAATTGCTGTTTGAATATATATTAGAAGTTAGGAATTCTTTAGTTAAAGATATGTTTATCTCATTCCTTATTACTAATGTTTTTATAAGTGACACTTCGTAGGTGTAAAGGAAAAAGGAATAAAAGGCAAACAATAGTAATTGCCTGTAATGCCTCAGTGTATATGTGTAGAGAATTTATATCATGCATATTTAAATATTGCTAACTAGGATTGTCAGTTCATATTAATTGTGAATATGTATTTTTAATGGATTAAATTGACTAACTATTTCAGTACAAGCCTATAAGAGCTATGGTTAGTTAGTGAAATAAAATATGGATTTATGATTGTGTTTATCGAATGAGAAGCACAATGAAATTATTCTAAAATTTAGATAAGTGATGAGTATTAGTGGGTTTATTGTAAGTAGGAGCTTACATCTTCCTTCTTCTCTAATTTCCTCTTCTAATGCATTGAGGAATTATGAAACTTATAACATATTCCAGCAAGACATTAGTGATCATATGAATATACAAAAATTAGTAACACAAAATCAATCTCTACTTTCATTTCCACAGTGCACGTGCGCGCGCACGTGTGAGAGACAATCTTCCAACCGATCAAACCAAACACCATGGTAAAGCAGTGGCGAATGCCACCACCTCAAACTTCGTGCCAAATATTTCAAAAATTAATTGACTCCTACTCCAACATGTATAAATTAATTGTCATACTGTTGACCCTCAAGCACACGATGAAATTGAACCTCTTTGACAGTGGGTTTGCCTTGGAGTGTTCTTGCTAGAATATGTTATAAGTTTTAGAATTCCTCAAGGTGTCGAAAGAGGAAGATGGAGGGGGAAGAGAGATGAAGAAGAAGAGAGAGTGGAGAAAATGCAAAGGGTAAATGGGTCATTTTAACAAAGAATTTAATTACAAATGAAACTCTTAAGCCTAATCTCTAAACATGTCCATTTTGAGAGCCTTAAGTACAATTCTTCCTTCCATCTTTTGTGAAAGATTCTCCCTTTTTTTCACACAAGGGAAAACGACTAGAAAAACAAGAAAATTCAAAAACAAAACAGAGAACCTAAGGAGGAGGAATACTTTCTCCTTTTTTTAAATCTAATCCGATATGTGAGTGTGTGATTTATGGATATAGGCCAATACATTGTCTCCTTTTGGCGCCAAACGTCATGAACATGAAAAAGAATATAATTATATAATATAATAAAAAATTGGACTGCTGGCAACTCTCATACAATGACAAAAGAATATTCATTTTCCTTCCTTGTCTGCCTCAAACACAGTGCTTAACAGACTGTCGCGCAATAAGCTAAAGTACAGAGAGAAGGCCATTGTTTGTTCGAGCCATTGTTTATATTATCTTAATGATATATATCAGTTTGATAGATAAATCTTTACACACACATACATGAACTTGAGAGGTGAAAGGTGGGGACAATCACATCTCTTCCTATGAGTTTGGATTTCATGCTCATCATAAAATTACTGCAAAATTCTCATCCACCAAAAGATGGCATTTCATTAAATGGCCTGATCGTCAAAAGTGTCATTTTATGATAGAAGTCCCACCATTAGATAGAATCCAAAAGTGTCATTTTGTTTTGGAAGGAATTGGGTAGAGAAGCTAAAAGGAGTTACACATGATTTAGAGGATGAATTTCTTTACCTCACTAATAGGATTGGACCTAGCAAAAGCAACTAATCTCTCATAAGATGATGAATAAAAATTCAAATTTTTACTACAATATGTGTTATATTTAGTGCTTTTGACTGGATCTCAAACATAATTGTCTTGATGATGATGATGATGATGATAAATCTGCTTGCAATAAAAAATAGTAGCTTTTTTCAAAAATATCCGTATGGGCATGAGGCCCAAAAATACATGAATTTAAAGTCAGAAATTTAACATAAAAGTCCTGAAACCGTGGCAATGTAATTAGAACAAAAACACAGGCAAGCGCAAAACAGAAGACGTGGTCCTCTAAAAGAGCCAATTCGAGGCCGAGTCCTCATGTGCCTCCCCTTGCCTTCCATTAGAGCTCTCATCTTATAAAGGTAAAGAATGATATCCGTGAGATCTAATATCTTAGTAATCCCAAGTCATTTAAGCATACACATGCAAATCCTTTCCCAATGCATGTTTCCAACATATATAATTAGTTCGTGAACATTATTTAGTATGAAATCATTCACAACTATTTAATTTGCAAATCATTTAAGGGGCATGACACTCAAGTCCTGGAGGAATCATTTTATTCAAGTAATAAAATCCCAACAAAATTTCAAATATAAAGTAAGTCCCTTAAGTCCTCAATTGACATTTTTATGTAATGCAATATGTTCTTAATTTTAAAATTAACAAAATGAGTTATAAATTCAACAAGACAAAATTGCAAATTTGGAAGTCAAAATTATAAATTCTTAGAAGTGTTTAAATAATGATACGTTCCTTTTCAAATTTAATCATTGATATTTGTGTTCCCTAGCTATTAAAATTGGAAAAGTAAGTTACAAATTCAAAATGACAAAATTGCAAATTTAGGAGATAAAGATGCAAATTCTTAAAAGTGTTCAAACAGTAATTTGATTTTTTTAAAAATTTAATTATTAAGATTTATGTTCTCTATTGAAATTGAAAAAATGAGTTACAAATTTAACAAGACACAAATTGCAAATTTGAGAGGTGAAGTTACAAAATATCAAATTTGAGAGACAAATTTGCAATTTCATTACAATGAATTTGTAACTTGCTTTTCCAATTTTAATAAAAAATACAAATCTTAATAATTAAATATAAAAAATAACATGTCATTGTTTGAATACTTTTAAAAAATTACAACTTTATTTTCCTAATTTTAAAATTAGGAAACAAATTACGTTATGTAAAAATATTAGTTCAGGACTCGAGAGATTTACTTTACATTTTAAAATTTGCTGGGTCTTTACTTGAGTAAAATGATCTTATTGGCACTTAAGTGTAATTCCCCCGACCATTCATCAGGTCATTTCACTAATACTTCTACCAATATTTTGCAATACAATTCACAAAAACAACTAGCATGCTAGCAAACATACAATGCATATCTATTCTTATAACCTTTTCCATCCTTGTACTATAAATTGGAACTATAGGCTACGAGGGACACTCGATCAAATATGTAATGGTCACGTGCAACTATGATACTCTCATTTGGAAGAAATCTCCCGGAGATGTCCCATGAATCCAATGCCAATCCCATCTTATATAGGTGTGTGTGGAATTTGATCCATTAAAAAGAAATGCATTGAGGCTGTAGACTGTGCAGCGAGTGATAATATACCACGTTTGGTATAAAGTTGTACACATATATCATCAATTATCTTAACCTGATACCAACGTCATTATTATTGCCCATAACTCTACAACAACACGGGTGCATGAAAGAGTACAAATACATTATTTTCAAGCATGCATGCATGTGTATCATTCTCAAGAACATGTGAACATGGTTGCAAAAGCATAATGCACAATTAACGCAATATGTCTTAGCTTTCCAAAGGGTAATAATGATCTCGCAATCAAACCTAGGAGCCATCCTAATCAACTGGTAAGCAAAGTTACAAAAGTTGGGTTCCGATAAACCAAATCATTCACAAACCAAGGTTTAAAGTTTTAAAGTAATGTTTCAATAATCCATGGGAAACAACAGTCATTCACCTACACATCTCATCAATTCACATACCAATTATTGACTTCTAGCTCCAAAGTTCCCCACTTGTTGCTTTCCTTTTGTAGAAGCATACAATCACATTCATCTTATTTAATATTTATGACTTCCCTCATAATTTGGACCCTCTCCTAGATTTTTGGGGCAGAAACTCCTTGACCAAAAAGTGCAAATTCTATTTGGTGTGGTTACCTATGCACAAGATAAATAATGAAAATTTGCTCATGAGCTTGAAAATAAGTGATGGATTATATGAAAGTCATTAGGGATTGTTTAAACTTGAAAAAAGTTGATAGATTACCCAAAAAGCGATTGAAACATGTTGCCTGTCTTTGTGAAGTTGGCTATGGCCAATGAAACTATCCATCACGGTCAACATGTCTTGATATTTTACACCAAATACGTAGCGAGGATAACAAATTTTTAAAGGTTATATCTTTCATTACAAAATTTTGATTAGATTGATTCAATTCTCCACATGAGTTTTATTTCACAATCTAACTAATAAGATAAGTTTTATTTAAAAAAAAAATCCAATTTTATGCATTTAGGACCCAAATCAGTAAAATTTAACTCCTAGATACAACTAGGGGTCCCAATCGAAAACCAATACACGTAAAGTGGATTTTGAGCCACATCAAAATACATTTAAGTGGACTTGTACCAATCAATACATTAACCTAATATACAATAAAATCAATTTTGACTACTCAAAACTCACATTTTCAAGGCACTTAAGATATCAAAAACAAGCATTAGCATTTATAATGGTTCTAAACCCCAAAATCATCCACAATTCATCACAATATATTAGTAGAAAATATAGTAGCATCCAAACAAAATGAGAAAGAGACAAAGAGAGAGAGCATGAGATCATAATGCATCCCCCTTGTTTAACTTATACATCACTTCTAATTAAAGTCATAAATAAAAGCCGAGCTTTGTAGCTTACCCATTTAGACTTTGTATTTTTTTTAGAGTCAAACTTAAAAATAGAAAATTTTTTTGTATAAAAGGGCTTTTAAATTTGACTCCTATAAGTCTTTTAAAACAAGCTCAGGTTCATATTAGCTCTTTAGGCCTTATATATTTATTATTTTTTCTTTTTCAGTTAGCATATGATTGAAATTGTTAAAAATTGTTTGGTTGAATTGTTAATATTGCAAAAATAAAAAAGTTGTAATTTCTTGGTTTTATTTTTATTTTTAAATTAATATAGGAAAATGACACAACTTTTAACATTATGTATTAACATAATTAGAATTTTAAATAAAAATTTTTTAAAAATGTTATGTAGAATTTTGGCTTGTGGCCATCTTTGAGCCCTATTAATGAGGGCCGGAGATAAAAAACATCAATTTATGATATTTTAGTTCATAGGCATGAATTCTTAAAGGTAAGACTTATAAGGTCAGTTTAGTCACTATCAATAGTTCTACGTCTAGCTATCTTATCAAAACTTAAAATAATTAATTAAATTATTACTGTCGTCTAAAAAGAGAAAGATAATTTTTAATTTATTTTTATTAAATGTGTCATTTTTAAAATACTTTTTTTTTGTAAATTTTTACTCTCTATCATGAATTGTGAAAAAGATAAAATTTAAAAAGTAATTAAAAATAATTTTTTTCATGTGAAGCGACAAACAAAAGGATATGATTTCTTTCAAGAACATGACTTTTATGTGTTTGTGTGTGATGGGAGGGAGTATAAATGAGAATAACATAAAAGCCAAAAGGTGGAAAAGGGGGATAGATCAGCACCAAGACGTTAATGATATTAACTACATTCACATGCATATGGCATTATAGTCTTCAAAAAGATAGTCAATACCAAACCACCGGAATTCAGGGAACTTTGTTTTCTTGTCTCCACTGCAATCAACTAATTAGCTGGACCATAACTACTCAACTGTCTATCATTTTTTTTTTTGAATAAAAATTGAATATCATCATCCACCACCTCTTATACAATAAGTTGATCATAAAGGCAAAAGAGATGCGTCAATAGAGACCTGATTAACGAGCAGATCAGCACAAGAGTTAGCTTCTCTTAGCAAAAAAATAAAGGGAAAAATTGCTATATCTAAACAACAATAATCTAGCATTCTCAATTATGTCTTTGTAAAGTTGTTGCTCAAGATCCTATCTAGTAATAGTGTCTCGCTTGGATTTGCATTCTGATGAGCACAGTAGGCTAGGAGCAATATTCACTTTTCATTTCAATTTAAATTGATCTTTACTGTTTATTTAAATTAATTTTTTAAATATTTTAATATTATATTTATTAATATAAAAAATATAAAAATTTTAATTTTTTAATAAATTTGTTCATCATTAATTTGGCCAATAAAAATTTAATATAGCACCTGTAATTCACTTTAACATTAAATTTTTTTATCATTTTATAATTTGATTATTCAAATAGACTCTGTACAGCTTAGATATAATCTAAATGACTTAATTTAATATTAAAAAAATTATAATCTTACAAATTAACTATTTAAATATATTCTAAATAGTTCATATTTAATATTAATTTTTTATATTTTTTATTTTAATAAATACTCTCTCCAGTCCTATTTATGGAATACCTTCTAGAAATAATTCTTGATTCAAAATATAAGATATTTTGCAATAATTAAATTATTTTTTTAATTTTTCTCCTTTTTGGTTAGTGTGAAAGTATTTAATGTAGTTTTATCATTATTTAAAATTAAAAGTAAAAATGAAAGTACACATAATTTTTTTTATGACATCAAAAGAAAAATTAACTTTTTTAATATGTACAAAACGGTTAAAAGTATCTTATAATAAAGATTAAAAAAATTATAATATTAAAAATATTTAAAAATTAATTTAAAAAAATAGTAAACATTATTACAATGATGAATATTGAATGCAGATGCAAATCATATAGTCCATGCAGGCCTCCACACTAAAATGGCCCAAAGATCTGTAAGGTTCCAGGCCCTGGATTGGACTCACAACTTCAATGATGGCAGGGGGAAAGCTACCTACTATGAAGTTATAATTGGCAACTCAATTTGCATTATAATCTTTGATAATTTCATCACACATTCATATACCATCTTAATAAACTACTTCCTCTAGTTTTATTTATAAAGTATATTTTAAAAAATTTATTTAATTTTATTTATACATTATGGTATGACTTTTTAGGTAATATTTAAAAGATATTTTTAAAATTATCGTTTATGAGATTGAAAAAAAAAATGACATCACTTTTTAACTTTATTAAATAGGGACATATTTGAAATTCTATATACTTTCTCCGTTCAAAAATTTAAAGTATTTTTAACTGAATTTCATTCTTAATAAAGTAGTTACTTACTTTTCAACTAACTCTATCTTTCCATATTTGCTTCTGTTAAATATCCTACAATAAATATAAGGTCATTATTAATAGGGATACTTTTAAAAAAAGATAACGATTACATCTCGAAAGATTAAAAATGTTTTATATTTTTGAACATCTAACTTCTCAAAAAATGTCTTATATTTTTGAACGGAGGGATTATTTTTATTCTTTATACTTTTTTATATTGGTATTGATGATATTGATAAAAATAACTTATGAAAAGAACTAGAGAAATATTTATCAATTTATAAGTGTAATTCTTTATAGTCAAAAAATGTTTAGAGCAAAGAAAACAAAGTATATTGCATATAGCTTCTGCGTCATCTAGAAGTAGCTACGGGGACTTCATATAAAATGGATCATTGTTCAGTGGCTATCACCATATTCTTATAGCTGCGGCAGAGTTAAGATGTTCAAATTTAACTTGGAGGATTTAAATTTAAAGGTTTTAATTTAGAAAATTTAAAATATTATATATTTTTTTAAAAAATGACAGTATAATTTTTTTTTAAAATGTATGCATCTACTAAAATATAAAAATAATTTAATTTATAATGTCTAAGTTCAATTTAGGTGATCCAAATTGATGATAAACTAGTTCCCAGTGGCAATATGCTGTTTAATGTTGAATATGAAGGTATTGGGCTCAATTGTTTTCTTGTGGACATTATGGCCATCGCGAGGAACCTTGCCTATGGTAGACGATTGCTTCCCAAGATTGTAATCAGGCTCATGGTGATGTTCAATTTGAGACTACACCACTGAACAAACTCTCCTCTATTTCTTCAAACATTGAGAATGTTTATGGATCTAGGATGCTGATCCAAAACAACACAAAGCTCGTTTCCCCAGGCAAGATAAAACCCAGAATGCTTACTATGAACATGGGAGTAGCTTAAGGTCAATGCAGAAAGTAGAAGTCAGAGCAAATGTTTCCCGCTTTGCTGTACTTGCAAAGCTAGATGACATTGCAGACGAGCTACCTTTTGTCTCACCTATCACCACTTCGGCTTCTGACAGCCCATTACTTAAGGACCTCTCAATTGTAGACTCTAAAGGTCACATTAATGAAAGTGGGGTCTCTCTATTTCCTTTTCCTCCATTTCCCTCCACTTCCTCCATCTCCACCATTTATTAATTTTTTCATTTAAAAAAATTATTTAATAAAAAAATTTGAATGGTGGAGACGGGAGAAGTGGAGGGAAAGGGAGGAAAAGAAAGGAAGAGACCCCTAGTCCCACATTAACGAAGTCTCCCTCTTCTGTAAAAAATACCATGTCAATCTCTGACGTAGGACCTAAACTAGCCCTACTTCCCAGTCCTCTCCCTGTCCCTTCTAGAAAAGAGAATAGTAGAAGCTTAGCTAGAGAGAAGTCTATCTCGATGAACTAAAAGGAACCCAATACTTCCAGTAATAGGCCCTGTCAGCCCAGTCAAAAACAAAGCCCAAAAAGGTCCAGCCATCTTGAGCACGTTGTTATTAAAAGTAAAAGCTCTCAAGTGGGCCGGAATGTTATCCACTCTCAAACTAAACCTCTATCACCCATTAAACACTCTCCTCCTGGGCCCTCCTATAAGCAAAAACAAAACAAAGATCTAGTCCAACAAACAAGGCCTATGAACCTACCTTCTGACCATTTAAAAGGAAGACCTCCTCGTCCACCAGATGAATGTCGAGACTCCCTTAACTCAGGTACTACATGTTCAATGGATCATGACAGTGAAAGGAATTATTCCTCTGGTAATGCTAATGCCATAAACTCTAGAAACCAGTAAGTTTCCTTTGGCTCTTCCTCATACTTATTTTATAATTATTGCAAGTTAGAATTGTAGAGGAGCGGGAAGCTAGAATTTTTCTTGCACCCTCAAAGAAATTACTAATAAAATCATGTGGATATTTTCTGCCTCATTGAAACTCAAATTACTGGTAACTATTCATAAATTAGGATTCTCTATTTGGCTCTGTGTAGAGGCTTTTAGTTTTGCTGGTGGTATTTGGTGCCTTTGGAATGACAATAATATGAACATCGAGCATGTCTCTTCCGGTACTCAATTTCTTCATTGTAAGGTTCATGATGTAACTAGTCACTCCTTCTCCTTTGTTACTTTTATTTATCGTGAAACCACCTATGTTAAGCGCAGAGCATTATGGAATTCCATTTCATCCATTGCTTCTGCCACCTCTGCTCCTTAGTTATTGATGGGAGACTTTAATGCTTATCTCTCCCCTATTCACAAACAGGGTAGATCTCATATTAATTGGACATCACTACAAGACTTCAATGACTGTGTTCTAAATTTTGATCTTCTTGAACTTCCTGTTATTAGAGACATCTTCACTTGGGAACAAGAAGGAATTAAAGAAAGACTTGATTAGTCTTTTTGTAATAATGTTTGGTCCTTACACTTCCCCTCCTACAAAGTATCCCATCTCCTAAAATTTAAATCAGATCATAGAATGACTATGATTTGCAACTTTGAGCTCCAACATCCTAACCCATGCAAACACTTTTTCTATAACGCTGCTTGGTCTGTGGAGGAAGAATTCACAACAATCGTTGGTAATTCTTGGGAAAATTAGTGCTGTCTATAAGGTGTCAAATCATTCACAAGCAAGGCGATGAAGTGGTGTGATACCAAACTTGGTAACATTCTTAAAAGAAAGTGTCCGATAGTTAAAAGGCTTGAAGGGATTCATATTGCAAGAAGAACTAACGACAGGAATGGATTATACAAACTTGAACAATCTCTTTGGAAGGAGTACAATAAACTTGTTGCTTAGGAAGAATTAATTTGCTGGCAAAAATCAAGGCAACAATGGCTTCAATTTGGTGACAAAAACACTTCTTTCTTTTGTTTATTTGTCAAGTCCAAAAGATAGAAAAGTCGCATTGAAGCATTACTAAATGATCAGGGTCAATGGATTAATGATCAAAAACATCTTAAAGATATGGCTCTTAATTATTATAGAGACCTATACCAAAGGGATGTCGAATTTCAAAGTCACTCCCTTCCTGCATTATTTCCTACTCTTAGTGATAATTCTTTGGCTCTCATTCAGCAAGAGGTTACTGATAAAAGGATCAAGAATGCTGCTTTTGCTATGGGGGCATTCAAAGCCTCAAGCCCGGACGGCCTACAACCCCACTTCTTTCAAACGCAATGGAATTCTGTGGGTAACCAAATTTATAATCCGGTCAAAGAAACTTTCATCAATCCCAACATGATGGAAAAATTTAATCATGCAAATATTGTCTTGCTTCTGAAAGTTGACCACCCTGCCTCCTTAAAAGGAATTTAGGCCTATCACCTTTTGTAACGTCAGCTTGAAAATCATTACCAAATTTTTAGCCAATAGAATTCAAAATCACCTCAATTTTCTCATTAATCCACATCAATGCAACTTCATAGCAGGTAGGCAAACCAGTGATAATGTGATTCTAGCCCAGGAAGCCACTCACACCATGCATTCTAAAAAGAAAAGAAAAGAAAAGGATATGTGGCCCTAAAAATTGATCTCGAGAAGGCGTTGGATTGCTTGGATTGAGGTTTTATTCAAGAAACTCTAGAATGTCTTGGCTTTAAAGAGGATTTCATTCACCTCATTATATGTACTATCACTACCTCCTCCTTGAAGATTCTTTAAAATGGGGACAAAACATCCACTATCAAACCCTCGAGAGGAGTTAGGCAAAGTGATCCTCTTAGTCCCTATATCTTCATCTTATATATGGAAAGGTTAGGTCATTTCATAAATATGCTTGTTGCGGGCAAGATTTGGAAACCTCTGAAATTCCTATCTAACGGGCCTGCATTATTTCACTTATTTTTTACTGATGACCTTTTTTTATTTGCTGAAGCCTCGCTTAGTCAAGCTAACTTAATTGAAGATGTCTTGGAAAAAATTTGCATTGCTACAGGTCATAATGTGAACTTATAAAAGTCTAAACTTTTCTGTTCTCCTCATATGAATATTAATAAGTCCTTGGAGCTTAGTCAACATCTCAACATTGGATTAACATATGATCTTGGAAAGTATTTAGGGGTTCCTATCATCCATGGTAGACTCAATAAGGATCTCCTCAAACTTGTGGTCCTCAAAATTAAAAAAAAAACTATCCCTTTAGAAAGGAAAATTTCTAAATATGGCAGGTAGATCCATCCTTATTAAATCAGTACTTAATGCCATTCCCAACCATCTTATGCAAACCATGCTCCTCCCTAAAGGAATTATCCATGACATTAAGAAGCTTTGTAAAAAAAATTTTGGAATGAACATAATGGGTCCAAAAAAATTCACCTCCTGGCTTGGGAACAAATTTTAAAAGAAAAGTGGGATAGAGGTCTAAATACTAAAGATCTTTGGACCCAAAATTTTGCCTTCATTTACAAATTATGTTAGGGTCTTCTAACCAACCCTCATCTACTTTGGGTCCAATGTCTAATAGCTAAGTATGGCTGGAAAGAGAATGACCCACTTTCATTGGGAAAAACCAAACATGTCTCCTCTACTTAGGCTAGCATTACTAAAGTATGGTGTAATTTTATTCAAAGAGTTGGTAGGAAGATTCGAAATGGCTCTAACACAAGCTTTTGGTGGGATAAATGGTCCCTAGTGGAGGTACCTCTTATTTCCTTTATTAAATTCAACAATTAGACGTTTGATGCTCAAGCACTTGTGCGAGATTTTCTACATAATGATGGTTCTTGGAACATTGCTCATTATGAAGAATTCCTCCCCCAAGAAATTGTTACCATGATCAGCTTTGTTAGAGTTCATATTGATAAAGGGGATGTAAGAATTTGAGGAGGAAAACATATCTTGAGTCGTTGATTTGCACGTATGTATGCAAGAATAAAGTTACACCGGTCAAACTTCATTCAGATACACATAGCAAATACACACAATGAGAGAATGAGTAGCCAGGAAAATGAAAGCATTTGGTTCTTTCTTACACACAGAAAACAAAAAATTACTGAGAACTGTACCCATAACCATCTCTTAAGGGAACGTGTGGTAGTTTCTTCTTAATCGTTTATGACTTAAATTTAAAGGTTAGAGAATATTACATTTAAGGCTCTGAGTAAATTGTACATTGAACCTTAACCTTTCTCATAATTGTGACAAGAGTCCCATTCCTCAATTTGGGCTTTTATATGAGCTTGATCCACCAAGGGTAGATAAACCAACTTTTTCCACTCACACTTGGTGGAGAAGATAATGTCAATCCTATCTCTTTTTCTTTCCTCTCTTCATACAAGGTGCTTTACCGTGACCGCATAGGCTTGATGTTTTTGTTTCAGTTGTTTATATTAGGAAATCCTATTAAGGACCAGCATAAATAACCTTAAAGTTGAATTTATTCTTAATTAAATTTGTGCCTTAATGTCCTAGATTTATCAATATACACTTTTTCTCATTATGACTAATTTGATCCCTCTTAAGTCAGTCCAAGACTTACGTAGTCTCTCTTATATACGTAATATCCACACTTATGAATTTACAAATTATTTCATAAGGGACATGTCTTGAATATGAGCATAAACGTGTATATTTAAGATAATCTTCCTTTCGCCCATATACCACTTTGATAGGAAACAATCACCTTTCTAATATGAAACCTTCAGGTCGTATCAATCATGACCATAGGGTGTATGTTAAAGTAGCAAATACTGTAACATATCTCCATGATAATGTCAATGTCAAAGGACATCACTGAAAGAATTTTTCCTTTCTGAAACTCACATAGTAATGAAGTAGGGATTTATTCACTTGCTTCCCATTGCGATTCTTAAACACATATTGTATAAAACACATGTTATGGTGTTACTCTTGCTTGTAAGAGTGTACGTCATTTTTATTAATTATTAACACTATACAAACTTAAGTTTAGATATTCATTATACCTAAACTCAAATTCTTCTTTTTTATTGATCTCATATGACGTTAATTTAGAAGAATTAGTTGTTTAGCTATAGGTATCATGGATATGGGGATCCATGACTCGATCCAAGTATGCTTACGGATCTCATCTTGACTTGCTCTTTGATTGAGACGACATATGATTTGTGTTTTTTCTCTATCATATCAACATTTTTGTTGTCTTGCTGGTGAACACTAATGTCTCATCTTTGATTTGAATGTCAAAGGTAGTTGCTCGTGTGTGAGAGTCAACCTTATCAACTTGTACAACATACTAGACATTGTGTATTCTCAATTGTATACATATGGAAGTAATAAAGATTCTCATTAATATAACCAATGTATTACATTAAGTCAATCTAGCGATGCCAAGAGCCCTTATATATTTCTCAAATATCTCCTTAGCTATTGGTTTTGTTAAGGGATCTGTTATCATAAATTTTGTGGAAATGTATTAAACCATGATAACTTTTTGCGCTATATAATCCCTTACAAAATTGTACTTAATGTCTATGTGTTTGATTTTGCTATGATATTTAGGATCTTTGGTATAAGCTATAGCTGCAGTGTTGTCATATTGAATTAACACTGAATTTGTACTTTCATTTCCAAACCTAAGATGTTCTATAAATCTCTTAAGCCATATAGCCTCTTGTACTATTGCAGTACATGCTACAAACTCAACTTCCATAGAATATAGGGCAATGCATGTCTGCTTCTTGTTGCTCCAATAAATGGCCCCGTTGTTTATCAAGAAAGTGTAGCCTGAAGTTAATCTTCATTCATCTTCATCTCCACCTAAATCCATGTTGGAGTATCCTGTCAGGCATAGATCACTTCCTTGATAACACAGTACGTAGTCAACAGTACCCTTCAAGTATCTTAAGATCCTCTTTATAGCCTTCCAATGTCCTTCTCTAAGGTTGGATTAGTAACGACTTACAAGTCCTACAGCATAACAGATATCTAGTCTTGTACACATCATTGCATACATCAAACTTCTGACTGAACTGGCATATAGAACTCTTTCAATTTTCCTTTTGGCTATCTCAATTTTAGGACCCATATCAAGACTAAGATTTACACCTGAAGCTACTAGGGTATCCATGGGTTTACAATCTTTCATATTAAAATGCTCAAGAATTTTCCTTATATAATTTTCTTGTGATAGAGAAAGAAGCTTAGAGCGATTTCTTTGTATTTTAACTCCAAAAATGTATTATGCTTCACCCATGTCTTTCATTTCAGAATTCAACGAAAGCCATTCTTTAATAGTGATTATCAAATCTAGACTATTTCTGGCTAGTAAAATATTATCTACATAAAGAGATAATATTGCAAAGTTCCCGTTGAACCTCTTGATGTAAACATAGTGGTCTTCCTCAATCATTTGGAAGTCATATGAGGTTATTGCTCTGAGAAACCTCAAATACCACTGTCTGGATGATTGTTTTAGTTCATAAATTGATCTATTTAATTTACATACTTTATCTTCTTTTTCTTTTTCAATAAAACCTAATGGCTGTTGCATATAAATTTCTTCATCCATATAAAAAGCAATTTTTACATCCATCTAGTGCAACTCTAAGTCCAGACTATTTATTATCGCCAGAATCAGTCTGATATAATTGAAGCGTACAATAGGAGAAAATGTATCCTCATAATCTATTCCCTCTTATTATGTATATCCTTTTGCTACTAAGCAAGCCTTGTATTTATCAATTGATCCATCCACTTTTCTTTTGATTTTGAGAACTTATTTAGCGACGTGGTAAATCAACTAATTTTCATACTTAGTTGGTTTTCATAGAATTCATTTCTTCATCTATTGCTTTCTTCCACTTATCCTTAGCAGGTGTTGATAAAGCTTCATTTATAGAACATGGCTCATCATCATCTAGAGGAGTTACAACTAATGCTTCACCCTCAATTTAAAAGCGTCTTTTTGGCACACTTTCTCTATTACTTTTTCAAAGTGGGTTCTCTTATGGATTTTGATTCTTTTTGGGTCTTTTGGCAGGCCTTTTAGAGCTCCTACTTAGACTAGCATTTTGCGATGATTCAGGCTTTTCTATATGTTCTATATTATGCTACTCTTGTGTCTCATAAAGAGATATAGTTCGATCAATTTCTCTCCTGCTAGAAAACTCATTTTCTAAAAATATGATATTCTTAGATTCAAATTCAGTTACAGTTCCATCATTATTTTCGCCAATGAAAACATAGCCCTTTGATTGCTCAGAGTATCTTATAAAGATACATTTCTTCCCTCTTGGACCTAATTTTACATATTTATGGGAATGATCATGGACATATGCAACTCACTGATAACCTATTGAAATTAATACCAATTCAGTGCATTTTCCTATACTTTATGTGCTAAATTAGATCAATTGTGAATATTTTGGGTTAAATATAGGAAAATGAGCGTCATTTCAAATTGACATAGAAAATAGAGTTTATTGAGAATTTTGCAAAGATGTTGGCTTTGATTTTAAGCTTTAAAAGATCTCATGATCTTATTTATTATTTCAGGTGATTTTTGTTAGATATTTTTAAAGAAATAGAGCCAAACAATGATTCAAGATGCATATGGAAGCAGAATAGCAGAAAAATGGAAGCCAAAACAAGAGATTAGAGACTCTGTGTCATGTGCCGCGGTGCATGCACAATGCGCCACGGCATGAGGCACAGAGACCGAAGTCATGAATATGCATATGCGCCGCGGCGCACTATCAACACGCCGCGGCGCATGGCCTTAATTCTGCTGTGCGTTTTGAGCATCAGAAGAAAAAAATTAGGGTAGAAAAAGCATAAATGCGCCTGTAGAAAGAGAGCACGACTAGGAGAGATTCTTGGAGGTTTGCTCTGCTAGGGTTTGGGGTTCTTGAAGGAGATTTGGCCAAGGATTGAAGAGATTCAAGTGGATTTCTTTTGATTTTTCTTCTTCTCTTCCCTTTTCTCTCTTTGTTTTTGATATAGATGCTATATATTGTAATATTTATGGCTCTTTTCTGAACATGAGTAGGTAGTTCCCTTGTTTTAGGATTTTTTCAACCCTTTGTATGGATTAATACTTGAATATTCCTCTCTTTTGATAGTTAATGATATATATGTGTTTATTTTATCCTATGCTTAATGCTTTTAAGTGCTTGATCACCATTTATATTGCTTTGTTCACTTGAGTTGTGCTTGAGAGAGCTAATTTAGGTGTAGAACTTGGATAAAATAGTTTTGGACTTGAAATTTTACATAGATAAATGAATAGTTATGTTGGTAAAATAGAGATATTTTGTTAACCCTTTATAGTCTTATTAAGATTGGTGTTTAAAATTTGTTCGCACTAATTATTTTCAAGGGATTGTAAAATTTTAGTGTTTTCAAATATACTTGATTTTGACTTGAGAAAGCTTCTTCAAGTGAATTAGAATCTTAAGACTAACACTTATTTTCATTAAAAATATATTAGAGAGGAATTAATTTAAGTGCTATGAAACACAAAGGGGAGGGATAATCCTAGTTCCTTAGCTCCAAAAGTCAAAGTTTTAACAAGTTTTAATTGTTTTAAAATTATTTTAATTAGATTTTTATTACTTTCACATAAAAAGAAATACTTTCAAGTTGGCTCAACCTATCTCAAAGCTCAATAGTGAACTTCAACCCTCATTTGCCTAAAATCCTCGTGGGAACGATAACTTTAGAATATTCTACACTTGTGACGACCCGTACGCTTGCGGTAACGCTTGATGGTGAACACTCACCCTTAGGGTCTTAAGATATTTAAATCTAGTTTGCATTTTGTCCATAACTCATAGGGTGGAAGTAACTGATTTTGAGGGCACACGATTAAGTATGAAGGCTACAGTCAGTAAAGTGTCCCCCCAATATAAAATTGAAAGATCTGCTTGTGCTATCATTGACCTAACCATGTCTAGAAGAGTCCTGTTTCTTCTTTCAGCAACTCCATTTTATTGCGGAGTGCTAGGAATAGTTAGTTGTCTAATTATTCCTTTTTCTTCACAGAGTTCTTTAAATTGATCAGATAAGTATTCACATTCTTGGTCAGTTTGTAATGCTATAATTTTATTGTCCATTTGATTTTCAACCTCATTAATGTATCGTCTAAAGCACTCAAGAGCCTCAGACTTTTATGATATCAAATAGATATGACCAAAATATGAAAAATCATCAATAAAGGTAATAAAATACCAAGCTCCATGTTTTGCCCTTATACTTATAGGACCACATATATTAGAATGGATTAATTGCAATGGATTTTTAACCCTAACACATTTACCAAAAGGTTTTCTCGTTGCTTTACTAGCTAGACAATTTTCACATAAAGACATTTTCATATTTGTAATTAGACCTAGCATCCCTTCTTTAGCTAGCTTAATCATTCTATTTTGATTAATATGCCCTCTTCTAGCATGCCAGATATTCATATCTACATTATTGGAAGAGGTGGTAAAGCAATCATGAAAATAAAATTTGTTAACAATATCCATAATAAAAAACCTTTTTAAAGAAAAGTACAACCATAAAAAGTTGAATTGTATATAATATCAATAATCTTGTTATGAAAATTAGTTACAAACTCAAATTCTAAAAGGCAAGCAATTGAAATTAAGTTTTGCAGATGTCTGGTGTATGTAAAACATCATGGAGAATTAAGTTTTTTCCACCTCGCAAGATCAACTTGCAAGCTCCTATACCTTTTACCTCAATTCTCGTGTTATTGCCAATGTAAAGCCACTTGCTTTGATCCGACAATTGATGGTACTCTATGAAGGATCCACGATCCTTGCTTACGTGGTTTGTGGAGCCTGAGTCTACAATCCAAGAAGAGGAAACAATTTTTGTTAGAAAAATATTACTGGAAACATAAGAAAAATGTGAATTCACGTAATTTACAAGTATTTGATCACATCCACTTTGCTCAGGATAGTCCTTTGCAAAATGGACTATCTTTTAACAGGCAAAACATTTGACATTTTTAAGGTTAATTCTCTTTTTGCCACTCTTCTTGCCTTTTTTCTTGAAAGCTTGTTTGTCCTTCTTTACTTTAGAGCCACTCTTATTACCCTTCTTTTATTGCTTCTTGCCTCTCTTGGGCTTAGAATTTGAAGGACCACCTTCCTCGACAAGGTAAGTCTGTCCAAATGACTTGTAAGCCTCCAAACATTTAGCCTCTAGCTTTAGATACTTAGCCATATCGTTAAAGTTAATGATATTTTCATTATGGGTTAGTTTAACTTTCATTTGCTCCCAGCTAGGTTGGGAGTGATCTGATTATAGCCTATACTTGCTATTCATTAGAAAGATCATGCTCGGCTGCTTTAAGTTCATGGATCATGTTGGCCATCTCTCTGAGGTGCTGCCGCATAAGAGTATTTGGCTTTAGTTTATAAGTGTCAAATTTAATTGTAAGCTTTCTCAGTTTGGTGGTTGAAGTACCACTAAATTTTTCTTTTAAGGCAGCCCACATGGCTTGGGCAGTGAAGTGCTTCTCAAATTCGTACATTAGATTATTTGCCATAGCACTTAAAAGTATTATTTGTGCGATGCTATTTTTTCGTTTCCATGCCTCAAATGCCTCTTGGTCTCTCCTATGTTGAGCCGAGTTTCCTACCTCAGGCTCGGCCATGACCATAGTCAATGGTTTAACAACATCTTGTTCTTTCAAAATATATGACACCTTACAGTGCTAGATATCCCAGTTATCCCTGTTTAATTTGTTACCCTTATTCAATTCAGCGATAATGCTTTTTGTTGCCATTCTTAGTTTTGAGATGAAACTATCCCACATAAATAGGTTTCTATATTAAACAAAGAATAAAATACTTATGAGAAACATTCAATGTTTTATATTTGTATTATTCTTTATTCGAGTGATAATAACTCTATTAGGTCAATGATTAGGAGGCTACGTTTGTATCTTTCATCACATTGATTTTAATAAAATCACTATCGTTTATAAAGAATTTTATAAATATTTTCATAATCGTTATATATGACTCTTAAATGATTTATCACTTTAGAGCTCTCACTTAAATAAAGTATATATAAAGCAATTAAATATAAAACAACATGCTTCATATATTTCATAAATCATCAAAGTCTTAATACAACATAACTTACCTAAAAACAAATTTTTGAAAAATAGAATAATGCTTAAGGTATAAATCTAAAAAAAAGACAACTCTTAATTATGTTTTTATAATTTTTTTTGTACTTTCATTCCCTTGATGGCTCTATTCCATAGAGGATTTTCAGAGTATGACTTGTTTCGCTTGTTATGTTGCACAAGCTCCTTCCTAAGTTGTTTGAAAATTTCTCCTACAACCACGGCTTGTTTCTCTTTTGTTATGAAGCTTGAATATGCTCTCACTATCAGAGAAATTTTATCCAATTTTTTTATTCTTTTAGCTTCTCTTTTTGCTATATTTATGATTACTGAGGGTGTGAAAGATTGTTCAACATCTTCATTTTCATTTTGAACATTCTCATCACCCTATGATTCATGTTTGGGTCTCAACAGCATGCGCATCTCTTTAGGTCCTTTCGGCACATTTTCAAGATCAACGTTAGAATTTTCTTTAGGATCAAAATTAGAATCCTTACTTTGAGATTCATATTCCTCCTCTTCTTCTTCAAAGGGTTTTGGATTAGAATCCTTACTAATAGGCTCATAATCTGGTTTATCCAAATATTCAATGCTAACAGAATAATTTTTTGAATTATCAGTGCTGCTAGAAGTCTCTTGCTTCATATTTTCCTAAAAAAGATAAGAAAGAAGAAAAAAAAATTTAGAAATTTTTTTAACTCATAAAAAGCACTAGATAACTCAAAAAAAAAAATCTTGTTTTGTCTCTAAAATAAGTAAATTATATATTAAAATGAAGATCTTGAATTTAGGGATTTTTTTAAGACAAATTTTGTCCTAATTTAGTCCCACACGCGCCCCAAGAATGATGCTGGATTAAGAAATTTAAAAAAAAAATTCCACTTTCGAGGAGGTGCGTGTACAACACGCGCCGCCTTATCATGCTCCGTTGATGACACTCGTCGGACCGTTGTTCTCCATGCGTCGAGAGCTTCATGGTAGGGTCAACTATATGCCAATAGAGTCTCCCGGTGGGTCCCACACGCCACGTGTCCATTTTATATTTTATTTTTAAAAATTCAAATTAAATATATATATTTTATTTATTTATTTTATTTATAATTTTTTTTTGAAATTGGGTTGGGTTTATTTACCCAATTCCTAGATCCATAATCCCAAAACAAAAAAACTTTTTTTTTAGGTTGGCTTGAAATCCCAAGACTTTTTTTTAGAGCTTTTAGGCTACGAGCCTAAAAGCTACTATTTTTTTTTTGGAATGACACATCATTTTGACGAGGATAGAAATGAAGCATCTTTTCTATCGTTGTCTTCCTCCAACCGGGTCAACTTGACTTGGTTCCTCTGGTGAGTCGGGCCCGTTGGACCTAAAACTTCTGGAGGCCATATCTCCTCCGTTGGGTCTCCGTTTTTATGTGTTCTTGGTGTCGTTTTCTTTATTTTTTGAGCTCTACACGTTTATGCAATCCTTTTGCTCAAAAAACTTATTTTTCAAATACCCATTATTTGGTTTGTTTTTGGTCATTATATTCGTCACTGTTGATTGGATGCAAAACGTGTATAGTCACATATGGAACACTCATATTAACTAAGAAGCATATAAGCATGTTCATTTTAGTAGTAATAATCTTAAAGACAGATAGAGACAGATTCATGCATAAACATAGTAAGAAAATAAAAAACTGAACTTATAGATTTGCATGTATGTAGTTAAGCAAATTATTATAGGTTCTTCAGACATAGGAAACACAGCCTAGGAAAGACAAAAGCTCTGATACCAATGTAAGAATCTGAGGAGGAAAACACACCTTGAGTCGTTGATTTACACGTTCGTATGCGGGAATAAAGTTACACCAGTCGCATTTCATTCGGATACACATAGTAAATACACACACTGAGAGAATGAGTAGCTAGGAAAATGAAAGCATTCGATTCTTTCTTTCATGTAGAAAACAAAAAATTGTCGAGAACTGCATCCATAACCATCTCTTATGGGAACATACGGCAGTTTCTTCTTAACCGTTCATGACTCAAATTCAAAGGTTGAAGAATATTACATTTGAGGCCCTGAGTAAATTGCACATGAAACCCAAACATTTTTCATAATTGTGACAAAAGTCTCATTTTTTAATTTGGGCTTTTATATGGGCCTGATCCACCAAGAGTGAATAACCCAACAGTGGAAGATGTTTATGTCTGATTTAATGCTTTTGATGTTTCTTTTTTGGTTAAAGCTGTATATTACCACATCAAAAGCACCATCCAGACCCATGAATCTCATACCTGGAGTAAAATCTGAAAATGCCCTGTATCAAAATTTTCCTATGGCAAGTTTTCCATGATAGGCTTCCTCATAACTCCCTAAGAGCTCAAAGAACTCTAACTTCGGATAGTTCCTGTCCTTTTCAGTGTGAGAGAGAGGAAAACACTTTACATATCTCAAAATTGCCCATGAGGTGTGGAAAGCCATTTTTATTACTAACCTAGATGCTATTTCCTTTAGTCATGATTTGCAAGATTGGATCAGCAACAATTTAAAGAGCAGAAGTGTTGCAAATGTTTTCTTTCATTGGCCCTAGTGTAAGGTGTTCAGCTCCGTCTGTTGGATTCTGTGGACTTCATGTTGCAAAGCTGTGTTTGAAAACTCTCACATCAATCCATGCAACTTGAAAGAGCTTATGTCGCGACATGCTGTTGGAAGATCACCATGTGAACAAATTCAAATAGCAAATTTTGCAAATCAGCAGTCGTTTGGACACTCAATGGTATCTACCGCCATTTAATCAACTTCGCTTGGACGTAGATGCCTCTGTTAAACCAAATCATCTTGGAGCATGTGGAGGCATAATCAGAAATTCTGAAGGCTCGTGGATCCTAGGCTTCAAACAAAAATTGGGCTTTGTCTCCAGTACTGAAGCGGAACTCTTAGCCATACATGCTGGAATGAAAGTGTGCCGGCGAAATCATTTGTCCTCCGTCTGTGTGTTCATTGACTCATTAGAAGCGCTTAACTTGATCTTTAGAGATGGCAATCTTGATCACCCTCTGTGGATCACCATTCAAGATATTCGTTATGACATGACAAAGCTACCTGATCTCGTGCTCAAGTATTCTCACAGGGAAGGCATTATTTGTGCTGACTGTATAGCCAAAAGTGCTCATTCAAGTACTCCTTTCATTTCTTGTTTTAATTATGTTACTCCTGAATGCGTCTCTGTTTATACGCAGGAGAGGAGTTTAATTCCCATGGTTGACTAATACTTTTTTCAAGCTTTGCTTGCCCTTTTTAATTAAAAAAAATTAATGATAAACACTTTGAGCATGGAACATGATTCCATAAAAAATAAAGATATTTCATGAATCTATTTAGATATATTTCCTCTATTTCAGTTTATAATACATTTTAAAAGTGATTTGATAGTCCTAAATATAAGATATTTTAATAAAAATAATGTTCTTATTAATTATACCTATTTTAATATTATCCTTCCGTCGTTACATTCTCCCTCTATTTAATGTTCAACATATTAATATTTTTTGATAAATTTCATATAAGTATAAACATTTTTTTAATGGATTGATAGAGAGAGTAAATTATCAATTTACTTTTTTGTTTTTTTTTATTTTATGTACAAAGCTGAGGCTATTTTTCTTTTGGGCCATTGATCTTCTTTTTTGGTAAAAAACTTTATTGGATTTTGATATCGTTTTGGGCCATTGAGTTTCCATTTTCACTTAACAAATGATTTTAAAATGTGCCACTTGTTATTCTTGGGCCATATTTTAAAAACGTGGCCTGAAACAAATTATCGTCATCTCTTGTTCGTTTGTTTGCGTTTTTTTTTTTTTTTAAAATTTTGGCCCCTTATTAAATTATATATAAATAAATAAAATGCATTAGTGCAACGGTGCGTTTCGGAGTAACAGCATTGGGCTAATTCCTCGCATCGTCTTCTACCTCGAACTCGTTATTGTTTAGGGTTTGCAGATTTACAGGTTATCGTCATCTCGTCGCGCTGCGCATTCCCACCGGAGGCCGTGTATCGGATGCGTTAAAAGTGATATTTGTAGAGAAAAGATTCGTGTAAATTATCTCAATTCCTGATTTGTTTGTTTTCGTGAGATCGCGAGATCCAGAAACATCAATCATATCATGCGTAACGGTGAGTTCTGCATTCTCCGTTCAGGCGTCCGGCATAGCTTTTTGATCCTGTTGTAGTCTGTTTAGAATGTGTTTAGCTGGTAAATGAAAGGAAATACGATGTTATCAGAATTTGTTTATTTTTATTTATGATTTATGATGATGGGTTTTGGCCGGTGGCATTATCATCATAGACATTTAGTTACTTCATAGAGGTGTACTTGGCTGGATATGCTGATTTCTTGAGTCCCCTACATGGCAAAAATCTGAATGGTGTCAATGTAAGTATTCTAAGCAAGTTCTTCAGTCAAAATCTGTGATTAACTGGCTTAAGAAGCATTCCTAGGTAAGGGTTACGCTTTCCAGATGCTTTCACCGGTTTAAACAGATGGTTTTATTCTCTTCCTTATTCAAGATTATTCTAAGCTAGAATCAGAAGATACTATGTATAGTCTAATGAGGATTGTGATCAGTATAGAGTCTTAGGTTCAAACCTTTGTTATGTCATATAACGAAAAAAAGGAATATAAGCTAGAATTGCTTCAGATAATAATTTAGATTTCATTTTTCAGATAATGTCAACGGGAAGGATGTTATTTCTTCTGATTCTGTCAATGAAGTTGTTCCTGGGTCAGTATTGGAGGGAAAACAAGAAGACTCTGGTGAGAATTTGTGACATTTGATCTTCAACTTTCATGTTCAATCAATGTGCTGCTGCTCTTCTGTAATGCCTACTTCATTGAGGAATTGACATTTATGGTTGTGAATAAACTTGTTATTATGCTCTTTGTCTTGCTAGAAATGAAGGCCCAAGTTGATGCCATGTGGCAAGACATGAACAAAGGAGTATCTAGCAAGATTCTCAGAAGCATTGTAAGCAAGCATAATTCCACTGCCAGGAAAACTACGAAGAAGACATCTACTGTAAGCTCTTCTTTTTGGCACTAAATCCCCCCGAAGGCTCTGATTTGTAGGTGGCTAGGTGTTTCTGAAAGAACCTATTTCCTTGGATATTAGCTTGAGCTTGATTTGTGCTTTTTTTTTTCTTTTTTTCTTTTTATTTTTTGCCTAGGAGTTTGATTTCTGTTCACTTAATGCTTTTGGTCATAGAATTGGATGTCTTATTTGGGCATGTCACCAAAGGCAGCTGAATCCCTTGGGCAAGATGCATCCCAGAAGAGAACTATCCCTATTGAGGAAAATACAAATGATGAAGCCAAGAAAATTGCTGCTGCTGCTCTGGCAGCAGTTAAAGATGATGCTGCCGCTGCTGCATCAGGCAGAGGGAAAATTGCAGTAAGCATTCCTTAAGGTCGCCTGTGTTTTTTTGGTGGTCTACAGTTAGTACTTATTGGTATCAACATGTATTAATGTGGCTATAGTGAGATGTCGTTGCAATATTGTTCATCCAAAAAAGAAAAAGAAACAGAGGATGTGTATGTGGTAAGGCTAGATTTTTACTCTATTTTCAAAGTCAGTGCGGACTACCTAAATTGTATTAGGAAGTGTTTGACATAGATCACTCAGTTTGTGCAATTGGGGTCCAATATCTTTCTTGGTAGTTGGAATAAGGAATTCTTCTATTGCATTTTTTTTTTTATACTGGAAGTTCTTCTATTGGAATAAGGAATCCATCTATTGTTTAATCTGGCATTAGTTTGGAGGTATGTTTTCATTGAAATGCTTTGAATTTTAAGGCAGTCGATGTCATTTACTGCCATGCATGACATCTATAAGCAAGTCATTTGCGTATAAATTCATGGTTTTAACTGTTTTCTTGGATTAGATTACGGAGGTTCGGGATTTTGCTGGTAAAGAAATTGAAGTTAAAAAGCTTGTTGATGCTGATTCAAAGGAGGCGATAGAAAGAACCAAAGCTCCTGCACCTTCTGCTGTGGATGTTGTGCTTGAACAAATTAAGAAGAAACAGAAGCTCAGTGTACTAGACAAGACCAAAATGGACTGGGGAGAATTTAAGGAAGAAAATAAGGGACTGGAAGACGAGCTTGATGCTTACAAGAAGAGTTCAAACCAGTATCTGGATAGGGTTTCCTTCTTGCAGCGAGCAGATTACCGTGAGTTTGAACGAGAGAGAGATGCACGCCTGGCATTGCAATCGAGGAGGCGGCCGGATATGCGAGAAGACCCAGATGATTGAAGCATGTCTGGAGTTGCAACTCTTAGGGATTATGGATGGAAGTTGATGTTCAGGGGGCGAGCTATGGTCCCATGGTTAGTCCTGGTCCTGGTTTTGTATGATGAAATAGCGAAAGAGATGCTCCAGAGTGAGTTCACTTGAAGCAAGGAGAGGCATTGAATTAAAATAGTAACGGGACCCACGCATTAGAAGTGGGATCTTCTATTGTGTGTTGATCTGTTTCCTCACTTCTAATGAAATCACTATAGAAAATTCATTCAGGATGAAATAGATCTTTGTTCGGTTTGATGGGGATTATGTGCATTTGATGAGGTCACAATGTTCTCAGATGACGTGTTTTCATGATTTGGATATTTGGAAGGAAAGCTACAAATGTTTATTTGCCCCTTCTCAATTGTTGACAATTTCGTGTATATTTATTTGTAGCTACAATTGACAAGGTATTACATCCGTGTTGACGTGATCTTGTATACGTCCTTTCCTTTGGGCCAAAACTAAAAATATACGTCTTTGTGTTTTTATTTTGGAATCCGGAGTTCAAATGCGTGTATAGGCTTATGGAGTTGCATAGGGTTGAAGATAGACAAATGCCTCGTTTCAGCTTTTTAAAATGAGCAAGTATATTCTTATTTAAAAAAAAAAGCAAGTATATAATATAGAATCCTGATTAGGATAATTAATTATTTAATCTATTTAGTTTTGATTTGATTACAGTTTAGCTCTGAACTTAATCTCTAGTTTTGATAATTCAATCTGTTGATTTCTATGTTTTATGACTTGGTTACAATTTGATTCCTAATGAGTAATAGATTAGATATTTTTCTGAAAAGGATGAGTGAATTGACTGGTTTTTTGGACCAACGAATTAACTGATTGAATTTGAAGAATTGGGTTGTAATTGAATTAATTATATTAAATAAATGATTAATTTTTATATCTTAATATTATAATCCTCTAGGAATAAATGGATTTATTGATCTAAGTACGTGTGTATGAAAAACATAATAATCTAATAAATAATAATTCAAAATATTTTGAAAGGAAAAACATTATCAAGTGAAAATATAGAAATTAATCGTGGCCAATTTTTAAAAGAAATATATGTACAAGTAATACATGCATGTATTAACTTTTAAAAATTTATATCCTGTAGTATTATGTAAAATTGAGCATATATAAATGAGTTAAAATGCATTTTTCTCATTATTTGTAAACCCAAACCGACCCAATCGGGTTGACCAATTAACTAGTGAACTGATCATCTAATTGATCCGATTGATTAAGGGAACCGATCACATGACCTGGCTTCAATCCAGACAAACTTGACTAACCCAGTGGGTTAATAGGATGAGCGGGGTCAGATTTTATTATTATTTTTTTTCTTTGTTTTTTTTTTGAATATTGAACCCTAAATCAAATATAAATTTCTTAATTAATAATTTTAATGTTATTGTATTTTATTATTTTCAAAAACTTATAATTATTATTTCTAGAAGACATGCATAAAATTTTATAGATAAATTTTTTATTTACTCAAGAATTAAAGACTTTTATTTAAATATTACTGTTTTTCATATGAATATTTTTATATATTTAAGTAGATTATATTATTTTAATTGTGATCAATTTGATTTCAAATTAATCCTTGATTAGACCATTAACCCTTATATCACTATCTCAATCGGTTCAATGATTAATATGATTTTCAATACTTTAATTTTTCTCCTTCAAGGAGCATTGAATATTTATATTAGTAGGTGAAACATCTTTTTTCCTTAAATTATTTTTAAGAGGAGCAAAAATCTCCATCTATTGCTTTAATCCTGTATAAGCACATATCCTCATACATTTAACTAGTAAAATTTTGGAACAAAAAGAAATGATGAAAGCAATCCTTGGTAAACTTCCCACATTAAATTTAAACGCATTCATAAATTTTGCAGGGAATATCAAATTTTCTTCAAAAATATTTAATTTATTTTTTCCCCTAAAGATGAAAAGTCCTGCCTGTGCTTTCGAAAAGAAATAATAGAAAACCGAATATAAAACTTTTAAATTCTAATTTAAAGTGGCATAACCGAGACTGATGAACGATAAAAGCCCTCATTCCTTGTGTAAATAGTATGAAGTTTGCTTACACTCTTTGTGTATAGAAATAAAATAACAAAAATTAGATGGTTTTTTATTTTTTAAATGAAACTTCCATTTCTCTTCCCCTCCGATATCGCTTTTCAAGCTCGATGCTCCCTAACTTGCACAATCATCATCTCCTGACCAGCCATGGCAAAGAAATTTTTTGGCTTTGCCACCCAATTTCTTAGATTCCAGATTCAGGTTAATCTTGGTTAAGCCACCCTCAAGTCAAGCTTCCGTATCCAGGCAGTAAGAAAAATATTTGTATCAAGAGAATAAAAGCCACACAGTTATTCACGTTATTATGCATATCAGTAAATTATGACGAATATACGTAAATGAAGGGCCAATCAGGATTTAAACACCTGAATCTTCTTGGAACGCTAGGTAAAAATTGATGGGCAAAATAGAATCAAATGTGAATTGGCTTGTCAAAAGTGGCCATTGCAGCTTCTTTCACGGCCTCGCTCATTGTCGGGTGCGCATGACAAACACGTGCTATGTCCTCACTTGATGCACCATATTGCAAGGCTACGGCTGCTTCGTGAATGAGCTCTCCTGCGTTGGGTGCCATAATATGTACCCCCAAAATCTTGTCTGTCTCCTTTTCAGCCAATATCTTTACCAGTCCTTCGGCATCATCGATTGCCTTAGCCCTACTATTAGCCATGAAAGGGAACTTCCCAACGGAATATTTGACGCCGAGTGCCTTCACCTGCTCTTCAGTTTTCCCGACGTATGCAACCTCAGGGTGTGTATAAACAACCCCCGGGACCTTGTCATAGTCAACGTGGCCAACCTTACCAGCAATGTACTCTACACAGGCTACCCCATCCTCTTCTGCTTTATGTGCCAACATTGGACCTGGAATTACATCTCCAATTGCATAAACTCCAGACACATTTGTCATAAATCTTTCATTCACTAAAATCCGTCCTGCCTTGTCGGTTTCAACTCCTATCTTGTCCAACCCAAGTCCAGCTGTGAATGGAGTCCTACCAGCAGATACAAGAACTACGTCTGCTTCTAGAGTGCTTTTGTCACCTCCTTCAGCCGGTTCAATTGTCAGCTTCACACCATCCCCAGAAGCATCCACTCCTACCACCTTAGTTTTCAGCTTGAATTTCATTCCTTGTTTCTCAAGAGAACGCTGAAACTGCTTTCGAACTTCGGCATCCATGGTTGGAACAATATCAGGGGCAAACTCAACAACAGTTACCTCAGAGCCAAGTCGGCCCCACACTGATCCCATTTCCAGCCCAATATAGCCAGCCCCGATGACCACAAGTGTCTTGGGGATTTCCGACAAAGAGAGAGCGCCCGTTGATGATACAATTTTCTTTTCATCAATAGGAACACCACGTAGAGATTTCACATCAGAACCAGTTGCAATTATAATATTCTTGCCTTGTACGACAGTATTCCCACCATCAATGGTGTCCACAGAGACTTCAGATGGGGAAGTAAATTTGCCATATCCTTTGACATAGTTTACCTTGTTTTTCTTGAATAAACCTTCAATACCACGAGTAAGATTAGACACAGCTTTATTTTTCTGGGCCATCATGGCTGGCAAATCTACCTCAACAGATGAAAGTTTCACTCCATGGCTGGCAAATGAATGTTTGGCCTCGTGGTACATATGGGAAGAATGCAGCAGTGCCTGAACCAAACCATAATAAACACCGATAGATGAGTATATTTTATCTAAAGATAAGACTTTATCCACCATTTATTTTCAAACGTCTAACTCTGTTTACAGTTCATGAAAAGAAGAAAAAAGTTACTAGATACAATTTTACAGCATGAAATGAAATATTTCGCTGAGACTTTAATACAAGTCTATGGATTGGTATGGCAAATCATGTAAAGTACAAGTATCAAAATAGTTGCCACTCAGATTCTGAAGTTAGCAGGTAAGCGGCTTAAGTACTCAACGTATTGTGGCAACAAGGGGTATGATATATATAACCCGGATCAAAAGTCAAGGAACTCCATATTAATAACTTTATCTTTCCATAATTCAGGACTGAAATTACTAATACTCTAGGAACTCCAATTAAGCTATTTGTACAACAAAAGACTTCTCTATTCCTTAAAATTCTTTGTAAAAAAAAAAAAATCTAATATCTAGAAGTAAACCGGAGAGCCGACAGATTCAATAACATTTGCACTGGTCCAACAGGGGGGGGAGAAAGGGAAAATTCAATTCAAAGAAACTAGACAGAGTACTCCAATCAAGTTGAACCGTATGACAGATGACAAGGAAATTCAGATACAGATGAACATTTATTTATTAAAAAAAGGAATAGATTACCTTGGACGGGATGCAGCCAACGTTGAGGCAGGTGCCACCAAGGGTGCCACGCTTCTCGATGCAAGTGGTCTTGAGACCAAGCTGAGCAGCTTTAATGGCGGCGACGTAGCCGCCGGGGCCTCCACCAATAACGACGACGTCGTTTTCGTCAGATCCTGAAGCGAATCCCCTGGAGA
This sequence comes from Prosopis cineraria, assembly GCF_029017545.1. Classification (NCBI taxonomy): domain Eukaryota; kingdom Viridiplantae; phylum Streptophyta; class Magnoliopsida; order Fabales; family Fabaceae; genus Prosopis; species Prosopis cineraria. The sequence continues at coordinate 12,888,520 of NW_026555341.1, read as the reverse complement.
AAGAAGCAAGAGACAGGGAGTACCTGAGAGTCTCCGGGGAGAAATTCCTCGACAAAAGATAAGCCTTCCGTCTGGCCACGCTTGCCATAGCCATTGCTCGTCGCCTTCTTCTTCTTCTTCTTGTTCGGTCTATGACCACTCAGTGTAAGATAAAAAACCCTCGCTCCCTCAGCTTGTCTTTCTTTGAAGACAAACAGTGACCAGAGAAATGTTCTTTTGGATGGCATGAATTTGTCCTGCTCCATTGTCAATTTATCAATTATTAATTAATCAATCAAATAATTAATAATTAAATATTTTTTTTATATTTTAAATTATGAGACACTTTTACATAAAATTTTATATATCAATAAATTTCATTAAATACACTTAACAATTTTATATTTCTTTAAAAAATATAAATTTTTAAAAATACTCATCATTTAATATATTAAGAGGAGAAGGAATAAAAATTAATCATAAAAAGAAAAAAAATAATATTAAAATTAATGTATTTAGTAAAATCTTAAAGTATCTTATTTTTTGAAATGAAAAAATTCTTTTAAAAATATCCTATAATTTAAAATAAAAAAAGTACTAACAATCATCATCAATGTAATTTATCTTAAACACATTAGGTTCGAAGACAGTGAGACAGCCATCGTGGCTCAAAATTGCTTAACAATTCTCATCAATATGATCTGGTTAGTGTTAATCAATATATTAATTTGGACATTGTTTTGAATTGAAATTTCTAGTGCGTTAAATATATATGTGTGTATTTAACGTATCATATCGTAAAAAATATAAAGGGATCATGACAGTTCGGTTCAAAAACAGTGAATTAATATTGGTTAAATTTTTAATAATTTTTTTTGAAAGTAAGTTAATATCAATTCAAATTATTATAAATTTAAGAGTTTCAATTATAAATAAGTATTTAAATATTAAATATAACTTTTAAATTATAATAAAAACTTTTGTTTGTAACTGTTTGAATTGATATTTATAATTTATTTTATAAAAAAAATTTATTAAGGACTTAGTATTTATTTATTATTTTAAGACCTAACTGCAATTTTTTTAAAAATATAAATATCCACCTATCATATCCTATTGTGTCTATGAAGGTGTTGGAGACAACCCACCCAATAATAGCCTCATCCTCCTTATATTTTAAGAAGGATAATAAAGAGATTTTAAAAAAATTAATTAATTTAATTTAAATTTCTAATATTAAATTTTAAAAATTTATAACTTAATTTTTTAATTTTGAAACTCCATTGTGAGTAATTTACAACTTGTATTCTAACTTTTAATAGAAAAAATAAATTTTTTTATTTTTCAACCATATTAAAATTTGCAACTCAAGTGTTAAATTTTAAAAATTTACAACTCAATCTTTTAATTTTAAAATTCTGTTTTGATGAATTTTTAACTTGTATTTCAACTTTTAATAGAAAAATAATTTTTTTATTTTTTAATTATGTTAAAATTTAAAAAATAAGTTATAAATTTATGACAATGCAGTTGCAAAATTAAGAAATTAAGTTGTAAATTTTTGAAATTTAACATTTGAGACTTAACTTAAATTAATTGATTCTTTTGAGATCTCTTTATTAATCTTCCTATATTCTATTATAATTGCAAAGATCCTTTATTTTAATATGTAAAAAATCAAAAGTTATATTACACAAACTTTTCTTCTATTTTAAAAATTTTATTTTCTTTTATATCCAACTGTTAATTTGTTCCTTAGTGCTAACTAACCAAATTTAGTGTTTTTTTTTCTAAAATATCCTTTCTTAATGTAAATATTTTTTTTGATGAAATCTTACTAAAAATGTTTATTTAGCAATATTTGCAAGTCATTTTTTAAAAAAATTATTATAAAGGTTATTAATTTTAATTTACTATTGTAAAGACATTTATTTAAATATTACCTCTCCATTTAAAATTATAAGATAATTTAAGATAAGATTACGCAAACCAATAGAACTCAATGATGATATTTATAAATTTAATTTTTCAAAATAAAACGATAAACTTTCAAAAGTATTTTTATATATTTAATCATTACCCTATAATATCATTTCAATTTTGCTTTAACTTGTGTGATAATACTAGAGAAATATCATTAATGAAACATTTTTTTTCAAATTATTTTATATTTTAGGACAATAAAATTCCTCTAAAATTTTTTTATAATTTGGAACAGAAAAAGTACCATACAAAACTATTTGAAATTGTTCAAATCAAAGAGAGATTAAACAATAAGATTATGGGGATTCATTAATAATTATAATTTTTTAAAATATAAACTGGATTAATAAAAGAAGCATTTTAGAATCTTTAGTGAAATACTCTTAATTGTATTAAAAAGGAAAAATGATAATAAAATCTCTCCAAAATATATAAATGATAATTTGATCCATTGAAATGCCATAATTTTTCTGAAATCTCTAAAGACTTTTCTGTCATTAATGAAGTTATATAAATTACCAAATTATCCTTATTTAAAATAAATAATTTACAAGTTTTGTTTAAATATTCATAAATTTTCTTCTTATATTCGCAACAATGCAATAGCAAATAAAAAATTTAACATACGAGTTGTGATTTGTTGTTGTATTGTTGTGAATATAAGAAGAAAAGTTGTGAATATTTAAACAAAACTTGTGAATAATTTATTTTCAACAAGGGTAATTTGATAATTTATATAAATTTATTAATGACGGAAAAGTCTTTAGGAACTTTAGGAAAATTATGATATTTCAAAGGATCAAATTATCATTTATATATTTTAGAGGGATTTATATATTTCAAAAAAATTTTATTGTCATTTTCTCTATTAAAAATTAGAATAAATTATTGATTTTAAAAATATTGGAAGTTTTTTGTAATTTTACCAAAATTGAAGAAAAAGCAATGTATATTTTACTCTTGCTTTCTGTTTTTTTTCCTTTCTTTTTTTCCTTCTTTTTTTACATAGGTTAAACAGGCTAACTCATCTCATATCTTTCGTTTGATACGCTGAGATGCTGTCATTTTAAGTGTCTGGTCTCGTGGTAAAGCAAGTAAAATCAGCTGTCTTCTGATTTTAGGATAATAGGAATGTAGAAAAAAGTTGCTAGGATCACAAAGAGTGAACATACATACATACATAAAACAAGTACACAATAATCTGGAATTAAGAGAAAAATATGAAACAACCCAATTCGTTCAATACTAGTATAATAGGCAATACAATCTGGGGGTTTTTAGCCTTCTAGAGATAATTTACAAGAGGGAGCCAAATATCCATCATTGGCTAAGAGCAAAGAATAGGGCCAAATAATAATGCCAATATTTCCAGAATGAGTTTCACTGCAGACGTCAGACACAAGAACGTGAGTGAGTCAGACCATGTAAGTCATCCCCACTTGAACAATGTTGGTGTGAGGCACTCTCATGTTTGCTGTACCTCCTCTGCAGTTATTCCTCAGAAATGCGTAGAAATAATTGATCACAAGCTTCTTGACGAAAATGGAGTTCTTCCTTGCCCTCACATCCGCATGTCCAAGCAAGTAGGTGAATCCTGAATCTGTTGCTTCCCTGAGAGCAGCAAGCTCATATTCAAGACTAGGGTCTTCGTCTGATGACATGACGCTAGCTGGCAGCAAGGTCGAAGCTTGCTGAGAAGTAGAAGCTCCTGGTTCTTCTGGTTTTTGATCCTGCATCAGTGGAATCTTAAGGTCCTCAGATACATTGCCAGCGGGAAAGTCAGAGTCCTTTGATATCACTGATACACTATCCATGTCATCATTCTTGTTGATCTCCCAGGAACTATCATGAGCCTCCTTTCTCAAGAATTTCTCCAGGCTTTCGATGAGAAGCTGCTCGAATGCATGATGATCTTCCTTCCGTACATCTTTGTAGCCATACCTGGCAACACAGCGAAACATGTGGTAATCTTTTGGACCGACTCTTCGAAACAGGAATCTTTCCTCCAGAGGAACAACTGGGACTGGAACATATTTAATGCAAACAAAAACTATAGTGGAGTGAACAGCAGGGAGGTTCAAGAGGAACTGGGCAAAAACGGAGGGAATGCCGCGGACAAGTTCATTGTATAACAATCCGATTCCTGGTACTCTTACAGTTCCAAGATTGGAGCCAAGATCATGCATAAGGTCCATGGAAATCTTCTCCCTGACTTCACTTTGGTATTTCAGAACACTTCCATAGTTCCACGTGTACATTATAGAGAGGAAAAAACAAGCAAAAGCAAGTGGAAGCCAGCCACCCTCTGTGATTTTTGATAAGACAGAAGACAAATAAACCAGCTCTACTGATCCGAATACGAATAGGAAACCAAAAACTAGGAACAAGTTGGTCTGCCAGATCAGAAGCATCACAAGACTCACCAAGGTGGTGCTAACCATCATGACACCTACTTCAGCAATGCCTGCAACAATCATATAAATTGAACGAGTAGATACATTAAATATCATGTCAAGAATGAGGGCTATTAGCCATGTAAGTTGCATGTTGAGCAACCTGATTTTGTCCCTTCAAGCTAAGTTTGCAAGTAAAAAGCATTTATTTGAACATAGAATATGCATTTGAGTTAAGAAATGGAATTCAATAAAATTATTTTCATCTAAAAATCAAGAAAAAAAAGTGATTTCAAGTTAATGCATAGTGGGGCCATGTGCTTTATTATAATCGGTATCAGAAAATACTGAATAAACAAAAATATTCAGGAACAATCCTCAAATGTTATTACACAAAGGGAATCAACAGCGTGATTCTATCATATTGCTGCATTTTCTCCTACTGTACTAAAAAGCACCCACGTCATTTGGTTTTGGCCTGCAATGAAAAAGTTCTATTCACATAACAATGTCAAAGTAATTATATAATTTTAACACATCAAATTGCCATCATTACCAACTTCAGACATAGATAGAATACGATGTTTTAGTTAGTATATTATTCTACAAAGTACTTCTAGAATTCATTACAGGGTCACTCTTGAACTAGAAAAGAGAAAAAAACACTCCGAGAAGACTGAGAGGGGGGATACTTTACCATATGCATTTGCAATACTTGTAGTGCTCTGGAAGATGGAAACAACTAACATGCACATGATCAACAAAAAATAGTTGATTATGGGGATGTATATTTGACCCATAAACCTCCTTGAGGTGTGAACAATCTTGAGCCTTGGAAAGCAGCCCAACGCCATGGATTGCTTTACACATGAAAATGTAGCAGATATCATAGCCTGGCTAGCAATCATAGCAGCAAGTGTGGCTATCACAAACACTGGCCAGAACAAACTCTCTGCATTACACCAAGAAGAAGCAGCAGGTACCAAAATGATTAAAGTAGATTATATACCTCTTAATTATAATTTGAAGGATAACGCTCATATGTACTAGCGTATGTCAGCAGACTTCACCTGGAACAGATTCATAGAATATTCTTGAATGAGAATAAGGGTGCTTTATCAGATAAGCAGCTTGGCCCATATAAGCAAGGAGGAGACAGGGAAATACCACAAAAGAAAAGGCAATCTGTATGAGCAATTAAATGAGACTTCCAATTAATCATACAATGATTGCTACAGCAAACTAATCTTATGGGTCAAATCTTCAAGAAAGAAATTGAGGATTCACAAACCTGTATTGATTTTACAGAAAAGTGACCCAGATCAGCAAACATTGCTTCAGCACCTGCAAAAGAAAATTTGAGGTTGATACAAGCTACTTGTTCCCTTTTAGCCCCCCGGTGAAAGGGCTATTTCAAAATAGGGAAAATGGCAATAAAATCCCTTTGAATTATATAAATAACAATATTCTTTATCAAAATGCCATAATTTTACTAAAGTCCCTAGGGATCTCTGTGTCAATAAATTTTAAATTAAAAAAACTATTTTACCCTTATTGATAAGTTGTAATTTTTGTCCAATTCTTGCGATTCTTTCAATAAAAGTTGTCATTCTTTAATCAAAAGTTGTCATTCGGGCTTATTATTTTGAGAATTTATTTTTCAATAACGTAAATTATATTTGATAAGTTGTGATTTCTTATTTAACTCTTGTGATTCACAGAATAAAAAGTTGTTATTCTTAAATAAAAGTTGTAATTAAGGGTTGTTATTTTCAATAAGGGTAAAATGGTCTTTTCACCTTAAAATTTTGTTGACATAGAAGTCCTTTAGGACTTTAGTGAAATTATGGCATTTCGAGAGATCATATTGTCATTTATATAATTCAGGGAGATTTTATTGTCATTTTCCCTTCAAAATATCACAAATGTTCTCATTTCAAAGGAAAAGCATGATCAATTAATCTCAAGTGTGTTAAAATAACTTCCAGACCATTCACATTTTGTATTATATCCAAGCAAATCTGGTTTGAACAACATAACAAAGCATGTAGCAAGAATCATGTTGTCATCAAACTCAATCCCAAGTATATCAGTCTTGAAAGAAAGAAAATCTCCATTTCTTTGTCATGGAGGCAATGTGATGTGATGCAGATTAAGTCAAACTAGCAACTATTATTACTGAGAAGTTTATTCTTTGGCCAAAATTTCGGAGACGTTGTATAAGTGAAAGGGTGAGAGGAAAGACCAGTCTGTCTCGTGTCTTCTATACCATTGCTTATCCTAGTAGCTTTTAAAATTAACTGCCTAAATATATGATCATCTCGTCTCCTGGCTCACTTTAAGGAAATAAAAATACAAATTTAAAATAAGGACATAAAGTGATTATACTAGGGAGATGAGTGAAGCAGTGGCCATAATTATGAACTAAAGAAGATAAAACCTAAACAGCAGAGCCAATCAACCAAGAGAAAGATGTACCTGTAATACACAAAACACAGCCCCCAAGCGAGGACCATGCAGTTTTGGTGTTCTTCTTGAAGAAATAATAGATATAAGCAGGATTGAAGGCTCTCAGAACACTGATGTCATGCTTAAGTATATTGTATATTCCAATCAAAGCCAGAGAAGAGAACCATAAGGCAAGCACAGGAGCAAACATGAAACCCACTTTACCAGTACCAAACTGTTGTATGCTGAACAAAGCCACAAGGACTACAATTGAAATAATAACCACTCCCTCTGCAAGTAATAAACAGGGAATAAAAAAATTAAGTTTGTTGTTGAAATGCAAGCACTGCATGCTGCCTGTTGTTCCACACCACAAGACAGCAATCTTGAGGAAACCAAAACCTCAGTTGTTAAAAATAAACAAGTCGATCTAACAAGCAGCAAAAATTTGATTAAAACAAGAAGCAGCCTTATCCTGCACAGTGAGGTTGAGTACATGAATTGCATTAAGCAACAAAAATCTGATTCCTCTTTCTTAAAAAGGCAATTAGACAAAATATGTTTAACTGGGTGTTTTAAGGCAGAACCATCTTTGACCTACTCAGGTCAAAGCATGCCAAACTCAATGGTTGAGAGATCTGACAAAGATTTGACATCAAGAGACTTTCAATCTAGAGATGTATATAACTTGCACTCTCCCCTATGCAATGCACAGGAAATCATGGGAAAGATTTCATTACATAGCATGAAAAAGATGTTAAGGTGTTGTATATTAAAAGAAAAACTAATTAGATTTGTTTCTATAAATAGGGAGACTTTCATTCCTTGCATTATCTTAAATAGGGAGATCTCTTAGCCATCTCTTACCACAAGGCCACTGTTTATTTCTATAAAGATGCTTCAAGTCCCTGACCACAATGTATATCATAAGAACTTCCATATCCAATAATGCAATTAACACCTCTACAATTAACACATAACATGGAAGGGTGACTTGGAATTTTAGAACAATTCTTGCTCCATGACTTCGTTTTTATTCATTTCTGCTTGCATTCTTTGTCATTTGGTTTTTGTTTTTATCCAAACGAAAAAAATAAAATTCTTAGAAAGAAAAAGAAAATGTACTCACTTGTATCGAATCCTTCAATTTGACCTTGCAAACCACTTATGGCAGACATCACTGTGACAGAAGCATCAAAATCCACTTTAGTTGCAACACAAGCAAATTTTTTTAAACACCAACTCAAAAACAAAACAGAAAATCTCAAACAAATAACAAGAAGTTCATGAAAGTGGTGTTCTAGTAGAAATGAAAAACTAATTCAATGAAATAAGAAAATCCAGCCCCAAACTGTGATGGATCACTACTGCAAACCCCCATGACAGCACCTAATATATCCTATTCAGGCTACATACAATTAAAATGTTATTTCAATTGAGGGGGCAGGTTATTGAATAATACTTGCATTTTGTTTGTTACGTAGGCAATTGATTAATTTGATAATCAGGATGGCATTTTAACATCAGAATGCTGAAGTGTAGTTCCAGGAAGTTAGTCCTCTTTATGTTAAACAGGAAATTAACGTTAAACAATTGCTTTCAATTGGAAGGGTTTCTTATTTCTGTATATGGCGGAACATTAATCCCATAGGAAACACACTAGGTGGTACTTCTCTCCACTCCTTGAAACTGTTGACGCTAATTAAATGATGGATTTAAATATCAGTCTTTCATCGGTTATCTAGATTTCCATAGCCTTTTCATTAACTGTCAAATGACTTCCATTCCATACTTTATTAGCTAATCAATATATTAACCAGATAAGAAATAATCACTGAGCTATCCAATTTGTACATTGTGATGTTCGGTGCCAATGATATATATGGTCTTTGAAAATTAACTTGATTTTAAGCAGCAGGGTATATTATTGCCACTTCTCTTGGTTCTTGTCACTAGAATTTCACTCAATAAAAATAGCATGTTTATGTACCTGATATTGCTGGAGTGAGAATACCATCTCCAATAATCATGGAAGTCCCCATCAGAACCAAAAGTAACAGAAGGGTTTTCAGAGATGACTTTCTTTCCAGAGTTTCTTTTATGGTCAAAGCCCTTGCCAGCTCTGGAGTGGGTAATTTAAGCTTAAAGCTAGAGATATACTCATCAGCTTGCTGACGATTTGGAAGAAGACTCACATTTGCATACCTGCAAATCAGCGAGTACAGGGCAAACGTTCCTCCTACAATTGAGTCCATTAAATGCACAAAAAATCAGACTTACAATTTAAATAAATGGGTCATAGTAAAAACTTATAAATGAGATTGCAAAGCCACTACCTTCTCCATTATCATTTGCCTTGAGGACTATAAAAACATACTTTGCCAAGGGTATAATTGTTATTGTGTACATCACTAAAGATAATGCCCCCAGGATATCAATTTCTGAATCAATTGGAACCTTGCTGAAGACATCTGAAAAAACATATAGAGGACTCGTTCCCATATCACCATATACCACACCGAGAGTCTGAAATGCTAGTGCTAGTGTGGTCCAAAAGGAAGGATCCTGGTTCATGTAAGTACTAAAGATTAAACAAGAGAGATGCCTTCGTATCCACCATTACATGGTCAAGAGGAAGTTAATACCACTGATTCACTGTCAAAGCTAGTGTAGTGCGCATTCAAATTCTCCATGATTACCATTTCAATACTACAGTTTTAAGTACACTACAATAAAGTTCGCAATCTTCAGCTGCTTCGAAAGCCGTGGATAATTTTAAATGAAAAGTAATGAGAGTTTGGTGTGCTTTACTATATTCATCATTTAACCGTTCATCTATCCGTCTTAACTGTTATGTGTTCAATAATACTCCCAAACTCTGAGGTTCTAGCTTCTTTTCCTCGCCATTTCAATTCGTGGTTCCTTTCCGCCTTCTACTTTTTTAACCTTTCGCCATGGGAAAGGATAATTCTACTACACCATTTTAATGTAAGTTTAATCTCCCATTATCCTTGCCAATACAAATGGTAACGAACAAATGAATTAACAATAAACAAGCTTGGTGCTTTACTTCAAGACCCCAGTCCTGGATGTAGACTTTCACCTCAATTACACAGGCTCAACATTTTCAGTCCCTATGTTGTCTATAAGTTTTGATTCGTTACTCGTTAGTCATTGGTGTATGCATAGTCAAAAGATCTGTCATAAAATCAAGAACGAGGAAGAAATTACCTTGGAGTGGTGGTCGTGTCTCCCAAATATCTCCATGGCTTCTACATCAAGCGAGTCAACTCTCTTGGGCCTTTTCACAATCCTTCTTCTAATTGAACTCAATCCTTCATTCTCGTCTTGCTTCGTCCCGGGAGTTAACTCCCACTCCACTTCACTTCCATCAACCCACCTAGATCCGGTGCTTCCGCCGCTGCTACTAGCCAACAATCTGACACTGCTCTCTTCAATGTTATCCACACCCATTCTTCACAGAACAGAGAACCGTGAAAAACCCACTCGCCAAAAACCTCAAATTCGGCGGAAGTTACAATACGTTGACTCTAGTCTAGCTCAGTGTTAGCTCTTGAAAGTGTGAAACGTTATCAGTAAATTTCGGTCGTTTTTGAGAAAAAATCTCATGCTCTCGCTAAATCCCGGACCAATGGTGGGATTCGTGAAGCAGGGAGAGAAGGAAAGGTCGGAAAATTTCCAAGAGCCATGTTTGATTTCGCTGCAAAAGACAAGGACAATCCACGGAGCACTTCAATCACGATGAGTCAGTAATGCCCAATGATATGTGTTTTTGAAAGATAAAATATTACTTGTTTATTTGAAAGAGAATCTCGCGGAAACCTGGATAATTTAGAAAAAATGTGAGAAAAAGACAAGATGGTTGGTGTGGACCCGGAAGGAAGAGGGAGACCATACTGGAGCAGGAACAATGTCAGATTGCATGTGTCCGGGATTTTGCAGCGTGAATCTGCACAACATTGCCCGAAAATCATGACAAGAAGCTATAAATAATAATTAATAATGTCATTCGGCTAGAGGCTTGGAGTTAAAACAATTGCGGCGCACAAAGATACTGTTCCATTTCTACTTGTTTACAGTCTCAGTCCAATGATTGACTTGGGTGCAGATGGTTAGGGGTGCTTGGCAGTGAGAAGCAGCGTTCCATTTCCCACCCTTTGTTGGAAGGAAAAAGGTGTAAAAATACTCAATTCCCCCCCCCCCCCCAAAAAACAAAAAACATCGAGGATTTTTAAGTAAGGAAAGGTGCGGCTATAAACTAGCTTTAATGAGTGCATGAGATAATTGACGTTGATAGTTAAGCTACATCTAAGCAAACAATTTAACTATTTTTTGTTGAGAGTGAACTAAAAAATTTGCAAAACTATCGTCTCACTCTAAATCCTTCACTCCTCTCACCATATCTTCATCATCGCTTCCCTCCGTCGCAAATGCCTCTTGCAGATGCTGCTATTTCTCCTTTGCAAATGCCTCTATCTCCTCCTACCATTTCTCCTTCTTCTTACTTCGCCATCCCTTCTACTTGGCAAGAGCTCTAAGATCAACATCCTTTGAAAGGTGGGATTTTAAAAGGCGCGATTTACATATCTAATAGCGAGATTCCTCATCTGGGAGGGGTATATAAATCAGCCGGTCTAGACGAATAGGGCGCAGAAGTGCAAGGTCTATGATGTCTGGTCGATTGGTTGCCCTAATGATGAACACAGTTTTCTTCGCCCACATTCCGTCCATTTTATGTAAGGAATTGATTCAGAACCCTGTTAGCATCTCCCCCGACATCTCTTAAACTCCTTCATCATCACACAGTAATCATTCTAGATTTCAAAATGATAGGCTGGTGGTGCTATAGCACATAAGCCGCGTAGGACAGGCGAAGGATGCATTGGAGCTAGACAGCCAGATGGCGTGAAGAGGGGAGAATTGGAGTCAAACTGCTAGATAGTGTCGAGAAAGTTGAGGGTTGAGGTAGACGATAGGTGGTTGGCCTCACTTGGTTTCGTACTATAACATCTCAATTTTTAATTCTTTAATTTATTAATATTAATAAAGATAATTAAATAAGTTAATGTGGTGTGTGGTTAGAGGAGAATAATAAGTGTCACTATTAAAATTTTAGATATAATTTAAATTTAAAGTAAAATTGGATCATTTGGAAAGTAAAAAGTAAAGAAAAACAAACTAAACAGTCTCTATGCCACATGCCATAGTGTGTGCGTGGTGCACACCAGGCCATCAGGCGAGAACTTCTTTCTCTGTACCACATGCCGCGGTGTGTGATGACACACGTCGCGGCGCACGATGTGAAATCTGCAAAATTAATGCATGAACTGATGCGAAAAACAGAGAGAAAGAAAAGAGAGAACGGAAGAGAGGCATCAAGCTTTGCTAGAGTTTACTTGTGGACGACATTGAGAGTATTTTAGAGGCTACAAATACTCCAGGTAAGTATCACACTCATTAATCTTCCCATGTCTTCCATATTTATGAGTTTATAGTTAGGGTTTGATAGTAAAAGTGAATTTTCAGTCCATATGAGTTATGAGTCCAAATTTATTAACTCAAATGAAGTTAATGGGAGTATATTAGAATATCTAAACCTAGTATAATGAACTTTTAATGTCTTGAGTTGTTGGGCACTATTAATATCTAAAAATCTCATTTATTATATGTGGTTAGAAGATTGTAATGCCATTAATATAAATTTAATGGTTCATTAATGTTATTAGGGACTAAAGGTAATTAATGAACTGAAAGGATAGGCTTAAATTCTTGTGGAATGAATGTTGGGCAATTTAGAAGTGGAGATTGAGGGTTTAATGCTTGAGATGGTAATGTTGATAAAATTTAACTTGGTTGATTGTAGTACTTGGCTTTTGGTCACCTATTGGATTGAAAAATTCAAGCTTGGGAGCTAATAGATTGAGGGGTAAATCTTTGACCTCTCAAAGGTTTGAGGTAACTGAGAGAACTCTATTTTGGGTAATTATATGTTAATTGATTGTAAATTGATTTTTAGTTATGAATGTGGCATGCATTGGTTGATTTCAATGTGAAAAGTATGTGTTAGCTCCAATGAGTGCATGAAAATTTAATGTGCATAATATTATTGTGGTTGGAAATGTAAATGTCAAATCAAGATGTTTTCGAATATAAACATGCATATGTCTTTAGAAAGATGAACGTGATTATGTGTTGTAAATGAGTGGTGAGTAATTGATTTGATAAAGATAAGTAATTGTGATTGAAAAATAGGTGTAAGTGTTATAAGTGAATGATAAAAAAATGATGTGCACTTGGGTAGTGCATGGTCGTAAGCCCAATGTGATTGTGATGATAATGAGTAAATGAAAATAAAAATGTAAAAATAAGTGAGTATTGATTATGGAATGATCAGTGGTGGGAGTTCACCTAGAAATTGAGAGTAGAGAGAAAACCGATATAGTATTTAGGTTGCCTTCCGGTGCACAGGAGTATAGCCTTGTCACACAATTTGTTGAGGGACTGTTCCATAATTTATCGATAAACTAAAACCTAGCTATCTCTACTGATTCAATGAGGAGAATAGTCTAAAGTATGAGACACCTCAGAGATTTGAGAATGGGGAAAGTCATGGTCTGAGTAAGTCATGTGATTTTTAGCCGGGCCACACCTTGTGATTAGTAAGCTTAGATAGTCTAGTCACACGAACAGAACCCTATTCGGTGTTATAACCCATGATTTCAGTCTGAGGAAATAAGGAGAAGATAAGGTTAGTTGATCATTGCCTAAGTAAATATATAATATGTTACATAAGTCATGTAAATGAGGGGACATGTCATATATCTGAGAATATGGTGACAATGTATCTAGTATTTGTGAGACAAGAATGTTATTAAATGATAAATGATAAATTATGATATGTGTGAGTATGTTTTACTTAGTTTCTTATACATGTGCTTGTCTTTTAATTGATATATAACTATATAGGGTAGGTTTTACTGAGTGGCTAGACTCACTTAGTTCATTTAATTCTTTTTAGGCTCTAGCTCTAGTATTGAGAGGGAGAAGATTCAGGAGGCTAGGAATTAGCATATTCCTACTGTATGCCTCTAGTTTAGATTTATTTGTGAAATAGTATATGATTTTTCAATTCTAGGATGCATGCTATCGCACTTGCATTATTTTGTTATTACAAATGTTAGATTTGCATTTTAGGCACTGAGTATTTATATATGTTGAAATATATATATATATATATATATTTATAAGGTCAAAATACTAGTACAAGTATAGAAATGATGATTTGAACATGTTTGGATTGAATTGGATGCAAAGTAATCACAATTTACCTCCCCCTTTATTTTGGATAACATGAGGTTGAGGAGTAAATTTTTGTTATACTATTGTTTTAATGCTTGTTATGTGTTATTGGTAGTCTTAGGTTTAATAGATAAAGTCTAGGTGTTAGAAAAAGCTTTTGGTACTTGTTGAGGGTTTTGGACACTTATTTTGTGTGAAAGTTGTGAAAAGTGATTAAAATGTATTTGAATGTCCAACTTCCTAGTGTGACTTATTTTGAAAGTAAAACTCATGCCATTAATTAGTTCATGTTAAGAGCTTTCTATAGACATCTAGATCACGTCAATCGAATGTCGGACAGAAAATCGAGGCACGTCGAAACTTCCTCGATTCTGCTGTCAAATGACAACAGAATCTGCTGATTTTTTGTGCAACACGTTGTGACACATGGCACCTGAGCCACAGCGTGTGGCATAGAGAGCAACACGCTGCGGCGCAACATGCACGAGCCACATCGCATTGCCCTATATCACAGCATATGTTTTGTTTTTTAGCCATCTTTGAATTCTTCCTATAATATATCTCATGCTTTCAAAACTTATTTTACTTTGATATAAAGGTTTTGATTATTTTGAACTCATTGATATTTAGAAAACTTGAGATCCCTTGAATTTTGACAAAGCTTGATAATTATTTTTATGTATTAATCTTTTGATTACCATGAGTTTTAATGTTAAATGTGTTTAGTGGAAGGAGATTTTACAGGGGCTCCCATGTAGTGAGTGGAGAGCGAGGGCAGAAAGAGGTAGTGATGTGTCCACCACTTGGTATGGATTGTGCAGCTTAAAATAAAAATTTAATGGACGTCAATTATCTTTAATGGATTGGAGACAAATGCACCCTTTAAAGCTAGTTTATGGGTATTGCTATACTTTTATTCACTTACAAATATCAGGTGTTTTTGGAAAAATATTTTTTGAACATTTTTATACCTTTGCCCTTGTTTGAAAGTTGAAACATGAAATGGAAAAAGAAAATAAAGGTCCAAATTTGTAAGGAAAATGTGTGTTGAAAACTATTACTCCTTTTTATCATTTAGTATTATAAAATAATTTTAACTAAATTACACTAGTTATTTTTCTTTAAAATTAGGGTTAAAGAGCAAAAATGCTAAGGAGTTTTTTCTCTAAGAGCACCCAATATCTTAAACTTTTGTTTGGAGCAATTTTTTCCTAAAACTTTAGTTTAATAAAGTTAGTTAATCTTAATAATTATATTTAAAATTGAAAAGTTTGGAGTTTAGATTAAAATGAATTTGTAATTAATCCTTGTCTTTTCCCTAATTTAATTTAATGATATCATGGCAATTAAGGAAAGATTTCTTAAATTCTTCTTTAAAAGGAAAAGAGTAAAGGTACAAATTTAACTACAAACTATTTTTTAAAGAGCATTGGATAACTTATACTATGAGATTGTGCAAAATAAACCATCAACTAATAAAAATAGAGCAATGAGTACCTTCCATCCATTTTTAAGAAATGCTGTTTACTAAAATAGTTGGGCCTACATTCATTTAATCCTCTCTCTCTCTTTCTCTCTCTCTCTCTCTCTCGTATTCATACATGGGCTCTCCTTCTACAACTCATCATCTCTCTCTCTCTCTTACTCTCTCATTTTCATAAACAATTTGTCATAATTGCACCATAAAATTAAGGTTGCTTATCATCACTAACAGCATTATAGTGAACTGCATCATCATCATCATCCCTCCACATTCATTTACTAATGCCTTTTCTTTTAATCTTCTTATTCCCTCTCACCCTCTTCCCAAGCTCAACTCATAAGGTGGCTAAAACCATGGCTGAACCATGCCAAAAGAAGAAGAAGCAATTCAATTGGTGAAGAAAAGCCACAAGGGGGTTCAATTATTATCTTTATGTTTGGTGTTTGTTGAATCTCATCATCAAAGTCACTTGGAGCAGCTCTTATGTGTAAATGTCTTCTCACTTGTAGGTAAAGAAGACAACTATCATGGGTGATGGAAAGAAGTACATACGTCTATGAAGTTGCCATGCTTGGCCTTGCCTTGGTTAGGACCAGACTCCCTCAACATCGATCTCTATTAAGTTTTTATAAAAACAAAGTCTCAGGCTATGGCTTCATTAACCTTTCTTAGACTGTGAAGTTCTTTGACATGAACTTCTTGATAAGGTTGAAGGCTTCGACAGAGAGGGAGAGGTTGAGACTTGCATAAGACTTGGCCTTCATGTACCTATCAGAGCTGATAAGGATGGAGGCGTTGCAACTGTAGGTGATGCAGTCATAAAAGAAGAGAATGAAGATCATGGAGAACATAGAGCCTTCAACCATGGCAGAGACAAAGTTTTGTCAATGGTGCTTGAAGAGAGAGAATGAGGTTGAAGAAAAAGAAGAAGAGAAAGAATGGGAGAATGTTTAATTAAAGTGGGCCCTGTGTTTTAATAAATGGATGTTAGTATAAATTGATGGGAGGTGTTGGGTGCTCCATTTTTAACAATTGTTGATTTATTTTGCACAACTCTATAATATAGACTATTAAATGTTCTTCGAAAAATAGTTCATGTAACACCCCAAATTTTTTTTTTAAAGAAAACAACTTAACTCAACCATGGTAGAAAAGTGTCTACCATGGTAAACAGAAGTTAACTTATCCTATATTTTTTTTAAAACAATTCTATAATTTAAAACACTATCATAATAAGAAATGATAAAACATAACCTCATTATAAAATATTTCACCTTTCAAATTAACTACCATGGTAGAAAAGATTAAACCGCTTTTCAAATAATACAAAACAATTTCATATAACTAATATACATTTATAACCATAATTGGGTTACAACCACCCAACACATCTTATATTAATAAATTCAATATAAAAACATTTTATAACTGGCTTAAGCTTGCACAATACAAAATCTCAAATAAATTTTTACTTCCCACATACCATTAGGCTAAAATCACATTTTTCATCCTTATACTCCCAACAAGTGCAAACCATAAACCAATAACTAAAGTAAACAACTTAATCAATTCTCAAAACAAGCCAATTATTTGGCCTCATAATTATGCCATTTCAAACCATCCAAAATATATCAAAGATCAAAGTTACAGTTATCCAAAATATACCAAAGGTAGAAATAGTTTAAAGGGCATGATTACATTATTACATTCATATAATTGTCAATAAACAAAAAGCCTTAGTATTGGCAATATAACATATTAAAAATCATAAATCAAATACCCAAAAGAGAAGTGGATCTATACCACTAAGCCTCAGGGACTCCTCCACACGCCACTCGTGTTTCTTCTCCTGAAAATTGTTAACCACATAATGAGACTCAAAAATCTTAGTAACTAATGCCAATTTATGATAGTGTATAGAAACAGTTAAATGTGTGCTTGCTAAGTGGGAAAACAACAGTCATATAATTCCAACAAAAATACAATAAATATTACAATGCATAATAAACAACCATCCTTATCTCCCTCCATTAACCTCGAGCCATAACCCTCGCTTAGTGCTAAATTACTCGGGTAAAGGTAGATTAGCCCGAACCTTTACAAGCCACCTATTGAGTTTCAATAAGGGCGTACCACGTGGCAGATAAATACAACAACAACAACAAGTCTCCCAACACCTCCCACACTAATCAAACAAAATCATAATAATATTGTACAATTATATAATATTACAATCTTCACAATTTTTTCATTTTTAACAATATTACAATATGACATCCCACTTGACAAAAATACTTCAAAATGCAAATCCATAATTTTACAAGTTTTCCATAAACATAACAAGGTAATTTCTTAACAACAATTTATAATTTTCTTAATAATCACCCAATTAATATGAAGCAACACTAAGCACAAATTAAAAGCATGGTTACTTTGTGACTTTTTTAATAAATTATTCCTTACAATTTCTCTTCCACCACAATCTTCACTAACAATACAATCTGCAAATAACATATTATTTATAAATATTATTGAAACTAATAAAATAACTCTAATAATAAGATTAGGAAATATAATATAATTTTTAATCTCAATCTTAATACAAATCTAGAGTTAGTACTATTAAATAAAATTTTTAACTCCTCTTTTAATCATCAATAAACATTAATAAGCTAAAATCAACCTCTAAACTAATTTTCATTATCAAAATTTTCCTTTTTATTTCATAAATTCACATCTAAAATATCCAAAAATTAAAAATTGAGTCTCAAGTTTAGAATCATCATCCTATAGCTATAATAATTCATTTTTTATCCTAAATAATCATCTAAACCTCAATAAATCAATAAATATTTTTGGATTTAATAAAAATATAGTCTAGAGTTTGATTCATAAGCCTCAAATTCCAAGCTCATCAACAAATTTATACTCTAGAACATTTATTATATCACTAACAACCTCAACAATCACATTTATTTAACATAAATTCATCCTTCTTCTAAACCCTAAATTTTTTCCCACCATAAAATCAGAAATCAAAGAAGAAGGATGGCTAAGAAAAATTTTTAAAACACTTACTTAGCTTTGAAAAGCTTGAAATCACACCCTAAATATTCTATTAAAAACTCTTACCATTAAAACTCAGATCTCCTACAATGACGACTCACGTTTTCTCTGTCTCTACTCGCGCATAGGGAAAGGATTGAATAGACGAAAGAAAAAGGGTGTGAGTTTAAAGAAAAAAAATACTGTGGGTCCCACTCCTTTTTTTTTCCCTTTCCTTTGTTTTTTTAATATATATATATATATATATATGTACATCACAGCACACGAAATCGCTCCTCCTTTTTTTTAATTTATTAATATATATATATATATATATATATTTGTACAACAAACGTTCTACCTCCACATTTTTTTTATTTTTTAATGCCTATATATATATATATATATATATATATCATTTCTTAATCTCTCTTTCTATTATATTTCTCTTTCTTCTTTCCAAATAATAATAATAATAATTTTTAAAATCTTAACTTAGAATAATATCCTAAGTTAGATCTAATAATCATCTCCAACTAATTTACTTATCTCTAAATATTTTTTAAAATTTCTATTAACCCAAATTAATTATTAAAAATTTAAATTGGGATGTCACAGTTCATAACTAAATTTACACCTTTACCTAAAAGAAAAATTGCAATCAAGTTCTAAATAGGAAGATTAATCATTTTTTCAAGTTATTTACAAGTTAAATTTCAGTATTTATAAGTAAATGAAACTTATAAATAATCTTATGAGACTTATATGTAATTCCAAAGATTGTTGTTTTTCTTATAAAAAATGAGAAATATGACAATTTTTCTTATATTAAAAATATGGAAGTACTCTATTAATGGGAACTTCTTCTTCTTGTTTTTTTTTTTAAATATGTGTAATTAGTAAAGATAGTTGGAGAAAAAAAATATTCTCATCTATAAGAATTTATTGATTTATAATATATGTTACATAGAGAATTATTAATTAACATTTCTCAATTTTACCCCTAAAAAATTACTAGAAGAAGAATTTAATTCTAATTTAGTGTTTTTATATGACTACCCAATTGTTTATCTCTCTCTTTAATATGGGCAAAGTTGAAATATTTTTAATTTTAAAAAATATTTAATAAGTTAATTGTTCTTTTTTAATTTGATAATGTAATTAAAAGTGACTTGTAATAAGAAATAAATGAAAGGTAGAAGACAAATTGAAATGAGGCCCTACATTTATGATAAAAAAAAATCTTTCAACTAACTCCTATATTATTGAGAATGGGAGGGAAGGTTTTGGGGTAAAACATTTCAAAAGTTGAGAATCAGAAAATAGTTTTTTGACCCCCAAATTCATATAGATAAGGAAGAAAGGTTTGTCTTTTTTTTTTCCCCAATTGAAATTTACCATTAATCTATAGTAAATAAAATCAATTACTTTCATGTCTGTGCGCTCGCATTTTCTTGTACCCTTCTACATGTGTATTGTATGAGGCTTTTGTTTTTCCTGGGATCACTTTGATGTAATTTTTTGCCTTTAAAAAAAATTCTTAAATGTTTTTTTTTAACAATTGATAGAAGGCGAAAATGCGGGTCCAGAGTGCAAAAAAAAAAAAGTGTGAGGCTCCTAATAAAAAACTTAGATAATAAATACTCCTTCCGTTAAAAAATATAAAGCATTTTTAACCAAATCTCACCCCCAATAAATTAGTTACTTATTTTCAAACTAACCATATCTTTTCATATTTACCCCTATTAAAAACCCTATGATAAATATAAAGTCACTATTAATAAGGGTTTTTTTAAAAAAAAGACAATGATTACATCTCAAAAGATTAAAAATGTCTTACATTTTTTAATATTCAATTTTTTAAAAAATGTCTTATATTTTTGAATAGAGGGAGTATGGTTGTTTAATTTTTTTATTTATATTTTCAATTTCAATATATACAAATGGCAAGATCTTAAAATAAAACAAGTGGTTATTTCTATGTATATGGTAATAACTTTTACATAACAAATACGTTAACATAATCTATTTTAAAACAAGTGGTTATTTCTATGTATATGGTAATAAATTTTACAAAACAAATACGTTAACATAATCTATTTTTTTTAACCGGTATACAATACTTGGTTTATTAATCACTAAAAACATCTTTGTGTATCACACAAGACATACAAAAAATTATAATTATTCATACTTTGATTGTTATAGTTATCTATTTGTGATTATTTATACAGTTATAATTCACTCCATATAAATACTATTACTTTTCTCCTAATTTTTTCTTAAAATTTTATAATTCCACCGTCCATCTTTTTTAAATTAAACTTATCAAAACTATCTCTCTATTGTATTTCCCTTAGAGGATCAATACTCCATGCATGGTGTGGGATAATTTATAGTAGCTTGCCGGTTTCTCAAAAGCGCCAATGTGTAAATCAATTACAATTATTAAATGATGGAAAGTTGCGGGAAAATTGCAGCAAAAATAAGGTAGGAGTTACCTTATTAATTTAACAATTTCCGTTCTCACCCACACGTTATTTTCTCCGGTCAAGGACAGTGGTCTTTTTATATAATTTCATCAATTTATTACCCTTGAATCTGATCAATTGTTCTTCGTGTCATTTTTCCTAAAGGACCAAAGTAGCAAAACAAATGACAAAATTATGTTCCAAAATTTTTATCATTTGAAAACTGATCTCAATTTAAGAGTATTGTATTTGTAATATTTTTCTAAACTAAATGATAACAGAATTACAGAACCTAAGTAAAAATTGAATGAAAATTTTAAAATAAAAAAATATATCAACTAAATTTAACTAAACTTTAGAGATGATTAAATGTTAAGTGACCAAGTGAAATTTAAGGACTAAATACATTATAATATTCAGAAAAGCCTCTCATGAATTGACCAAATTGCCCCTCTGTTTTAAACAAACAAAATGTAAAAAAAAAAAAAAAAAACTAATTCTTCGCATGACATCCCTAATCGAAGAGTCACCAGAGAGATGAAGCAACAATCAAACAAGGGAAAGTTGAGAGCACCTATAACGAACAATATTAATAAAGGAGCAATTCGTCGTGTGACTTCGGACGTGGTCAGATGAGGTTAAGAACAACTAGGAATTAGTGCACAATAGGAATGAAGCTTCACAGATCTCGTCAGAAAATTTGTTGCAATGTAACAGAGGCACGCCACTCTAGTTCTCTTTCCTCTTCTTGTGAGTTGCATTTTCCCATCTTCACTTTGTCTAAACAATAAAGTTAGTTAATCGAAGAAATGTTATTAATAGCGTTCTAATGTTCGATTGTTTATTATATTATGCAATGGCTTGTTTTCCTGTAAATTTGTCTTGTTTCCATTCAAATATGGGATGGACGGTCAATTTCAACAATGGTCAACATTTTTAGAATTGTGATGAGTATGATTTTTTGTTTGTTCAACTTCTCTCCTTGGAATATGAATGTCGAATGAATGTCTTTATTGTTACTAGACTTTGTAAAGTTGGATCAGTGGAAGCTTGAAGACCATATCAGATTGATTAAGGCAGGGAGGCATGTTGGTAAATGTAGAAGAATGGAAGCTTTAAGAACACATCAGATTGATTAAGGCGGGGAGGCATGTTGGTAAGTGTAGAAGAATGGAAGCTTTAACAACCCATCAGATTGATTTAGGCTAATCAATCCTAATATGATTTATTAGCTTATGAGATTATATTTGTGTCTGTATGTAGAGGTAATCATTGGCGGTGTGAAGAAGGACTAGAGCCAGTAATTCAGATGGGCCAAACTTAATTTAGGCCAGAATTATTCGGATCGAGCTTGAAATATCATATCTCTTCTAAAAAGCTCATATAGTCAAGCCTGACCTTAACACCTTCGACTTTCAAGCTTATTCAAGCTACCTCAAATCCTCGAGACCTTTTAAAAATATTTTTTTTTATTTTTTGAATCAATTTTAATTTTAAAATAATTTTATTAAGCATAAAATATTATTTTAACTTTAAAAAATAAAATAAAAAATAACTTATTAACATTATACTTAAGTAGCCCTATTATTATTTTGTCATATTATATGTAATTTATTCATGAATGTTTTCATTACTTGTAAATTAATATCTTAATTGTTTAAATATTGCACTTATCATAGTCATATATAAATATTTTATATATTTTAATTAAATTATATTATTTTAATTATGATTCAGTTAATTTTAATTCAATCACAGTTAGATTACTATCTCAATTAGTTCAAAATTTTTAATAATTTTATACTTTTCATTTGTATGAATATAAGAAAAATAGCTATCATTATATTATATAAAAAATTATTTAATTATGAGTAAATTATTTTTTTCGGAATCATTTTTCTTTAACTTTTTATGTTGTTTAACCATTACATACAAGAAATTTTTACTCTAATTTATTATTAATTTTTAACCAAGTCTAACATGAACAATAACCAAGTAATCATTTAAGAATATTTTACTATTTATTATATTTATTTAGTAGTAGAGTTGGGAATTTATACATGTGCAAATTTTATTTTTAAAATTATTTTTAATTTTATTTTTACTTTAAATTAATTATCTTAATTTATAAAAATATAAAATTAATTTTTTATACACAAATTATGTATAGGATTCAAAAATTTTTTAAAAAAATTTGGATCTTAAAATATAAAAATAAATATTAAAATATATTTTAAATATTATTTTAAGATATTTTATTGATTAAAAATAATAAAAATATAAAAGTATAACTATTTTTAATTTTTTAAAAAATAACTATAGTAATACACTCAAATATATAGTATTTTGGTATAAAATGATATAAAACTTAAAAAATTAATTAATACCTATTATATTTTTTATATTTTTTGAAAATTTATTTTTTTATTATTCGGGTATTTGGGCCAAGCCCAAACTTGGCCCGAATTTCCTCAGGCTTATTTGGACTATCCGAATAGGCCCGAACATTAAAAAAATTAATTTTTTATTGAGCTTGATCCTAAATTTTTTGAGTGGGTTTGAGCTGACTTGTCAGGCTTAACCTAAATTACCAATTTTAAAAAGGACATGATAGTACACCTTCTTAATTTAATGCTACCTAAACCTAATAGTATAGCAAGTCAACATCTGATTCAATCAAAGAGGGAGCAAGCAATGAAAGTGGTATTGCACTTCTAGAAACTATATCCTAACAAGTGTTGTTTCGAAGTTCGCATCGTCCTTTTACATTTATTTTGATTTTTATTGTTAGCTTATGTTAACAGATTGAGAAGTTCACCAAAGTACTTGCATACCTCTACCAAGTTGAATTTAGAGACAATCCTGCGATTGACTTCAAAATTGACAGGGTTCCATAACAAAACAACCCATAAAATGTTGTTTATATTTATACTCATCTCATAGCATTATACATTAATGAATTGGTGAGGTAATGATGTACTTCCCCTTGTAAGCGAGTGGAACTTTGGTATGTTCATTATATATTGGCTTTAAGGCTAGGATAATAACCTCATTCTTAAGCGCGATACTCTGACACTGCTTAAGGTTGGTCTCATGACTCATGAGAAACAATTTAAATGCTCAATTTATTGACTTATGCTCCTTGAACCCATTTCTTTTGTAGGTTGATTTGTTAGTGCAAAGAGTTGAAGTGATATGATGGTTGTTAACCCGTGCATGGAATGAAAAGCATGATAAGGTCATTGTAACATTCCAAAATTTAACCCAAGATACAAATGAATAATTTTAAAAAAGTATTTAGAGATAGATAATTTTAGTTAGGGGATTATTGTTGGATTTAATTTAAAATAAATTAAAATCCTAAGTTATGATTTTTTTTAAAAAATAAAAATAATAATGATAATATTATAAAAAAAGAAGAAAGAAAAATGAAGAAGGAAAAGGAATAAATAAAAGAAAACAATTGAGGAGGGGAAGTAATTTCCATTTGTATGTGTGTTAATGTATAAACAGTGCAAAAAAAAAAGGAAGGAACCGATTGCAAAATCCGTGTGCACGCACGCAAATTTAAGAAAATAAAAGAGAGAGAAAGTGGTGTGAATTTTGACGTGGGACCCACACTTTGTGTATTTTAATACAAGGCCACAGAAAAATTGTGCAAAAACTAGCTTAAATGAAGACATATAAGAGGATGACAATCAGACGGAGGGTTGTCAAAAAATTAAGATGTCATTATTGTCATTTAGACCTACACTTTGTTTTAAAACCAAAACACATCTCTTGCCCTTTTCATTTCTCTTTTCTTTTTCATTTTTTGCGCGCGAACATTGAACAGAGAGTGCAAGTGAGAGCGTTGTTAGCAGTAGGAGCTAATTTAGAAGGTAAAGCTCATAATAGGATACTTCAGATGAGATTTTAAATATTTTGAGACTAAATTTGTGTCCTAAAAATTTTTCTTAGTGATATTTCCTCTTTAGTTTCAAATTTTCAAATTATATAAAATTTAGAGTTTGAAAGAATGATAAATTTTTGATAAATAAATATTGTTATTGAAGTTATTGGTAGTATAATACATATCCTAGAGTATTGTTTTGTTAATAAAATTGTAATTTGAGACCTTTAAGTTTATCTCTAGATTTTTATAGGTAGATTTTTTATTAAATCTAAAAAAATTAATTTTTGGATATTTAAATAATTATTTGGGATGAGAAATAAATTATTATGGCTATAGAATAATGACCCTAGACTTGAGACCAAATTTGCAATTTTTAGATATTTTTTGGTGCAAATATTTGGAATAAAAAGAGAAATTTTGATATTAGAAAATTATTTGAATAATGATTTTAGCCAAACTTTAATGAAATTATTGTAAAGAAGGCTATTGAACTAGTAGGTAGGTTCAAATATATAAAATTAAATTTTAGAACTCAAGAGGCTAAGCCTAAGGTCTTAAAAAATGAAATAAAATAAAATAAATACCAAACTGTTGGAATATGAATGAAAATTATGTTAATAATATTATTGACACATTATGATATGATTAAATGTAGATTAATTATTGTTTGGCACAAATCAAGCTTTGGGAAGTTTTGAAAGTATTGTCACTTGAGGGGTAACCTTTGACTGCTCAAAGGTTGAGGTAATCAAGAGAAATACATTTATACATTTGTGTGTTAATTTATTATTTATGTTTGTAAAACAAATGAATGGGTGTGTGTCCAAATCTTGAATTGTTGTTTGTAATGCATATTGTGGCTTTGTTAAAATCCTATAATTTGTGACCAAGTTAATTGTGATATGATTTGAGTAATAAGACTGATAGTTGATGATGATGTGCATACTCTTGATTATAAATTGTGGATTATACATAGTGATGAATTGTATATGAGCATGTTGAGTTTTATATGATGCTCATGTGATTTATGTGGTAATATAAAAATTAATGCAAGAGGCATGATTGAAATATGATGATTCTTGATGCTTGTTGAGCAAAAAAGTTGATGAGCATGTGGGATAATTGTGAATTATATATATGAGTTTTTGAAATGCATTTCTTCATAAGCTTGATCATATGGCGGGAGTTCGCCTTAGTGAAGGAGCTAGCAGTTGTGCAAAATTCATAAAGTACTTGGTTATTAATCGATAATCTTAGAGGTTATAGCCGCTACTTATCTTATAAGGTATCATAGCATTGTTCCTATTAAGGGACTTAACCCTACTAGCCTACCTAAAGTTTTAGGTAGAGTTAGTCTTCGATATGACACCCCACCCCATAATGTGTGATTTGGGGGAAACTGTGTTTATAAGTGAGTAAAGTAACTTTGGCTCGATAGCCCCTTATGATATGATTAAGGCCTTGGGTAGTCTCACCACATGGACAATCTTTTCTATTTGTTGGCCCACAGATTTCATGGTAGAGGAAATAAAGGGGGATATAAGGAAGAAATTGATCATACATATCATCATCATCATCATCATCATCATCATCATCATCATGCCATTTGAGTGATTGATGGCTATGTTTAAGAATATGATTGTAATTATGGAAATGAGAAGATGTGATAAATATGTAAATAATGTATATGTGGCCACTTATGTCAATTTTGTACGAATACTTAATACTTGTAGGCAATTGAGCCAATTTTGTACTTGACTTTATTCTTGAAATTATTCACATGAGTTAAATATTAATGTGATTAGCAGGATCTTGATATAATTATTTATATGGTCATTTTGATGAATTTATTACCCACTTGCATTTATGATTAATTATTATGTATTTGTATAACTTAGATATATATTGATTATTGAGTGGTTGTACTCACCCTTCTTTTTTAACATATTGTAAGAGCTAGCCCATCTAGAAGGAACAGAGGAAAGAAGCATTAGGCCAAGTGAAAATAATTACTTTTATAGGCCTTTCTCTTTTTATTTTGATATGTGTATTTAGTTTATGATATTATCAACTAGAATAATATATTTTTGATCCACTTGCATTATAAGTTTTATGTTGGGTGGAAATATATTTTGAGCCCTAGGGTATATGGTTTGGTGATTGTGTTTATATTAATAGGCCAAAATATTTGTGTAAGTACAAATAGTTATTATATGCATGATTTGAGAATTGAAATATTGTTATGATTTCCTCTTGTGTTTTGATGTCAAGGATGAGTGGTTGATATTAATTATATATGAATGAAAAAGGAAGTTCATGCATGTCATAAGCTATTTGATTAACAAATGATATATAGACTATGATGACTAGTTGATAATCATGGCGATAAATGTGATTAAGACCTTAGCTACTAGCTGCTAATTATGGAAGGGTTTGAGTGGCCAAGTATTATGTTAGTAAATATATATATATATATATATATTATGTAGAGTAAGGCACAGAGAGAAAATAAAGGGGGAAGTTTTTCTCCCATGTTGAGATGTGTTTCCTTAATCATGTTTCCGCATATGTTTAATTGAATGATATGAGTTTTTAAAATATTTTAAAGACTTGAATCCCTTAGTTTTATATAGTTTGATAAAAATACATGTTAAGAATTTGTTTAGGTTAATTCCTTATAGGATAATTATTTTGTGTTAGTCCTTGATTAATCATGATTAGTGTAATAATCTAAGTCCTAATTTAGGACACCCATCATGGTACTAAATTTGGCCTCAACTTTTCTTAAGGTGATAGAGGTAAGAGGTTTGAGTGTGGGAAGATTTCAAAAAATCTCTTCAGTGGGGTAAGGAATAATCCAAGTACCATCTTAGAAAAAGCTAGCTTTCGCTACAGTAATGTGGGTTAGCTCAGTTCAAAAGACCCCCGGTAGGGTAGGGTGAAGACTGTTACATATTCAATGGTACCAAACTTGGCCTCAACTTCTTTAAGGTGGCAGATATTAGAGGTTTGAGTTTGGAAAGGTTATAAAGGACCTCTTTGGTGGTATGAAAAATAACCCAAGTACCACCTTAAGAAAAGCTGGCTTTCGCTATAGTGATGTGGGTTGGCTCAGTCTAAAAGACCCCCAATAGGATGAGGTAAGGACTATTATAGTCATGAAGGAATTGGCAAGTGAAAAAAGAACGAAAACTAGGAAGCAAACCTAGTTGTCACTTTTTAAAATCACATGTGTTGTTATAGTTTTTTTTTTTTGTATACATGATCAAATGTACATAATCCCACAAATATCTAATTAGTAACTGTGATTTCTTTATTGTTTATAATGTAGTGTGCCCAACTTTCCATGTTAACTTTTAAGCCTAACAATCAAAGTTAATAATTAGAGGACATGTTATCGTATTTCTTGTTCAACCTTTCATGAAAACTCTAAAAAATAAAATGAAATTAACAATCAAAGTGTATGAGCATGTCACATTGCTAACCCTTTCATTATACGAATGGAGGGAAGGGGCAGGTGAGGTAACCCCCCCAATATGGGGGGGAGTTTTTAGAGGGGAAGGGTGTCTCCTCCGCTCTAACTATACAAGCCTTTAAGGCATACCATGTAAAATTAACTTTCAAGAGATAATTGAATGTGCATGTGTGAATCTTTCATGGTAGCTGTAAATAACATCATGTAAAATAAACAAACAAAGGGCAGATAAATGTCAGTGTCCCTAGATTTCATGATAGCTATAAAGAATATCATGAAAAACTAACAACACAATGATATGTTAATGTAACTAGGTCTAATCTTTCATAAAAAATCTAAAGAATAACACGAAAGTTAAATAAAAGGATATGTGTATGTCACATTACCAACCCTTTAATGAAAGCATTAAGGCATACCATTTAAAATTAACTATCAAGAGATATGTGAATGTACCTATGCGAATATCTGATGGTATTTGTAAATGATTTCATGTAAAATAAACAAAGGGCATGTAAATGTCAGTGCCTTTAGATTTCATGATAATGACATGATAACGATCAAGTATACCATGATAACGTGCATTGATTACATGAAACTCATATAACACAAGGTATGCTTAATAATCACCAAGTTCACATCCTTAGCCTAAAACCTTGTATGCCAAGCCTATCACCTTTCACTTCGCACTTCAAGCCTATAACCTTGCACACGAAGTCTATAACTTTGCACTCCAAGCCTATCTCCTTACACCTCTAGCTTATAACTTTGCACCTCGAGCCTATACCCTTATACCAAAAGCCTATCAATGTCCATCTCGCATCTAAAGCTTATAACCCTGCATGCAAATCCTATAACATTTTTACCTCAAGCCTGTGACATTGCACCTAAAGTTTATCAACTTGCACGTTTTACCTCAAGCCTACAATCTTGCACCTTGAGCCTAAAACATTACACCTAAAGACTATAACCTTATACGCTAAGCCTATCACCTTGTACCTTGTACCCCAAGCCTATCATCTTGCATCTTGCACCTAAAGCTTATAATCTTGTGCTTTGACGGATTCCAAGCTTATTACTTTGTAAATTGAGCCTATAAGTTGGCACCAAAAGCCTATTACTTTGCACTTAGTATCCCAAGCTTGTAACCTTATACTCAAAGCTGATTACCTTGCACCTTAACCCTTTATAAGCCTTATAAAATGTCATGTAATTTACATGCTTCTATTGTCACTTTCAATATAATAGGGTTGTATTTTTATGAAATTTGCACCTTTATGGTGTGAAGAAACCCATTATTCATGTTTTTACTTTTCATTACACTGTGACTTTCAAAATAATAGATAGTGTTTTCATGGATATAAATGTTTTTTTATGCAAAAGTCATCTTTTTGGTTGAATACGTGAAAGTCACATTATCTTTTTGCTCTTTTCCAAGAAATTGTCCCATTTTTTATCCTAAAAACCTATTATATACCATGAAAATTATGAACAAAAAGGGATTAGATGCCCTTCATTTTTCATGAAACACGGTGCATATCCTAAAAATGATAACTTTTAAGATATCAGTTCCTCAAAACATGTATATTAAGAAGTATAGAAGATACCATACTATTCATTACACAGACATATAACAAACATACTACAAAACCTATTCATTCATGTCATCCTTTGCATCGAAATCACCACTACTTTCATTGGCAACCCTTGATCCTTAACATCCTTTAATCAAATAGCTTGGATGGCTTTTAAAATTTGAGCATCAATATCATCATTACCTTGATCAAATTACTGGCAGCCATGTTACTTGCCCTAAGTATGTCCTCCTTCTGAGGGTTATTCATTCCTTTGCCATGACCTTTAATTGCCTTGGCCTCCTCACCACTACTTGTCTCCTTCACATTGTGGGTTTTAGTTGCATATGCAAAATTGTCACTATTCCTACCCATCCATTATTAACACCAACATTCTCTCTAACTTTAGACACAACTTTATCTATAGTATCAACCTGATCTTGATCTTCAATCCTAACATTATCCCCAGCACCCGCATTGTCTCTAACTTCAGCCTTAACATTATACACAATCCTTTCCTCAACCTCACCATTATGTTTAGTAGTTGTAATAGCTTGTGGACCTTTAGTGGCATCTTTACTAGGGAGATGAAGGTTGTCATGCTTTATTATGGCATCAAACCTTTCTCCCTAATATCAGCAGCATCTCATATAAGGTCTCAATAGAAGCCATAAGCCTCTTTCTCTTAATGCTAAATAGTTCATCAACCCATGTATTTATTTCCTTGTCTAGCTTATAGTGCAAAATTGTGAGCTATACTATATTTGTAGAGTACCTCTTTGCATTCAACAACATCTTTGAACCTCTAAGTTGGACTAGTTATCAAGTCCTTCCATTTCTTGGCGCCAAGCTAAGGGATGGATAGGGGTACATTGAGGTAAGAATAGGAACTCTTAGCAGTGTCATGGTTGATGAAGATGCAACAATTGATAGTCCATGAAATCTTTGCAAGGATTCAAACCTGCACATTATATAGCTATCCTTCCATAAGGAAATTGAACTTTCAACCATTATTCCCACTCACCCTTCTAAACTTCCCATTGATTGTGATAGTGCGTGTGATCTTCCCAAGCAGGATTATAACTTGCACCAAAATCAATTGTCATGTAAGTATCATTTCTTCCAAAACTAAAAAACATCTAAAAATTATTGTGGAAGAAGTGGTATGTTTCATTCTTTTGCACACTCATCATTGTACTGTACAAGAATATGAAAAAATACAGGCAGAAGCTTCACACATGAGGGAAATACATTGAAAGCAAGAGAGTAAGGAACTAATGATAGTATTGAGCCAATTGATTCTTCAAGTCATTTGCCCTTCAAGTTTGGGTGCTAGTGGCATCTCTATGGTTTGGCAGTGAAAGTCCCACTAGAAAATTTCATCTAAACAACATCAGACCATGCCAAAATAACTCTTCATCTCTTACTTATATAGTTTCACAAGTACGTATGCCTAATAGTTTTAAGTTCTCAAACTTCCACCTTTGTCCTATTTACAAATCCAGAGAAAATACTTCCACAATTCTCGAGCTAAACGGATATTGAAGGACGCGCCAAGGTCAAGCAAAAACACATATGTATTGACCAAAAACACTCCATTACTTTAACAAACGAACAGAGCATGAAGATAAGTCCAAGAGGTTAAACCACGCAACTTAAATCACCCACCAAACATTCTTTAGTAACCAACAGATAATCAAGACACTTATCGGCAATAGTTTAGTCACCGTGCTTGGTCAACGACAATTGTTAGAGAGGTCATTCACGTGAACAATGTTGCACCTCGAACGTCCGATCGCCTCTTCTATGCATTTATTACCTCTTTTTCCCAAAAGAGAGGCCAATTCGGTCAATTCATGAGAGGCTTTTATGAATATTACAATGAATTTGGTCCTTAAATTTTACTTGGTGGCTTAGTACAATTTTCCTCTCAAGGAGATCTTTTCTAGCAATTTTTCCTAATTTAATCCATTTTTATTTAGTAATTATTAGTATTAATATTAATTCAAAAATGCATGCAAAGAAATTAATAAAGCGCGCCAACAAAAGACTCACGAGTAAAGACTGTAGTATGAATATGATCCATCGCTTCCTTTCTCTCTTGAAATTTCAGAAATACACAGACCACTCAGAGATTAGCTCAAACCATTTGCTTCTCTTCCATTGTTCAAGAGCTCTGCGAGGTTTCGCTATCTGATCGGACGTTTGATGCTTATTTTTACGATCTCTTCAATAGGCTGATTATGGTTCTCGACAATGAGGATCAGAGAGAGAGAGTCAAGGAGGTGTATTTTGGGAATATGGGCCCTCATATTACTGAGTGGGATCTTCGTAATAAATTACGTCAGTATCGATCTCTTCGGAGGTAATCCAGTTAGATTTTACTTTTCCTTGCTCATTCTTGCCAAAGAAACTGAGTTTCTTGGATAAATTTTGCATGCTTCTGTGATATTTGCGAATTTGTGAAGGCGAGATTTAATAGTTTTCTTTTAATTCGATAATACTGCTATAACAGGTGTTAGAATTTGGGTCTTAATTAACGACTGATGTTTAAAGTTTTCTCACATTCTGTTCGTGGTAATCATGTTTCAAGAATTCGTTATTGTTATTCATCTAATGAAGGACTAAGTTTTGCTAATTCTTGAATCTCACCAATACCTTCAAAGCAGTATCTGGCTTTCTAAATACCCATGGGGATTTGCATTTGTGAAGTTTGACGATCTGAGGGATGCACTTGGTGCAGCTCGAGAATTGAATGGTCAGTATATCCCTGTATATACGTTATAGCTGCTAGCATGTTTCATGTGTCAGTAAATTCTTACTGTTCCCTCTTTACTCTGTCCCCTCGTTTAGAATTTGTCTTAAGACTGTTTGATACGGATGCTGCAATGTCATACAGATAGAAATGGTTGGATTGTAAGTCTTACTTTGGGCTTCAGTAAATGTTTAAACTGCGGTATAAATGGTCACGAACCTGGAGAATGTCCAGAAGTCCGAGGAAGACGATGGCATCGGAGCCCCATTAATGATAGAAGAAGATCAAACTACAGGGATGACCGCAGGTGTGTTTGTTCTCTTTGTTGTATGCTACGTGATAAGCAAGTAAAATGGTTAAGCATTTCAAACAAGATTTCAAGAATCTCAAGCCTTCTGATAATGATTAAACCCCTAGTAGAGTAAATAAAATAATTAGGATGTTATGTTCATTAATTGCAGAGCATGAGTTTGCTTCTATTTATGCTTTTTTGACAAGGGGCTGATATAATGTCTATGAACTGTTTGCTGCAAGATCCATGACCACCAATGCTAGCTTCCCTTGTTAAAGAAATGAATGATTTGGAATTTATCTAGATGGTTTGTCTTAAAATTTAATGATGTTCTTCTTCAAATCACCAGAAGGCTGATGACATCTAATTTTTTTGGTTGGGGTAATCAATGGAGTACGATCAGATTGTAATTTGTTGTCTTGCCCAATCTCTTACGTTAACCAGTTTTTAATATCAAATAAGAGCCTGATTAAGGAGTCCTCTTTCTTCTGATTTCATACAGTATTTGGTGAAATATAATTTCCTGTCAAATGTAAATATAAAATACTTCCTCTGATGAGAAAACATATAAAAACTGAA
Organism: Prosopis cineraria; assembly: GCF_029017545.1. Classification (NCBI taxonomy): domain Eukaryota; kingdom Viridiplantae; phylum Streptophyta; class Magnoliopsida; order Fabales; family Fabaceae; genus Prosopis; species Prosopis cineraria. Next base: position 12,854,831 of record NW_026555341.1, on the reverse strand, counting down.
AGTAAATACTCCCTCTATTTAAAAATATAAGGTATTTTTAGTTAAATCTCATCCCTTAATAAAGTAATTATATACTTTTCAACTAACCTTATATTTTTATATTTATCCCTATTAAACACTTTGCAATAAATATGAAATCATTATCAATAGGGGTACTTTAAAAAAAAAAGACAATGATAAACCTCAAAAAATTAAAAATGTCTTGTATTTTTAAACATCTAATTCCTTAAAAAATATTTTATTTTGCACAGAGGGAGTACCAATGATTCTTTGGTTAATCTGTAATTTGTTTTCTTGCTCATTCAATGACGGCTTCATTGAAAATGTGGTATTATAATTTGGTAAGATTCATGCATTTAGCCTTATAAATTTGATATATTTATATCCAATCAAATCATGATAACAGTAAAACTTAATAAGTTAATTAAATTAATAACAAAAATTTATTATAAAATAAATATAATTTGTAAAAAATCAACATGTTTTGATTTAATTAAAAATAATCACATTAAATATACAAATATAAGTATATCAGTTTTCACCTTATAATTTATAACTGCATTCTCTTGTGTTAACCCAGCTTTTAGTATCAACAAGAGCCTGATTAAGCGTCTCTTTTCTCATGATTTCATGTCCCCTCTACTCGGTGAAATCTAGTTTCCTGGCAAATGAATCTGATATGAATTTATACTACAGTAGTGATTCTTTGCTCAGTTCTCATGCTCTGAATTGGAAGAGCCGGTACCTAAAATTACTGCATTGAACTTTCTTGTTTTTGCGCAGTAACAGATCCCCTGTGAGAAGATATCCAATACAGCACGGAAGAAACACAACACAAAAACGCAGAGCAAGCAGCAGAGCCAGCAGGTCACCTTCAGATCACCGCCGTGCTCGGCGTGATGGTGACTGATCAGTTGGGGCCAATGGTTAGGTTTAGTTTTTTTCACCCATTTTGTTGTCATCTTGTGCAACTTGTCCGACGATGGATATGTATGACATAGGGTCTTTAAATCACGATTTATAGACGGGAGAATAATAAATAAAATTTTTTAAAATGAAAAAATGATAATTTAGTCTCATAAAATATGATAATGATAAAGAATTCCTAATAAATTTCTTTAAAATTAAATTTTTATATAAAATTATTTTAGTACCCCTCAACAACTAATCTCATAAGTAAACCCACAAATTTCAAGAAATATTTACCATATTTTTTCTCAAATTATCCATCATAAAATCAATGTTTATTTTCACAAGACAAATTTATTTCATTAATTATGGAGATAATTTAATTTAAATTTTCTAATTTCAAATATAATTATTATACTTAACCAACTTTGTTAAGTTGTGTGAATTAATTATTTTCTTTAATATTTGCAAATTGAGGGAGTATTATTTTTTTGGTAGTAAAAACGAACTATTAATTTTGATTTGAGATAGGTATTAAATATTTCGATAAATAACATTTTGTACTATTATCAATATTATTGAATTAAAATTATTAAAGTTTGTTTAATTGAGACATTTTCTTTTTCCATTTAATCAAAACTCAAGACTTTCTCGTTCAACCATTATACTTTGTTTATGCACCAGATCATATGTTCTCATTACTTTAAAGAAAGTGAAAAGATGGGGGAAGTAATTTTTTTTGTTGGTATATTTTTGATATCCCCCTCTCGTTATAATATAAATTATTGTTAATTAATACATAATTTTTGAAAAAAATTGATTAAAATCTTGATTTTGTAAAAAAATTTTACATATCTTTAAGTGTAATAAATATAACATTTAACTTATTTAATAAAATAAAAGTGTAATTAAAAAAAATATATAACACCTATCCGATACTATATATTTTGAATTAAGAAAATTTTTTTAAAATAATTTATATTATGATTCAAAAGTAATACAGTAATAATTTAGTAAAGTAGCTTTATTGAGAAGAGGGATTTTTGTATTCATGAAAATGAATTTTTCTTATTTTCATTTCTTTTTCCATTCACATTTTACACCAAGCCTATCGATGAAAGCCTAAAAAAATCTATTATAACAAAATTTTTGTAGGAAGAAAATGAGAAAAAATTAGGAAAAATAATAAATAAGTTTTAAAAAGATTAATTAATTTAAATTAAGTTTAAAAGTATCAAATTTTAAAAATTTATAAGTTTGACTCTTCATTTTACAATTTCATTATAATGAATTTGTATCTTATTTTTTAAATTTTAATTCAAAATATAAATAAATTTGTTTTCTCTATTAAAATTTAGAGTGATGTATAAATATAGGCAAAATTTATATACTTAATTTTATATTTAATATATTTCTATCCAATCAAACTAAAACAAGTAGATTTTGATATAATGATAATATTAATAATAAAAATTTATTATAAAAAAATAATTTATGAATGATAGACATATTTTAATTTAATTAAAAATAAATACCTTAATTATATAGGGTTAAAAATATAAATTTTCTCTAATAAATCTATATGGCTTATTTTGAGCTGAGCTCTATGAATTATTTATTTGTGTGTTTTTTTGGATTTAATTTATTTGAAACACATATCTAATTAATATATTTAATTGAACTATTAAGAACTTTATCACACCCCAATATTGAGAATATGATTGCCACAAAATATGAGATAGACTCACATTCTATAAGTCTTAATTAACTAAAAAATTAATTTAAAATAACGGTAGAATTTACATTTAAATTTAAAATTCAAAAAGTTTTAACCATTTTACAAAAATTTTGACAAAATTTTCCTTATAATTAGATCCACCGAATATTTCTACAATGATAAAACTTGTCAACCAAACTAAAAAAGAGTTTCGCTCCATACCAGGATATTTCCTAATAAAAAAATAAAACTAAAATCTAATTACAGTATACATGGAGTGCTAACTTAACATCTCATAATAAAAAAAAATTATTTACATCAAAAGTAACTAATACATACTTCCACAGTTTCAAAAACCAATTGTGCCACTTAGTGATCAAAAGGAGGTGCAGGATCAATTTCAATATTTGAGACCAAAAATTTTTTTTTGGTGAGTAGTGTCCCAATTTATAGTTAAAGGAAACAATGAAAAGCAATCAATGAGCTAATTATAAATTTACTAAAATAATCAATTACAAATAATATAAACCAAAAAAATATAAATACAAATGAAATTATTAAAATTTTAAATTCTAAATTATTTAATTTCTACACATGCTTTAACATCTCGGTGTGTGTGTGTGTGTATTACTCAATATAAAATCCACATATAGTAAAAAGAAATAGCAGTTTGCTTTCTGAACTTTAAATTTTAAAATCCCTTAGTTAGTGAGACTTAATCAAAACGATTAATAAGTGTGGATGTATAGTCCACAAGGGTAAGTACAGACGTAAGCATAAAGCTCACAAATAATAGATGTGGATTATATCCACAAAACTATATCCTCCATTTCATGTGTGTTAGCTAGCACACAGGGCTAGCATCTCCAATGCACCTTATTAGCTAGATGTATCATGACATGGCAAGGGTTAATGGAACTGTCGTTAGCATTCAGCGTTCTAAATTTAGTCCCATTAATTAAATCAAGCGTGCATGGAGTTGAAATATTCATTTAAAACCATTTCTTTCAAAATATAATACTCAATTATCAAATTTTTCTTTCAATTTTTTTTCCTGCAAGAGTCACCATGTTAACTACTATCATATAAATTATAAAATTCAAACCAAAGAAATGCTTAGAATAAATATTTGATTAATAATGTACGGATTCAAATATTTTTTAACAATAGCATAATTCTCAATAAAAATAAAATAGATTCAGTAATGAACTAATTAATATAAAAGTGAAGTAAGCAAAAAGAATAGTATATATAATAAAAATAGGATTAACCAAAGTATTTACACAATTTATAAAGGAATAATATAAAAATTTAATTAAAAAATTGTATAAATACTTTGCGAGAAATTATTTGAAACGGTATCCACTTAGCGGAGATTTTTTTTTCAATAACTTTAAAGCTTGCTTCACTTTAATTTCTCACTTAATTTCAAGGATGCCCTTATTTTTCTTAATAAATCAATTACAATCCAAAAATTACTTATTCATTCTTTTCTTAATATAAATAAGTAAGTTTTTTAATATCCTAATCATCAAAAATTAACAAAGTTCTTTTTACTCTAACGAGTCTTCAAACAATTATTGACATTCAAATTAATTTCAAATAATATCACAACTATACATGTTCAACCAACAACTTTCTTGTCACATTATTAACTTAACAATAACCCTACAAGAATAATAGAAGACCTTTTTTAATTGTTTCAACAAACGCTTCATGAACATTCCAAGTGAAGTTAAGAAACAAGTACTTTGATATAAAATAGATAATCTTACTTTTAAGCTTAAATGCAATTTCTTAAAGTTTTCTCAACATTAACAAAATCTCTTATCCCAAGATATAATTTTCTCCTTCCCATTAATAAATTTCAAATTAAATTATATTAATCGTTTAACACATCACTCTTCTCATAAACATTTAAACAAATACCTTGACAATATTTTTATTTGTTCACTACAAAACTAATTCACATATATCCAGTCCAACTTCTCATCATCAGCGAATTCCTAAGTCAAACTTCCAAACACTACTCAAGCATAATTAAGAACATAAAATATCTCAAATTAAATTCCAATCAAACATTTGAATCACATTAGAGAGCAACTAAAATGAGCATCTTCAGGTAAAAATTCAAATATATAATTATAGCCTCATTCAACAAGCTTCTTCTTTCACTAACAGTCAGCTGAAACAATTAAAACAAAATTTCAACTCCCTCTTTTAACAGCCACAGCAGCTCAAAGGAGAAAAATAATGCATCCATTGGTCAAGTGAGGAAAAGAATAAGCTTACCACATACACCCATGCAACTTTCAACAGCTGGGAAGGAAAAGAAATTGAAGCTCACACACTCAGACCATACACGCTGACGATGAAGCAAGAGAAGATCAGAAATGAAGCAGAGGTGAGCAAGAACAAAAAATTCAATAACTCCACTTCACCAAGGTAGATTGACGCTGGCGGGAGAAGGGTGGCGGACAACCCACAACAACGAAAAGGGTAGTCAATAGTGAGGAATACAAACGTAGACCGATAGTGAAGAATCAAAGGAGCTTGTGTTGATGAAGAGAAGGAAGAAAATAAACCGAAATAAATGCTCTGTTTCACACAACAGATATAAAATTTCTGAACAAAAAAATACAAAAAACTACAAGAAATGACACAAGAAACAATTACAAGCGAAGACACAAAGCTTTTCTATAATTTAAAATAAAATAAGATTAAACTTTTGCTCAGTGAAATTCTAACACTGGACTTTCAAGAAAGTTATTAGTATAAGTTTCTCTAAACTATCATCTTCCACTTATTATAAAACTAATTTAAATAAAATATCAATTGAGAAAAAAATTAATTTAATTTTAATTTAAAATTTAGGATCATTACAAACTTAATAGAGAAAATTAATTCAATGGCTCCCAAAAAGTACAACTCCCATAAATAGATTTGTTTTTTCTTTTTTATCTTTAGAATAAATTTACTATTAAAATAGAATATATCTAATTTAACTAATCTTTAATTAATTAAATTTTTTTATTTTTATCATCAAAAATCGTATTGTGTGTGCTCCCTCTTTGATTTATCATCTTTAATTTTTTTTCATTAAATTTTTTGATTTGATTTTTTTGAATTATCAAATCCATCTCTTATGAAGTGCTTTTCTTTATTAGAATTTTTTTATCTAATTTGTCTGGGCCACCATTTTTATCACAAATTTTTTCCTCTCTCCTCTATTTTTCTCAAATATTATGAAGAGAGCATTAAACATTGAAGAGAAAACTCCATTATTGATTTGCAATATTACATAATTGATAAATGACTATATATCAATAATAAATAAATTAGTAAGCTTTTACTGATATGGCTTTTATACTAGTGATATATAATAGTATATCACCGATATACTATCATATATCAACATAGCCATATAATTAAATATAAATTTATTTATAATTGATATACATTTATATATTAATAATGTAATATCACAGATCAGTAATACAAAAAATACAATCATTTATCCAAAATAAATCAAACATAGTCCACAAAAAATTTTAGACTCTTAGGTTATTATAGATAATTAAATACCTAAACTAATAAAATAAAAAATTACGAATCTATAGCTCTGTTTTCCTATTAGCATGCTCCATTTTGTGGAGTACCATTGTGAATACTGTATTTTGTTCAGACATTTCTTACATTTAATAAAAATAATAATAAATTCAACTAAAAAATAAAATTTTAATAATATAGATAAAATAAAAAAATAAATAATTAATAAGGTTTAATTTTATTTTAACTTAAATAATCTTTTGTTAGTTAGGATTTTATTTCTTTTAGTTCATTAAAACAACTAAAAAAAATATAAAAATTAAAAATAAAATTTAATCCTTTTTAAGATTATGTTTTCAAAAAATATATAATAATAATAAAATAAAAAAGATAAGTAAATTTAATCTCTCTTTAGAATTAATTTTAAAAAAATATACATTAAATCTTTTAAAATCTTTTTATTAAATTATCTCAACAATCAAAAAATTATGAGAATCAATTCTTTGAAAATTAAATTCTTTGAAAATCTTTTAAATCTGGTTGGTTTTCTTAAAAATATATATTTATAAATAGTTACACCTAAAAAAATTATAATTAAAAATAAAAAAAATATAATAAAGGATGGTCAGCGTTTCACCCCTATAGCCTTCAATCATCTGAACGAGAATAGAGACATGCAAATGAAGAAACCCGGAAGAAAAGGCGTAAAAAGCACAGGAGCTGAAAACGCACAGTAGAGAGAGAGAGAGTAGACTCAGACCACACACGAGCAAAGGAAAGAAAGGCCAGAAGCAAAGAGCAGAAGGAGAAGATATGAAGGTAGATGCAAACACTAGCCATACGCAAATGAAAAACACATATGCAGACGCAGGGAGCAAGGCTTTCGACCACACAGCAGAGACACACAAGCAGAAGAGAAAGGGAGCAAAACGCCAGTCACGAAGACAGGGCAGAGAGAGAGAGAGAGAGAGAGAGAGAGAGAGAGAACGATCACGCATACGAAGAAGCAAAGAGTAGAGTAGCTCATCATTTCAGAGCTGAAACACAAAGAAAAGAGAAAGCAAAAGCAAAAAAACAGAGAAAGCCATCCTCCGGATGAAAACGAAGAAAGCGAGTAGAGCACGCACACACGCAGAACATCTCTAAACGCAGCAAGAGGAGTGAAGCACACAAAGAGCTTTCCATCTCACACACAAGCTCTAATAAATTCTTCCCTGCTTCTGCTTGCAAGAGGGGATGGTGAAGTGGGGGAGAGAGCGAAGTGGGAGAGAGGACTGAGTGTGGGAGAGAAGATCTGGAGTCTGAGAGGATGAAAGATTTTGAAGCAGGGAGAGTTTGAAAAAGAAGGACGAATCTAGGTTTAGAGGACGAGAGAGCACTTTAAAGAGGTTGAAGGAGAGAGAGACCGAGAAGGATAGAGGAGACAAAGTGAAGAAGGAGGAGTCCTTTGAAGAACGCCGTGGCTTTGCCCTCGAGAGAGATGATTCGATGGCTAGAGAGATGGAGTGTGATGAGTAAGTTTGTATTGCTGGGCTGTGATGTAGAGAATGATGATGATGATGATGATTTGTGAGCGCGGGTAGAAAATGGTGGAAAATCTATCTATTCTTCGATTCTCAAATCTCATATTTGAACCCTTATGGTCAAGACAGCATATAAGAAATATACAACTGATATTCTCAAAAGACTTTGGCACTGAAGGATGTGGCAGGTACTTTAACCATTATGGAATAATTAGAGATATTATGCAGGACCATCTCCTTCAAATATTAGCACTCTTTGCTATGGAAACACCTATTAGTTTGGATGTTGAGGACATAAGAAATGAAAAGGCTAAGATTCTACGTTCAAAGTGGCCCCTGCAACTCGAGGACGTGGTTATTGGGAGTTAAATTTGGTAATATTTAAATTATGTAATCTCCCTTAATCTAGATTCACTGATGAACATATATATATATATATATATTGATAGATATTGAGGGTGTAAACTAATCTGGATGTATGTTTAGGCATTAAAGATTGAGGGATCAAATATTTTTATGCAGAATTTAAAACATACTCGAGAGATGTTTGACCAAAAAAAAGCCTGTGAGAATATTGTTGATAATTTGTGAGATTAGTTGTGGTTTGGAGTTATGCCTATCATGATTTTATACCAAATCTAGATATTTTTTTTAAGAATATATCCTCAAGTCAAAAGAATAGTGAATTATTAAAATAGTTTTTTTTTATTTTTTCCACCACCTTTTATTGCATAAATTGTTTAGCCAACCATAATATTATGCACCGATTGCAAATGAAAATATCTTAATTATCTATTTGTTGTGTGAGATTTTAAGAATTTCTATAGGCATTTAAAATGATCTTATATCATGAAAATTAATAAGATTTTATAGGTATGAGGATTAATTTTGTATATAATAATATGAGTTCTAAAGGCCCATCATTAAAATTTATTTTTTTAATAAATTAATAAAATATTTAAGTCTTACGTGAGATTTTAAAAATCTTTGTTAATAATTAAATTAAGTGCATTATCGTGTGGTATAATAAATCCTTACAGATATTGTGATTCTCAATTTATATGATTAATAAATAAATTTTTTAAATAAAATAATAAACATTTTTAATAAAATTAATTAATTAAATTAATATATTTGCATAATAACCATTAAATCTTTTAGTCATGTGAGATTTTTGAATCTCCATATATCTTTATAATAATCATCTTATCGTGTACCATATGAGTCAATAAGGTTTTGCAGATATAGTGGTTAAATTTTCAATCATAAAATATAAAAGAAAATAATTTAAACTCTTTACCTTTTTCCTATTTCAAGATTCAAAAATAGAGAAAATAATTAAAATTAAATCACTTTTTACAATTTAAAACACACATATCAAAATTTTAAAAAATTATTTCATTTGTAAAATGGTGAATTATTTTTAATTAATTTCTCTTCAAAAAAATATTTTTACTAACAAACTTATAATCTCAAATTACGTGAACTTTAATCCCATCACACGATACATAGGCTTCAGAGTTCGATTCTGAGTCAAGTCCCCCCTTGTAAATAAATAAATATTTCTCACTTAATTATTATCATTTTTATATCAAACACATGAATAAGAAAGGGATAATTAAAATAAATTTAAAATCATATTAATTTAGCACAACAAACTTTAGGTAATCATTCTTATGAATGAGTGTTGTGGGGTGCCTAATACCTTCTCCACACTTAATCGACTTTCAAACCTATTTTCTGATTTCACATACCATCCTTACCTCATTTAATTAGTTTTTCAAGATTTTTTTTAAATTTTAATGGTGACTCCCATTTAACCCTTTAATTCAATCTTCTTTCCGAAGGTTGAATCTCTGATCTCACGTGCTGTCTATGTCACATTTTCGAGTGCAACAACTGTCTATATATCTCACCTCATGTTTGTCTTTCACTATTATGACTGTGACTCACATTGCTCTGCTATCTCTCATTTGTCTCTCTTACGTTGAGTTTCGTCTTCTCTCTAACATTTATCTCTCTCATACTAGAGATTTCTTGCTTTTTAAATCTTCTAATATTTGAAAAAAGAAAATATTAAAAAGGATAGTTTTGTAAATTAATTATAACCTAGATATTAAAAAGGTCATTTTTTAAATTTAAGAAAACATAGGCTATTTTTTTACTTGATTTTATAATATGGGCTATTTGTACAAAAGCTCCAATCTAATAAGCCCAAATACACAACTAGATAATAAATGAAGAGAACTTGACCAAAACTTCAATTAACAATGCAAATGTCCATAAATAAGAAATTCCGACACATTACAATCCAAATTCATCATCCAAAACCTCAAAATCTCAGTCCATTATTAATTCAATCTAAGAAAAATTATAATTCCAATCTAAACTAGTTTGAACATGTTAAAAACTTCTTAAAAATAAGAATCCTAAATTTCTTGAGTTGAAATAGAAAATAAAATTGCACTCTATTAGGTCTTCAATTTTCATTCCATGAGCTCCAACTTACCTCTTTTTTACATTTTGATCATTCTATTTTTATCTTTATTTATTTAATCCATTTCATTTCTTTCTTTTCCAACTACCAAACAGGGTTTTAGAGAAGAGGATGACGATGACATTTGTTGTTCTTATTTAAAAACTTAAAAAAATTTTAATTTTATCCTTATTAAATATACATATTTTTTTTCAGCATTTAATGAAAGGTAAAAGAGATAATTTACGATAAAAATTTAATGATGAGACTTATAAATATGATAACAAAAATCTTCTCTCTCTATTCTATAAATATAAGAGGCTTTAGCAAATTTAGCCAACCTTATATAACTAAATAAAACTAATAACTCAACTTTTTCTAAATTAAGAGAATGGCCTTTTCCTAATTTTCCTCTTATGCAAAAGACAAAATTACCCCAATGCCTTCGGTCAAAAAAAACCCCACTACACTGATTCCCTTTTTCAAACCGAAGATCTGAACATTTGGCCCACACTCGCTTTCACTCACTTTACCCCACATGAAAGACGACACTGCGCTCTCGGTCAGACGAAGAAACTGACAGCAACCATCGGAAAAGCTCACGCCAGACGAAAAACTGACTTACAGTTTTGGAAAAGAAGACCACACGAACGTGAGAAGAGGCAAACCGAAGCTCTGTATATTCATCTACTAACAAAGACGAACGAGAGGCAGGCAGACTAGTTGCTATAGATTCAAGGTCAAAAATTACGAAGAGGTGAGAAAGTTCAGAACTACATCTTCTACACAAAGCCACGCTAAAGCTTCAGATTGAGGGTGGGTTGCCGGTCATACTCTGTTACTGAAGGCAGAGTTCAAGTGAGGGTTTCGTCAATGCCGCCAAAGAGAAAGAATCGTCCTACTTCACCAGGTTTTTTCTTTATATCACTGATATATTCTGTCAAATCAAACCAATCTAAGAAGTTAACTAGCCGATTGTTGGGAGGTCTTTCTTGGGTCTCTGTTGATAAATCTGCTTACCGGTCCCTGGTAAAATAGAAAGATTTTGTAATACAAAAGGTCACCTGTCCTTTCCCTCCCGGTCCTTGGTAAAAAAGGAAAAAAAGAGTTTATGAATCACTCACCTGCCGGTAGTTCTGGTTGGAATTTTGTAGCCTACTCATCACGACTTCAAGTTGATGATCTGCTTAAGTGAGATGTTTGGTTGTCAAATAAACTCCTATTGGCTGAGGGATACTTTTGTGTTCATGGTTTGGCTAGCCAAAATGACAACCTGAAAAAGAAGGTGCGGTTAGTGGGGTTTTTTCATAATAAACTCATTGTTTGAAGGTGCGAGTGTGGGCCAAATGTAAAAAGAAGGTGCCTGAATTACAATGTTCTATTATTTATATTATGATTTGCTCTTTCCCCTGATAACTCATTGTTTATCAATCAATTAAGATCATGGCTTCTTGTAACAGCAAGTGCACAAATTTCATCAAAAGAATCCCATGATTTATGCCCCAATATTTTCTCTATACGCTTTTTTTGTACAGTTGTCAGCATGTTATTTCCTGTTGCATTCATCCTTAGTGCTCATCTATTTTCCTGATTTACTTGCCTATTTGTCTTGAGTGGCTGTTTTCTGTGGCTTAACCTCTATAGATAAATGTATGTGTTGTCTGTCGCCAAATAAATATGATAAAACGCTTCATATGATAATTGCACTAATATTTGTCTCCCAAACTTAGTCTGTCATAAAGAATTATTCCAGCACTTGTCGGTGGCATATCTTTCTGTTAACATGACATATGAGTATTTTAACTGTTAAATTCTGATCATGTTTGGATGAACCCTTTCTACTATGATCTATTATGGTTGTGTTTTGCATATTTGGCCAACAATCCTTTTTGTGTCAAGAAGTCCAAAGTCCAAGTTGCTATCAGCTTCTCTTTTCGGTTTGTGTGACACAACCTCTACCTGATACTTAAGTATATAATTGACATCTCTTGTTCCTTTTTTGATAAATATATCAATGATATAGCATTAACACACCAATGATATATGTACCTATATCAAAGACATACCATTGTGAAGTGTATTTTTTTCATTGCTTTTATATTTGATTCATCAATGCTAGTACTTAAATATATTAACACTTTTCTAAAATATCAGGGGCAACAACTTCAAGGGCCGTTCGTAGGAAAGACAAAGAGGTAATAGAGAATATAAGTCAAGACCAAAGAAGCACAAGAGAATATATAGTCCATAGGGAACTCTGGAATCCTCACCAGAGAATTTTGCATGGTAGCAAGATTGAAGTTGTTGAAATAATAAACCAAAAACTAAATGAGGAGCAGCTTGAAACATTCAAAGAAGGATGTCTAGGACACCTACTAGACATAAAAATGCATGCTTTTCCAGGGCGATTAGTGCATTGGTTGGTTCGAAGCCAATGCCCTGGCGAAAGGGATGACAAGTTATACTTTTTGATTAGAGGAAAAGTGCTAACCTTTGGATTAAAGGAGTTTGCAATCGTTACTGGCCTAAATTGTAATCCTTTACTTGCTATGGACTTTAGTGAAAAACCTATCACAACCTTCATAGACAAATTCTTTCAAGTCAAGAACACATTGCCTAAAAGAAAGGATGTCTTTTCTGTCTTTAGAGGCAACATCCCAAACAATGATGCTGATTTTGTCAAGTTAGTAAAACTTAATTGTTTAGAGAACATGCTCTTGTCAAAGCAAGATCATAATGTCATTGATCACAAGTTTTACAAGTTGCTTGAAGATGATAACTTGTTTGAAAAATATCCATAGGGAAGGGTGTGCTACAACATGACTGTGGAATCCTTCAAGGATGTAATTAATAAATTTAGTGTCAATTATTAGATTAGAGGATTCTCATATGCCATTATTGCTTAGGCATATGAAATGATACCGGCATTGAAAAAGCATAAATATGCTGAAAAAGTAAGAGACGCACTCCCAAGGATATTGAACTAGACGACGAATGATTATTATGAGTGGTCACAACTTGAAAAGAACGTGATCAATGCAAAGAATGTAAGTATGTTCATAATTTTATATTTATCTTGTATTTAAGTATGTCCAATGCAAAGAATGCAAAGAACGTGATCATGTTTACTTTTTGTAAATCATTTAATATTTACTAGTTTCTGTAACTATATGTCAATCATATACAAATGGGTGCAATTGATATGCATTTTTGGAAAATGAAAAATGTGGAGTTCACTGTCTTGTATAACAATGCTATATAATGGTATATCAGTGTTATATACGTGTATATCAGTGATATATGATTTTTTTTATATCTAATATATATTGAAAAATTGCTAGCTATTACTTGCATCTGACATTAATTAGCAGCTGTAACTCATCATGTATCATTTTATTTTGGATCTTACAGTTGAAAATACAAGAGTTGGTCATCACAAATCAAGAATGGGAAAAGGATTATATGCACATTTTTGTAGGAGAGAAGAGCGCAACTCAAGCTGCAGTAGGAACATCTACTGTGTCACCTCTAAGTATTGAAGATACTGACAATGATGACCTAGAAACAAGCATGCGAGGCTCACTTTCTAGATCAAAAAGTGAGAGAATATACAAAAAGCTTGAGATGGTTGAGAAACGGCAGCTACAGATTGAAGAAAGACAAATTGAGATCGTAAAAAGTCAAATAGAGATACGATCAAGGATAGAAAAAATGTTTGACATCCTTGTCAAACAACAAGAAAATAGTGGGGACAAAGATAAGAGTGTTAACAATGTTGATGATCTCTCCCACTCTATCAATGCTGAGGTTGTCGTGAGTGAGGATAATCTTTGTGAAAAAGAGGAAAACAACCAAGTGAGTTAAGATTTACTTTGTTTCCTATAATTAGATGTTATAATTCCATCTATATTAAACTATTACTTGTTTTAATTTTTTTATATTTCTTTTGACTTGATTAGGGACCAATGTCAGTGATGCCTTCAAATGTTGAGAGGGGTAACGAACAAGAAGGCTGCCACCCGAATGAATCAACAAATACCAGTCAGAAATTGTAGGAAAAGAAGTAGGTACAAATTATACTTCATATGGGAAACTAAATCAAATTATCATTTGTTGATGATGTGATTCATATTCATTGTTGAAGATTATATGGAAAAAGCACATCATAGTAATGTATATCAGTACTATGCTATTGGATATCAATGATATATTTAGTCATATGTTTGATTATTATAGTTCATGTGGCTGAAATGTTATAATTCCACCTATATTAAACTGTTACTTGTTTTAATTTTTTCATATTGCTTTTGACTTGATTAGGGACCAATGTCAGTGATGCCTTCAAATGTTGAGAGAGGTAACGAACAAGAAGGCTACCACCCGAATGAATCAACAAATACCAATCAGCAATTGGAGGAAAAGAAGCAGGTATAAATTATACTTCATATGGGAAACTAAATCAAAATATCATTTGTTGATAATGTGATTCATATTCATTGTTGAAGATTATATAGGAAAAGTACATCATAGTAATGTATATCAGTGCTGTACTGTTGGACATCAATGATATATTTAGTCATATTTTGATTGTTATAGTTCATAGGGTTAAATATGAATGACATACATTACAACAAAGGACCAGTGCTATATAGTTTCAGTATACTTTTATAGCATACATTAGCTATTGACTCTTTGTTCTTTGTTTTTTTAGGCCGACAAAATGGTTGAACCTCCAAAGGACCAACAAAAAAGGGTAGGAATCAAGAAAATTGCTAATAGGATGAAAGTTGAAAGGCCTAAGAGGTCAACAAAGACACTTGCTGCACTTTAGTCTCCTTTCACCGTAAATTACAGATCAACAGATGAGGGTAAAGCTAAAAAAAAAAGACTAAAAAGAGGATGATCAATATGACAGTCCTAGTTATGAGTTACTAACTCAACCAACTATATAAAAGTTGAAGGACTAATGAAGTTGATGCACCTTTAGCCTTTTGTATTTCGGTTAATTTTAGTCTTTTGTTCCCTTTAATAGATGATCAATATGAATTGTGCTCTTAATCATTGACATATTTCTGTTTATTGTTGATATATATCTAGTTGAACTGACCAAAGAAAACAGACTTTTAATTTCCAGGTGATAAAATATGAATCTTTTATGATTACTTCTATATTGATCATTCTTTTGTTTCCTCCGTTGGGTATTTTAAGTTGCATGTTGCATACATGCTACCACGTTCGCATGTGCTACCATGTGCCTCTCAAAGGCTTCTATGCACAATTCTAAAAATTGCTTTTATTCTTATACACAGGAATTAAAGTGCTTCCCTTTAATTCTTATAATTTTTTAAACTATCTCCAAAGACAGTTTACAAAAGATTAAAAGAAAAAATATTATGGCTATATATGTACAACAAAAAAATCACTGTTCATCAGCAATGTCAAATGACGCAAAACATATGAATAATCAAAAATAAATTCAAATTCATTAAGTTTCACTTATGGAAAGACTGAAATAAATCTGAAATGTCCAAAAAAAAATTTAAATTTGACTAGTAGATCCAACTATGGTCTTTTGCTTCTTTGGGATGTTAATTCCAATAGGTATATGGTTCTTGCAAGTAGCTCTGTTATGTCCAAATTGCTCACAACGACTGCACCTAACAGTTCTCTTAAACTCGCCAACCGATGGAATTCGTGTCTTCTTAGGCCTATCGGCACCTCTTCTTATCTCTGGTGGCATTAGATTGTTTTCAAGCACTTCACTAGGAATTGCCCAATCACATTGATTGCCTAACGAATGAATTGTTGCCCCATATGTGCAACCATATGAATACTTTGTGTAGTATCTAGAAACAAAAGTATATGCACAAAGTCGTTGCTTGCTAATCACTGCACAAGTATGAGAGCAAGGAATTTCTTCAAAATCCCACTTCCTGCAACTACAACTTCTAGTCTCCAAGTAAACAATAAAACTAGATTTGCCATGCACTACAGTGAACTCATTTACATCATTTGGTTGAACCTACAATAGAAATGCAATACAATATAACAACGATAAGTTTCAACGTCAATATATCAATGATATACAATGGTATATCAATTAAGATAGGTTTAGTTGTTACCTCCATGTGTCTACCAAGCTCTATTTGCTCGGACAACTGTTTTTCAACCTATGGTGTTAGATGAGAAGATATAGAATTAGCATGCATCTTTCGTGTATAAAACCAGTCCTGGAGCTTGTTCCTAATAAACTGAATCAATGGTATAATCGGTAGGTCCCTTGCATCATCTAAAGTAGAGTTCATGCTTTCTGATATATTAGAAGTCATAATATCATACTGTCTCCTGATAGAATAACAACGTGACCACTTTTCATAACCCACATCTAGAAGGTAATCACGAATGCCAGGTGCCACTTGATCTAATTTCTTCATCTCACATTCAAAATCAAAAAACTTATATACCCTAACACAATGATTGAAGATACCGGCAACTAAAGGGTGTTTGAACTTTGTTCTTATATTACCCAACAAATGTTATACACAAATACAATGGGTAGCATTAGAAAATACATTACACACAGCCTTTGGGATACTACTTTTTCTATCTGAAACAAAGACTAGGTCTTGACAATAGCATAATGCACTCTTCAACTTATATAGAAACCATTCCCAAGAAGCATCAGTCTCTGAGTCAACAACTGTAAATGCTAATGGAAAGATTGAATTATTTCCATCCATAGTACATGCAATTAGAAGAGTCCCCACATATTTGTTCCTTAAAAAAGTTCCGTCAATGGATATAATTGGTCGACAATGGCTCCATCCCTCAATAGAAGCAGCAAATGATACAAAGAAATATTTAAAACGACCATTACCACCATCATCAATATCAGTAACAGTACCTGTGTCATATTATTAATAATCAGACAACAAAGTAGGATACAAAACATAATTACTGTCTAAATAACACAATATATTTAATTCAATTACTGCCTGAATATATCATTAGTAAACGAATGTATATCCATGATAAATACGTACCAGGACTTGTGTGACTCAAAGCATAGCACAAGGAAGGTAATTGGGCATAAGAGTCCTCCGGACAACCTTGAATTGCTTCCAAAACAAGTTCCTTTGCTCTCCATGACTTGTAATAACTAACACCAACTCCAAATTCCTTACACATGTGCTTAATTATTGATTTTGGGTCATTACATTCTCCATTAATAACTTTTTGCTTCACACATTCACTAATGATAAGGCTTGTTGCTTGCTTATGGTCACTACGCACGACGTCAACAGCACAAGTATGGTCTTTTACATGCTGTCTAATGACCCAAACTTGAGTAGAAGAAATTGTTGAGGCCCGTACGTACCACTTACAACCATCAACACTACAAGCAACAACAAGCCTTTGACCATTTGATTTCAGAGTTTTGTATTCAAAATTCCTCTTCATAGCTAACAGTTGCAGAACTTTTTGGACTTCCAATTTGCTAAAGAATGCATCTCCCTCCTTAATATCGTCCATTTGTAAAAGTTCAGCAGGTCCGCTACAATTCTTGTTATTGGAAAATGTAGAAGAACATGAAGTTAAGGAACTCTCTCCTTCATGGCAAGGTTCAAACACTTCTTGCATGGAAAAAGGTCCATTGAAAATAGAGACAATCAACGAGAAGTTAAAGAGATTAGAGTTTCTCAGCAAATTAAAATACCATATCAAATCATTGTCATTCTTCACCTCTAAAATACTATATGTTGAAGTTTCAATATCAAAAGAGACCATCAATTTGATCTCATGACTTGCATTCAACTGCAATTTCTTATACACAATTTCCATGACATCAAGATAGAAAGTTGTATCTTCCACAAGCACCTCCAAGTATGAATCATCAATGTAACGGTTGTTCAAATCCCATTTTCCATCATAAGAAATTATCAGATTAAGCATCCCCATATCTACAAGATGACATAGTGTTGGTAAGTTAACACTGATATTACTTATCAATGAGATACTATAATATATCAATGATATACTAACATTAATCAGAAACACGAAAATGCCATACTCCTTCACCCAACTCAGATCAAACTAGGTTCGAAAAAAATTACAGACAGCTTAACTGATCATAGAAAATCAAATACCCGAAATAAAAAATAAAAAATCATGAACAGTGAGAAAATAATATGTTTTGTGTTCAAAATTTAAGCAAATTGCATGATCAATGACAACAAAAAATAGATTAGGAACAGATGATTTACTGATTCAATGGATATATTACCTGAATATATGAAGATGATAGAAATTTGATTATGGATGATTCTCTTCAACCTCTAGATAAACGAATACAAGACAATTTCTATTCGATAATGCAGTTTCCTGTTCAATGTGATGATAATATCTGGGAAAAACAGAGAAGATAAACAGAGAGAGGCAAGCAGTACGATAAGAAACGTTAACCGTATAGATGGAGAAATAAAATCAAGGAAAATCAAATCAAAATAACATCAGTTATATCCTATTTTAATAAAAAAGACCGAACAGAGTTGAGGACAATGTAGTAAAAACGCATCTAATTTATTTTTGAATGGGCCATATTCTAAAATATTCAAAAACTTCTTCCATAATTTATGGAAGTTGTATTTTTTGAGGCCATTGAGTAAATTTTCTCTAAATATAACCTAAAAAGGTATAACATAATCAAAGTCCAAAAATAATTGTTCAATATTCATAAAAATAAGCTGTGTGGAGTAGTGCCATAAAGGAAAGTAGGAAAGAAATTGCAAGATAGGATATAATGGGGATTAATTTAGACGAGAGAGAATGGGTGGAAAATATTATATTTTAAATTTAAATTTAAAATTCCCTCGAATAACAATTTGAAAATTTTAAATTAAACTGTCCAAAACTCAATTTTAAAATTTGGAAAATAATTCAAAGAATAGGGAATATTTTGCCTCAAAATTTCCTATATTTATGAAAATTTTCCCAAAAGACCAAATGCAATAATGCAAAACAAATCCATTTAAATCCAAAAATCTAGATAAATATGAGATAAACTAAGGAAAAACTATGATTTATCAAGATTCCTTTGCTAATCCCCTCATCTCTCAAAGAGTTATTTCTTTGTGAATATCTAAAGATTCTTGATAGTGTCAAAATGAAATGGACATAGTCAACGCACGCACCTTGAAATAATGACCAGGATCGTGGCCCCGGTGCAGAACAACGCACTTGAGGCTCGTTTGGGTCGCCAATTTCTTCACTCACGAGTGCCCACAAAGAAAAGTCCGAGTCTCTACCTTAAGTCTGATTTGTGAAGTCAACTCAAGTCTTGCCCCGAAAAAGAAGAATCAAGGCAAGTCATCGGTTTGTATGAATCTGCACTTGGGCGTTAAGCTTCGCTTGTTAGAGCATCATCAGAATTTGGGTTTTGGAATTTGAAATCTCAGAAAGATATGGAGAGTGAAAGCAAACAAGTTATGCAGAAGCAGAAGGTCGAGGTCTTTGATATCCTAAAGGAAACTGTTAGAATGTTTCTCAAGAACCACAACTTCATCATGTTCACCATCCTCACTTCGCTTCCACTCTTCTGTTTGACGTTCTACTTTGAAACTTCCCTCCAAGAAACTCTGGCTGAAACCTCAGAAATTCTCAATGGACCACCTGCTTACTTGCGTTATTATCATCAGTATTCATCTACAGACTCTATCATTGGAAGATTCAGCAAAAATTATGTGCTCAAGTTGGTTCAACTTGGATTGATCTACTTGGTGCCTCTCCATCTCCTAGATCTCTGCTCTGCAATTGTTACTATTGATTTGGCATCAATGCTACGTTCAGGAGAGAAGAAAATGACTCTCAAGGACATGTTTCAAAAATCCTTTGACATGTCCAACTTGAGAGGCACATTTGTCACTTCTATATTTGTGCAATTCTTGACAAACTGTCATCTGCTTGGATTACTATATATAGTCATCAACTACTTCGTTGTGTTGAGATATTTCAGATTCTATGGGCTATTTGCAGTAGTTTGCAGTCTGGGTTTTGCAAAACTGTTAAGAAAGTATTTAGAATGGAGTGCTATGTGGAACATGAGCATTGTAATCTCAATATTGGAAGGGATGCATGGGATTGATGCATTAGTACTTTCTGGGTATTTCAACAGAGGCTGTCAGAGAAGAGGGCTATTTCTGATGCTTCCTTTCTTTGCTTGGGGACACCTTCTGAGGATTCCATGCCTCCATATAGGATGCTACAAAAGTGGGAATGGAATCATAGTACAGGCTGGCTTGTTCTGTGTGGTAAATCTGCTGAAATGGGTGGCCTGTATGATCTACTTCTATGACTGCAAGGAGAGGAACTTGAAGAAGGTGGTTGATGAGGAATTGGGCAAAGATATTGCAGTTGTTCATGAATGACAGAGCTCATTGCTGGCCAACATGTTCAGATAAGAACAAGGATTAGGCTACTGGCAATTACTCTCATCTAGTCTTGTATAATGAGAGTAATGAGTTATACCTTTTTTCTTTTTTCCTCTTTTGTTTTGGCAATGAGTAATCAGTCATGTTATCTCTATTGTTATAAATAAGCTGCAAAAGCTTTATCAATAATCTCCGTTTTTCCTTAACACTAAAGGAGGACTGACTGCTAGTAGCTGTGCTTTCTATCTATTTTCCCTTCCCAGGTGAATATAGCATTGGCTCACAAAACTTTGTTTATAAAATTAGTTCAAAGTTTAAACCATATCAAGAAAAAATGACATCTAAGGACCTTCTAAGAAGGCTAGTTACCATTAAGAACCCTAAAATTATGAAATTTTAGAAAAAGACCATGGTCCTTAGTTATGATTGAATTTTGTTCAGTGCTCATCTTTTATTTCAATAGTCATTTTTAGCATTTTCAATAATCACCTTAAATGTTTTCAATACTCATCTTTTATAATTTCAGTACTGAAAAGAATTAAAGATACGTGTTTTCCAACAATGAAAACATAGAAAGAAAATGAGTGTTGAAAATATATAAAATGACTACCAAAAGTTGAAAAACTGAGTATTGAAAATGTCAAAGATAAGTATTGAAAACGTGGAGTGCTAAAAATATAGAAGATGATTATTGAAAAAAATTAACCCAGAAAAATTTCAATTCCAGTTAAAGACTATGGTTTTTTTTTTTGGAATTTCAAAATTTCATGATACTTAACTGTAAATAATGTTCTTAGAGGGTCCTTAAATATCATTCTCCCCAATATTAAATAGACTAAACCAACACAAGAAAATCTTCTCTGTCTGTCTGTCTGTCTAACTATATCTCTCTGTGGGTGTGGGTAAGTGCAAGCAAAAAGAATGTTTTTCTAGAGTAAACATACTGATGATAAACAGAATACAAAAATTGATTAACCATCTTGTTATCAAGCCAATAACAAGTAAGGTATAGAAAATCATAAGTTACATTCTTATTTGAATAAGAATGCGAACATTTTATGAAGAAACATAAAGGTAAACCCATTCCAAGTATCTTCTGCATAAGTCTTACTCGCTGACGTTAAATTCAGGCCCTAAATTGTTTCATGATTCATTGACAGATAAGCCACTCTAGTTAGAAATGAAAGGTAGCTTTCATCAACGGCCACATATGGTCCTCCAGAATCTGGAAAATCTTCTCAATTTGCTTTAGAATCAATCGCCCTCCTGGCAAACGATGGAAGGCAAAATGCCGCAGCATGAATCTGAAAATAAGAACCATACGGCGTGCATATAAGGATTGTCCAGCAGTACAGGGATAAAATACAAACATGAATATGAGAAAATGGTTGAAACTGAACCACACCTCAGAGTTGTAAAACTTCAGTGGTCTTACAGACTTCTGATTATCGTTTGCATCTATGGGGTTCACCGGATGCTTGAAATCAACAGGAGGTCCGTCGGTCGAGCACAGCATAAAACCAATCACCCCACTGATAAGAACCAATAAAAACATCAACAAGGATATTCTCATCTTGGGAAGATAAAGAGGTAAAGCAAAGTAAAAAGAAAAAAGTCAAGTCGAATTTTAGAATGAACTTTTCCTAGCAGAATAATTAAGAGTAAACTATCACTTGGGTCCCTAACAAAATCACCATCTTATTCTACTTCAAAATGTTTTAAAACCTTATCAGTATCATTCTGTCATGAACTGAATTGATGTTTGGGAACAGCTCAAGCCATGATCATATAGATGGGTATATAAACAGTTTTGGTGTTAAATGATGATATTTGAGTTTTAAGAGCAAAGTTGAAGGCTCATACATTTCTGGAGGACTCAAATAATTCTTCTGTCTAAATAAAATAATAACATATAGGATAATGCAATTTTTGGTCCCTAACATTTGAGGGAGTTATTGATTTGGTCCCTCCCATTTAATTTCTATTATTTCGGTCCTTAACATTTTATAGACTTATCTAAGTAGTCCTTGATTTCATGAGAAAATTAACACCATTAAATTATGCTAAGATAGGTAATGAAATGATGATATGGCAATCATGTAATAATGTCGGAGGCAAAAATGCTGACTTGGATAAGGAAAAAAAAAAAAGCCACATAAATTAAAAATAAAAAAAACCCACGCAGATTAAATTAGGAATTATATAATAATAAAATCAATAATATCTCAGCAATTAGGATTATGTGATTTGACTTTTGTGTATTAATTAATCCATGTATATATTCCACATCAACAAGCTAATTTACACGTAAACTTTTTTTAGGGTTAATTTCTCTTGCAAAACTTAGAAGATTAACTTGATAAGCGAAGCAAATGTTAAGGACTGAAAGGATATAAATTACACTTGAAGAACCAAATCGATAACTCCTCTAAATGTGAAGGACTAAAAGTTGCACTATCCCAATATATCATCAATATGCAAGGAGTCATGCAGACAGCAAACAAACAAACAACAAACAAACAAAAAGTACCTAGGGTATGTTGGAACTGAAGTCCAAGCATAGTCAACAGAGCCTTTAAATATCTGGCGACAATTGGCAACAAGGCCCTCAATAATATGCATATGAAGCCATATGCTTTCAGCCTGCGTACTCACAACCCCTCCTGGACGAAGAGCCTTAGCAACCAACTCAAAAAAGGGTTTTTCAAAAAGCTCTTGAGCAGGACCTGAAGGATATCACATGCGTTTAGAAAACAAATCGAATCGCAATTGAAGAACCAAAATTTTGCAAGATGTATACCTATAGGGTCAGATGAGTCAACTATGATTGCATCATAAGTTCCTGCTGGAACATCTTTCAAAAATGCAACTCCTAGATCATTGAGACATGAAACAATGAGATAAATTCTCCAAAAAGAAAAAGTATTTATGAAAAGTAATATGTGGTTAATCATACCATCACCAATATGAAGTGTCACACGTGGATCATCAAACCCTACAGCTACTTCAGGGAAAAATTGTTTGGAGACCTGTACTAATGAGATCTTAATTTAACACTAAGAATGCAGCTGCCAGAAGCCTCAGCTCAAAAATATAATTGTTTCGAGACCAAGGATTGGTTTGGATGGGGAGGGGAATGGGAAGGAAATAGGGAGGAGTGAATATTTTGAGGGCAAACTTCCAAAAATAGTATATTTCTTTTACTATTTTAGGGAGTTTCCCCTCATTATTCTTTCCTCGCTAATTTTCTCCCCAACCAAACCAAGGATAAGTGAAAAGGATCAGCATGTTATAAGTAATATTACTTCAGTGAATTATGCCGCTCAGCTTAGAAAATATGACGAAGAGTGAAGTAATGCATTAGCAGCCTGCCTAAAAAATGGCTTAGCTATGCTCAGAAAACAGAAAAGACAGAGTAGAAGCCTGAGTCGTTACTCACATCAACTACCATTTTGTCAATTTCACAAATGTCTATCTTTTCAACAGAAGAATGCCGTGAAACTTCCCGCAAGACCCCACCATCTCCACCACCAATAACCAAAACCTAAGAAAGAAAATCACAGAGAGGAAAATAATAATTAAAACAATATAACCAGATAATCATTCCCCAATGCAAAATTTATTCCTATTTGACTTCTCAAACATGTCTCTGTTCATTATTCCCCCTAAATTTTATTTTCAGAAACCATGAATGGTTCTGGAAAGTCATGTATTAAATGTTTTCTCCTAATTCCATGGGTGTGAGCCTTAACCCAAACTATTGCCATTCAGCAAAATTCCTGTAAAAGGATGTGGTAAACTCAGGCACAAATCAATAGGAAATGAAACTAATGTTGCAAAACTAAACATAACAAGTGGTGTTGCAAATAACAGTATGCCATGGATAGATTAATAACATAACCCTGTCACCAATTCTTCTAAGACTCTGGATACAGAGATAAGAATTCATATACTACTTCACAGTACTTTGAACAACTTGCTGACCACCAAATATTAGGCGACAAAAAATGTAACCAACTCATAAAGTAAGATTTTGGAATTATTGAAGGACCTTCTTGGGATTTGGAATCGAGCACAAAGGAAGATGTGTGATCATTTCCTGGTAGGCACATTCATCTCTTTCAGTGAGCTGAATTACACCATCCAAAACAAGAACCTTTCCATACGATGATGACTGAAAAAAAAAAAATTGACAGTATTGCATTGTAAATAGAGAAAGGACCATGAAAAGGTTATAAAGGGGAAAAAAACATAATATGCTGAAGCCTCCTGTACCTGGAAGACCATCACATTCTGGTAATCAGACTTCCCTTGAAATAAGATCTTCTCAACTTTTAAGGAGTGTGCCTCTCCTGCCAAATAACCAAGTTCCAAATCATAAATATAAGCACCAAGGTAGATCCATAAGATCTTGCTTTAAATTAAAAATGAGAGAATAAGAAAATAGTCCTTGGATTGGCACATAGGACAACGCTACAAGAGAATAAGAAAAGTCTTTCATTTATCATAGTATGCAATAATGCATATATTTTGCCGGCACAGGAAGAAGAGATAACAGTGGCATCGAACCAAAATTCCACTTCTTGCTGATGCAAATACCAAGCTGAACTACTAAGCTCCCAATATACAGACCTCAAGATCAAAGCAACACAACAAAACATGTGTCCTCAACGACTCTGGTAGTAAGCAGATAAACAATTTCTTTGTAGCAGCAATTGGGGGAAATTTATTGAAGACTAACCAGCGGCAACTGTACATGTGTGCACATTCACATAATCAATCATGATCAATTATAACTGATTTACGGACAAAGCATCCAAAAGTAAAAGGAGATATAATTAGGACATGTCAGGGATCTCAAAGAACATGGCGATAGTAAAACTGGATTAAACGGGCATTGAGTAGAGATGAGAAAAGAATATGGCAATTCAAAGAACACAATCATAAATACAAAAATCAAACCTTGATCAAAGAATTCTATTTCACGTTAAGAAAAAGAAAAAGGATGCCAATTTGACAGTAATCAAGAAAAGCAATCAACGTCCGAACCAACAACAGCTGGACCCAGAAATTATTATTAATGATAAGTGGTCTGACTTTCTATCCTCATATGAGAAAGTGTGATAACATATTCCTGTGTTGACAACCAAACAGAGGAAAGGAGGTAGCTTCTTAAAACATCGTCGCAAAAGGGTTGGGAGAGAGAACTAACCAGGCCACATTGGGCTAACTTCGGAGAACCAGCCAGGAATCACAGACGACATAAAATCAGGATGTTCACCGCCATTCAAGTCTGTCTCCATGGAAACGGTAGAAGCAGAGGCTCCATTCTCTTCGTCTTCCCTCTGCCTCTTGACCGGCAAATCGCTAGACTCAACGACGCTCTCTTCGGCCATGGCTTCCCCACCTCGCAGCGCCAGAAAGAAAAAATCTCAATTATTGTGCCTTTGGAACTCCAAAAGCAAAGATTTTGATAGACTTTAGTACAAGTGACGACCCAACACTCTTGGCATATGTTGTAATATGAAGCAAGAAGAGTAGAAAAGAATCACAAAAAGAGCGTGTGGGGCATAATGGAAAGTAACAGAATCTGCTTTGTAGAGAAAGCGTTTGATTAGTCCGACATTGATGATGGAGCATGAAGGGAAGAAAATTTTTGGTCCAAACAATGCCTTAGCAAATGCATGTTACGTGTTACTTTTTGCCAAGTACAATAACAATGATGGAGCTTTCGATTTTAGGGTTTTTCCTTTGGGATTTGGTTTGTGTTCCTCCGTTTTTGTTGCAGCGACGGATCCAAAAAATAGTGGGTGTATATTTATACAATGTTATTTCATTCTTAATAACATAACATATATTATGTTGAGAAAAGAAAATGACTCCTGGTCCATAATTGACACGTATTTATTGCCCGGTCTATTTATTTATTGATCTCGCACCCCCGAGAGTTGATATATTTGTTATTTCTATGCCATTTTTTTTTTTTTTGATAACGTTGGAGAAAAGAAACTATGCCATATTGTTTCTTATCATGTAGATTGAATTTTCCATGGACACTTGAAATGGATGAAGCTTTCATTGATATTTTATTAGAAGAGATGGTAAGAGGAAATTGTCTAGATGGAATATTTTCAACATTATTTGCATACTATAATGTACTGAAAGGTCTTCCGATATATAATTTGTTTGGGTCTCACATTACAAAGCAGCACTGAAGAATAGTAAAATGATGTTGTCAATGAGGTTTGCAAAGTTGTATAACCTGTTTAATGGGTTAAGTGGATTTTCCTGGAGTTGATCTGTAACAAAATTATTTGAAGCTTCAAGTCAGATATGGAATGACTTGATTAAGATCAGGACTTTGTCTTTATACTATCATTAAGCTTATGGTTAGAGTTTAGAAGATTATTTTTCATAATACTGAATTGCTGGAATCCTAGATTGTGTACTTCTTTGCCTCGTCCTTTGTTATGAACTATAGAGAGAGCTCTATGTGGCAGTGGCACCTCGCATTTGTATTCATGGATGCTGATTTTCACATTTATTAAGTGAGCATTTCAAATATTTTTGTTGCTTCTTCAGATTAAGGTGTATTCTTATTTAGATTATGAATCTTGTAGAAATTTGCTTATGATTTCTTATTTTGCAGGGGGAAAAAACAAGAGCAAAAAAGACGAAGAGCACCCCCATACTGCATTATTATTATCAGGACAAGTTATATGAACTATGTAGCAAAGATAGAGCAAGAGGAAAAGATTGTGAGATCACTAAGAATAAGATTAAACGATGGAACATAATTGTATTGACATAAATGAGTCTTTTGAATATGCAGTAGATGAAGGCAATGATACCTCAAACTCAATCGTTAATGTGGAGTGCAGTGAAACATGGGGACCTCAAACCAATCAAAAGGATTGCATCTTTTGTAGGACACAAGTGAAAGGCAACAATGATTGATATTATTGAGCAAAGCTGTGAAAAATGACATGACACGAATTATGGAATTTAGTTGAGGTCATGAGAGAGATTCTAAGTTTCTTGACAATAAATCTATTGCTATATATTTGTTGAAAAGGGTCTCACAATGTTTGAAAGGACTAGGACTCGCCGTTACAACGAAGAGGAAATATCACATGTGACTTCAAATGCTAGTTAAATCGATGACTGATGTTGGAATCATTTTCATGCATGTCACGGAATTTGTGTTGTTCAAACTCATTAAAGCATTTGCTTTTACTATGTGAACTGTGAAGCGTTTTTTTCCCTTTCTTTGAAGCTTTTGTTTAATTTTACTGTCTCTGAGGGGATGCAAATTATATGCAGAGGTACGTACTTGATTCCAAAGATCTATATATATATATATATATAGAAGTGGTGATAGATCATGGGGGAAATGAGGGATTTTCAATTTGTAACAACTAACACCCATGGAGGGTTTTTTTTTTTTTTGGGTATTGTAGCTATATTGATATGTCAATCATATACTTGAGTAGAAAGTTAAATTTTGATATCAACAAGTTAGTTCATTTGATAAGGATTTTAATTCATAAACTCATAATGTCATGAGTTCAAATAATGTTGTTAATGTGAAGACCTTATTGATATATTTGTAAATGATCTTGGAGTTTGGAGGTATATTCTGATCCTGTTAAACTCTTGAGACCCATCTCACTTAAACATTTCATATAAAAAAAAATTAAATTCTGATAAAAGACTTGATTATAACTTTTGAGTGATACTTTAGAAAAGATTGTTTTTATTTTTGGGCCAAAAAATAATTAATTTTTCAAATCCAGAAATACGAAAGGTAAAATTTTTTAGATTATACTTTTGAAAAA
The DNA here is from genome assembly GCF_029017545.1 of Prosopis cineraria. NCBI lineage: Eukaryota > Viridiplantae > Streptophyta > Magnoliopsida > Fabales > Fabaceae > Prosopis > Prosopis cineraria. Next base: position 12,826,392 of record NW_026555341.1, on the reverse strand, counting down.
TCTAGTCTCAATGAAGGAAGGACTTCATATTTGAACATCTTTGAAATTTTATTGATATTAAATAGATATTATTTTATAATAAATGTCTTTCTACGTTTTAATAGATATTAAATATATAAATATAAAAAAGTATGCATGAGACTACGCAAAATTATTAAAAAAATAATTTGGTTATTTTATTTTTCATTTGTTATAAATTGATTTTTATGGTTTGATGAGGGTATTATTGTCACAGTAAAATATGCAGTTTTTCTCTCTTGCCCATCCAAACATAAAAACAATGACACTTGTCAGTGTTGTGTAAGGCAGAGAAAAATCTTCTTCATCTACTCCTTGACTGTTCATTTGTTCTTTGGCTTCCTCTTGCGAGCACTTAAATCCTTTCTCATGCACTCTTTCATTTTTTTTATAATAAAAGGATCAATTAATTAAAATGAAGACAGCTTACAAAGCATAAGTGAAAAAGCGACAAGGGAACAGAAAGAAGATCTATCATGGAAAATGTTTAACAAAAAAACAGAACGAGAAGACTCAATCAGTAAACAGTGGCAGAACCAATATCAAAAGTTTAGTGGGCCAATTTTCTAAAATTTAATTAGTCTCTTTGATTCCTATTATATTCCTATTATAATACCCATCTTTCTCACTAAAATTAAGAAAATATAATTGAATTATTAACTTTATTTGAAAATAGATTAAACTCCCAATTTTATTTATATTTAAATAAAAATTTTTAAATCTTCATTACATTCTCTTCAATAACTAATGAATTTAAATATAAATAATACCAAAAGAATGTATATAAATATCTCATCAAGTTTCTTATATTAAAAACCTAAAAAGTCATTCTAAAAAGCGTTTTACAATAAGAACAGGAGGAAGTATTATACTACCTTTGTTTCAATTTATAACACATTGTTAGAAGAAATTACACATTTTAATAAAACTCATGAAATACACTTTACAATTTTACTTTTTAAAAAAAATATAAAATTTTTAAAAATGTTCTTTGTTTAATACTCTAATTGTGAAAGAATACTAAAGATAGATAATATAATGGGAAGGTAATATTAAAAAAGTATAATTACTAAAATCTTAATTTTATCAAAATATCTTTATATTTTGAAACTTATTATTTTTTGAAAGTATTTTATAAATTAAGATGAAAAGAGTATATAGTTAATTATAAATTTATAGTTTGAATACTTGACACTCTCTTCTTTCTCACTATCTCGTCACCCTTTCTTCTCTGTCTCTCATCATATCAACCTCCCTTTCTCGTGACAGACACAATGATAAATTTTTTTTTCCCTCCTCCCTACTATATGAAGGAGTTGGTGAGGTTAAGGGGCCAAAGTCCCTCCCACATCCAACGTGGGTCCGCCCCTATTAGTAGACTAATGTTAGTTATTAAAGATTGGATGGAGTAATGTTTCTACAAGAGACAATTGTAAAGTTAAAGTTTCTTTCTGTAGCATATCAAAGAAAAATCACAACAATCAAAAATTCTTTGAACTATCAAATTCTTTATCCAAGGTCAGCAAGGTTCTAATGTATAGCAAAATAATGAAAGAGTTAGGCTCAATGGAAGGAGAATGTTCTCAAATAAATCTCATGATGGGTTATAAATTGATATATAAAATAGCAATATAGTAAATGCTATTACCTCTTTTAAACTTGATCATCCTAGTGTTCCAATTCCAAAGTAGATGTGCAATAGGATGACAATTCCAAACCCAGCTAGATGGCTTGAAGACACACATGATGAACTATTTTTGTTACTTGTATCATCCCAATGACAAACATAAAAAATATATGGCATTGACTATAAAATTCTAGTAATACTTGACTAGACCGGTAGATAATAATTTTATAAAATGCAAGATTTCTTTTTTGCCATATCAAATTATAGAGTGTAATAACACCTTGCAACTGAAGATCTATCAAGCCTATCTTTGTATAAATGAGATAACATATAAACATTACAGTTAAGTAATTCAGCAACTTTGAGAATCACCTTCCAATACCCGACCACCATGCAAGCCTCTTCGCCTCCCAACTCTCAACCTCTAACGTCGTATCCAAAGATACATAATCTAGAATCGCCTCCTAGGTATGCTTTCATTCTTTCTTCCCTTGACCCAAGCTTTCATTCTTGTGTATATTCAAATTCATTATCAATTCATCAATTTCAAGTTAAATTGTTTTGTGTTAGTGTCAATTTAATGACTTTCGATAAGGCCTTTGAATGCATTAACCTCAGCAGGTGTTTGAGCCCATGTTAATTTGAGCACAACTATGCCTAATGGAACCCAAAGGCCAACTCTATGTTGAAGAATCTGTTTGGATAACCCTTAAAAACACATTCACATTACACCTTAGACGTGTTTTTAACAAATCTAACAAATGTTTAGATTCTCCAAATAAATTTTTACCATATGTAAATTGAAAACCAAGTATACAGAAATTCAACAAACCCATTCTCACTACCCATGATCCATGAAGTTGAATGAGCAATTCTCTTTCCATATTATATAGCCTTTGTAATATTGCAAGTAAGTTTTTGATGTGATACTTTGTATCATAATCATAGTAATTTGCAAGCATCTTTCCTTCCTCATGCACTTAATCATACTTGGACTAACTTATAATATTTATAGGTTATCCACCCTTAATAGATTAGGCCCATATATATAAGCCTAAATTGAGGAATGGGTTTTTGTCACAATTATGAGAAATGCTTGAGTTTAATGTGAAATTTACTCAGGGCCTCAAATGTATTTTTCTCCACTTTTAACCTTTGAATTTAAGAGGGAATGGTTTCTCAATTGCATCAGTACATTCTCGTATTTCTCATTTGGTTATGGGAGTAGTTCAAAAACTTCTTGGTTAACAAATTGAAACTAGTACCTCACACTCTCATACTTCATTCATTTTCTCATCCTTTTTGCTTGCCTTTGCCGTGTATTCAAATGAAGTTTTGTTCTTGTATATGTTCGTGCAACTCAACCACTACAGGTATGTATTCCTCCTCAGTTTCTTACATTAGTATTAGAGCTTTTAGTTTTTTTGGGCTGCATTTTTTGTGTTTGAAGAACCTATAATGATTTGCTTAATCATATACATGCATATCTAAAAGTTTAGTTTTTGTTTTCTTCCTGTGTATTTGCATAATCTACCTTTGTCCATGTTTATGATTATTCACACCAAAATGAACATGTTTATATGCTTCTTAGTTGATATAAGTATTTCATATAAGGCTATACACATTCTGTATGTGATTTGATATACCAAATGTTATAACCAAAAACAAAACAAATAATGGGTTCTTGAAAACTAAGCTTTTTGGACAAAATGATTACATAAATGTGTAGAGCTCAAAAAAATGAAGAAAACAACACTAAGAACATGTAAAATAGAGACCGAACAAAGGAGATATGGCCTCCAAAAGTTTTAGGTCTGACGGATCCGAGCTGCCAGAGGAACTGGGTCAAGTTAACCTAGTTGAAGGAAGATGACGATAGAAACAACACATCATTTCTGCCATCATCAAAACGACACATCATTTTGACATGTTGCTCAGTAAAAAAAAATAACTTATGGGCTAGTGAGCCTAGAAGCCTTGAAACAAAAAAAAAACTATTTTGGGCTTCACAGCCCAACCTAAGAAAACAATTTTTTTTGTTTGTTTTAGGTGTGGGTCCACAGGTCAGGTATAGAAAACCTAACCCAGATCAAAAAAATTAATAATAAAAAAAGATAACTAAAAAATATATATTTGGACATGTGGCATGTAGGACCCATCGGGAGACTCCATCGACACGTTGTTGACACCACTTGAAAGCTGATGGCACGTTCATAGATTGGCGTGTGTCATCAACGGAGCACAAGAAGGCCATACGCACCTCATTCGAGAGTGATATATTTTGTTTTTTAATTCTTTAAACTTCTCTTTTTACTAGCTATATTTATGATCACTGAGGGTATAAAAGGTTATTCTACTTTTTCATCTTCATCTTGAAGATTCTCATCATCCTCTGATTCATATTTTAGTCCCGACAAATGTGTACCTCTTTATGTCCTTCCGACACATTTTTGAGATCAACATTGGGATCATCTTCAGGATCAAAATTAGAATCCTCACTTTGAGATTCATATTCCTTCTCCTCATTTTTAAAGGGTTTTGGGTCGAAATTCTCATTAAGAGGCTCATAATATGGTTCATCCAGATACTCAATGCTAACAAAATAATTTTGTGAGTTATTAGTGCTGCTAGAAGCCTCTTGATCATATTTGTAATACCCTCAAATTTACAAACCGATTTTTCACAAATTATTAATTCAACAAATCATTTTTTTCTTCATTGAACCCTTATCATACCCTTATCATGGTAGAAAAATTTCTACCATAATACATCCAAGACAATATACCACAGGTCTTAAAATATCTCAAAAAGCAATTAGAACCATGAGGGATAGACATGATCCTCATAGCATGTTATTCAAATCAGGTCATAAATCAAAAAGGACAGACATAATCCTCTTGGACATATAAATGCATTTAATAAAAATGATTAGAGTTTACATGCTTCACAAAGAAAATATGTCCTAAGTTGGCACAAGATACATTGTATAATCCAAAATAAGAGGCAACGTAAAAGATGGTGTCTCATACACCATGATTACACCTCTGGTGCTTTCTCGGCCGGACTCACTCCTGTAAAAATATTAACCACGGGGAATGAGACTTAAAAGTCTCAGTAACCAAAAATTAATATGTAATGATGCATGCGGATGTAACTAATCATGCGATTGCTAAGTGGGCACACAAAACATTTAACCGAACAATATTTTCAAACAAACCGAACAAGTATGTAATTGCATGACTGCACCTTATATCCTCCTTTCACCATGCTCGGACGCCAAATCACCCGGCCAAAGGTGAGTTGGACCAAGCGACATGCCACTCATTGGGTCCAATGAGGGCTTACCACGTGGTAATAATTAACCGAATAGAAATTTTCATTAACACCATACATTAAAATACCCTGACAAGTCATGCATCATTCAAATATTCAAATAGGAATATATCCGAACAATAATATCTCATCATGATAAATAAAAATAAATTTTTGACCCACTTAGCAATAATTTCAAACAAGTATATAACAGTATTTATTTTCAATAATTCATAATTTTTCCAAACAACAAATCAACACATATCCATTCACAAACACACTCATCACAATACATTAATAATGGTTATCTTGTGTCTTGAATAACAAGTTCTCCTTCACAACTCCTTTTTCACCACTATCTTTGTCAACACAATCTACATAGTTATTTCATAATACTATATATTAATTTTACATTAAAATAAATAACTCTAATTTAAAGAGTTAGAAAGTTTTAGATCTATAATCCATATTAACACTAATTTAAGATTTATGCCTCATTTAACTTCCCAAATTCTTTTCTAAAATTCCCGTACTCTAATAAACTATTTTTAAGCCTCAAATCACTTCTAGTATCACAATTTCATCCTTCTATATTCTAAAAGTTCGTTCAAAAATAAATTAAAAATTTTAGAATTATCCTAAAGCCTCAAATCACCTTTTTATAACCTCAAAAATACCTATTCATACTTAAATAAATATTTAATAATCAGAGGTTCATCCTTACATCTCAGATTCAATATAAATTCAACCATATAAATCTAGAGTTTAACTCAAAAATTCTTAAACATGAGTTTCAACCTCAAGAAAATATTCTATAATATTTATTATATCCTTCCCACATTTAAACGATGCTACAATATTTGCCTAAAAAAATATAAAAAATTTAGAAATTTTTTTATATAAACTTATAAAATTCACTAGATAACTCGTAAAATTATTCTGTTAGTATTGAGTATCTGGATAAACTAAATTATGAGCCTCTTAATGAGGACTCCGACCTGAAATCCTTCCAAAAGGAGGAGGAGGAATATGAACCTTAAAATGAGAATTTTGATTTTGATTCTGATTCTGAAGAGAATCCCAATATTAATCTGTGCCGAAAGGATCTAAAGAGGTGCATGTTGTGTCGGGACCAAAATATGAATCAGAAGGTGATGAGAATCTTTAAGATGAAGATGAAGAAATAGAACAACCTTTCACACCCTCAGTGATCATAAATATAACAAAAAGAGAAGCTCAAAGAATTTAAAAACTGGATTAAATTTTTCTAATAGTAAGAGAATATTCAAGCTTCATAATAAAAGAAAAACAAACTGTGGTTGTAGGAGAAATTTTCAAACAACTTAGAAAAGAACTTGTGCAACATAACAAGTGAAACAAGTTATACTCAGGAAATCCTCTATGAAATAGAGCCATCAAGGGAATGAAAGTGTAAGAAAAATATAAAGACATAATTAAGAGTTGTCTTTTTAGGTCTTTACCTTGAGTATTTTTCTGTTTTTTAAGAATTTGTTCTAAGTTAAGTTATATTGTATTAAGACCTTGATTATTTACGATATATGTGAAGCATGTTGTTTTATTTTTTATTGCTTTATATATACTTTATTTGAGTGGGAACTCTAAAGTGATAAGTCATTTAAGAGCTATATATAATTGTTATAAAATTATTTGTAAAATTCTTTATAGACGATAATAATTTTGTTAGAATCAATGTGATGGGAGATATAAATGTGGCCTCCTAATCATTGACCTAATAGAGTTGTTATCACTCTAATAAAGAATAATATAAATACAAGACATTGTATGTTTCTTATAAATATTTTATTCTTGGTTTAATATAGAAAACTATTAATGTGAGATAATTTCATCTTCGAACTAAGAATGACAACAAAAAGCATTATCACTGAATTGAATAAGGGAGACAAATTAAATGGGGATAATTGAGATATTTGGCATTATAAGGTGTCATATATTTTAGAAGAACAAGATACTGTTGAGCCACTAACTGTGGTCATGGCCAAGTTTGAGGTAGGAAACTCGACTCAGTATAGGAGAGACTAAGAGGCATTTGTGGCATGGAAATGAAAAAATAGCATCGCATGAATAACAGTTCTAAGTACTATGGTGGAGGATCTGATGTGCTAATTTAAGAAGTACTCCACTGCCTAAGCCATGTGGGCTACCTTAAAAGAAAAGTTTATTGGTACCTCAACCACCAAACTGAGAAGACTTACAATTAAGTTTGACACTTATAAACTAAGGCGAAATACTCCTATGCGGCAACACCTTAGGAGATGAACAGCAAGTATAGGCTGTTATCAAATCACTCCTAACTAGTTAAGAGCATATGAAGTTCCTAACCCACAATAAAAACATCATTAACTTTAATGATGTGGCTAAGCATCTGGAGCTAGAGGCTAAACATTTGGATGCTTACAAGTCATCTGGATAGGCCTACCTTGTTGAGGAAGATGGTCCTTCAAATTCTAAGCCCAAGAAGCAACACAATAAGGGTAATAAGAGTGGCTCTAAAATAAAGAAGGACAAATAACCTTTCAAGAAGAAGGGAAAGAAGAGCAGCAAAAAGAGAATTAACTTTAAAAAGACAAATATTTTGCGTGTCAAAAGATGGGCCATTTCGTAAAGGATTGTCCTGAGCAAAATGGACGTGATCAGGTACTTGTGAATTATGTGAATTCAAATTTTTCTTATGTTTCCAGTAATGTTTTTCTAACAAAAATTATTTCCTCTTCTTGGATTATAAACTCAGGCTCCACAAACCATGTAAGCAAGGATTATGGATCCTTTATAAAGTATCATCGGTTGTCGAATTAAAGCAAGTGGCTTTATGTTGGCAATAATGTAAGGATTGAGGTAAAAGGCATAAGAACTTGCAAGTTGATCTTGCGAGGTGGAAAAACCTTAATTCTCCATGATATTTTACATGCACTGGACATCGAGTAAAACTTAACTTCTATTGCTTGCCTTCTAGAATTTGGGTTTGTAATTAACTTTCATGACAAGGTTGCTGACATTATATACAATTCAACCTTTTTATGATTATGCTTTTCTTTCGAAAAGGTTCTTTATTATGGATATTATTAACAAAGTTTACTTTCATGATTGCTTTACCACTTCTTCCAATAATGTTGATATGAATATCTGGCATGCTAAACTAGGGCATATTAATCAAAATAAAATGATTAAACTAGCTAAAGAAGGAATGCTAGGTCCAATTACAAACATAAAAATGTCCTTGTGTGAAAATTATCTAGCTGGTAAAGCAATAAGAAAACCTTTCGGTAAAGGTGTTAGGGCTAAAAATCTATTACAATTAATCCATTCTAATATATGTGGTCCTATGAATATAAGGGCAAAACACGGAGCTTAGTATTTTATTACTTTCATCAACGATTTATCATGTTTTGGTCATATCTATTTAATATCACAAAAGTTTGAAACTCTTAAGTGCTTTAGACGATACATTAATGAGATTGAAAATCAAATGGACAATAAAATTAAAACATTCTGAACTAACTAAAGATGTGAATACTTGTCTAATCAATTTAAAGAACTCAATGAAAAAAAATAATTAGACAACTAACTATTCCTGATACCCCACAATAGAATGAAGTTGCTAAAATAAAAAATAGGGCTCTTCTGAACATGGTTAGTTTAATGATGGCATAAGCAAATCTTCCAATCTCATATTGGGGTGATGCTTTGCTAATTACAGCCTTCATACTTAATCGTGTACCCTTAAAATTAGTTACTTCTACACCTTATGAGTTATAGACAAAACACAAACCGGATTTAAATATCTTAAGCCATGGGGTTTAGCTATATATGTCCATGATGATTCCTATAAATATCAAAAATTAGGTCTAAGGGGGAAGAAATGTATCTTTATAAGATACTTTGAGTAATCAAAGGGTTATGTTTTTATTGGTAAAAATGATTATGAAACTATAACTGAAATTGAATCTAGGAATATCACATTTTTAGAAAATAAATTTTCTAGCAAAGGAGAAGTTGATCGAACTATATCTCTTTACAAGACATGAGGGCAACATAATATAGAATAAATAGATAGGCCTGAATCATCACAAAATACTAATCTAAGTGGGAGCTCTAAAAGGTCTGCCATAAGACCTAAAAAGAATCAAAATTCATAAGAGACCACACTTTGGAAAAGTAATAGAAAAAGTGTTCCGAAAAGACGCTTCCAAATTAAGGGTGAAGCATTAATAGCAATTCCTCTAGATGATGATATGCCATGTTTTGTAAATGAAGCTTTATCAGGACTTGTTAAGAATAAATGAAAGAAAGTAATGGATGAAGAAATGAATTCTATAAGGACTAATCAAGTATGAAAATTAGTTGATTTATCACGTGGCTGAAAGACTATTAGGAATAAGTGGGTTTTTAAAATTAAAAGAAAAGTAGATGGATCAATTGATAAATACAAGGCTCGCTTAATAGCGAAAGGGTATACACAACAAAAGGGAATTGATTATAAGGATACATTTTCTCCGTTTTATGCTTCAATTCTATCAGATTGATTCTGGCAATAGTAAATAGTTTAGACTTAAAGTTGTACCAGATGGATATAAAAATCACTTTTCTAAACGGTGATTTGGATGAAGAAATTTATATGCAACAACCATTAGGTTTCATTGAAAAAGGAAAAAGAAGATAAAGTATGTAAATTAAATAAATCAATTTATGAACTAAAACAATCATCCAGACAATAGTATTTGAGGTTTCACAAAGCAATAACCTCATATGACTTTCAAATGATTGAGAAAAATCACTATGTTTACATCAAGAGGTTCAATAGAAACTTCATAATATTATCTCTTTATGTAGATGATATTCTACTAGTTGAAAATAGTCTGGATTCAATAATCGCTATTAAAGAATGGCTTTCATTGAATTTGGAAATGAAAGAGATGGGTGAAGCAAAATACATTCTTAGTTAAAATTCAAAGAAATTGCTCTAAGAAGCTCCATTCTCTTTACAAGAGAATTATATATGAAAAATTCTTAAGCGTTTTAACATAAAAGATTGTAAACTCATGGATACCCAGTAGCTTCAGGTGGAAGATTAGTCCTAATATGAGTCCTAAAAATGAGATAGCCAAAAAGAAAATGGAAAGAGTTCCATATACCAGTGCAGTTGGAAGTTTGATATATGCAATGATGTGTACAAGACTAGACATCTGTTATGTCATAAGACTTATGAGTCATTATCAATCCAACCTCGGTGAAAGAAATTGAAAGGCTGTAAAGGGATCTTAAGATACTTAAAGAGTACTGTTGACTATGCACTGTGCTATCAAAGGAGTGATTTATGGTTGATAGGATACTCCAACGTAGATTTAGATGGAGATGAAGATTGACTTCAGGCTATACTTTCTTACTTAACAATGGGGCCATTTGTTAGAGCAGCAAGAAGTAGACATGTATTGCCCTACACTTTATGGAAGCTGAGTTTGTAGCATGTACTGCAATAATGCAAGAGGCTATATAGTTGAAGAGATTTTTAGAACATTTTGGATTTGGAATGAAAGTACAAATCCAGTGTTAATTTATTGTGTTGCAACTATAGCCTATACCAAAGATCCTAAGTACCACGGCAAAACCAAACACATAAACATTAAATACAATTTTATAAGGGATTATATAGAGTAAAAGGTTATCACTATTCAGTATATTTTCATGAAATGTATGATAGCAGATCCCTTAACAAAAACCATAGCCAAGGAGATAATTGAGAAACATGTAAGGACTCTTGGCATGGCTAGATTGACTTAATGTAATATTTTGGTTATATTAATGAAAATTTTCATTACTTCCATATGTGTACACTCAAGAATATACAATGTCTAGTATGTCATACAGGTTGATAAGGTTGACTCTCTCACACATGCAACTGCCTTTGACATTCAAATCAAAGATGAGACATTTATATTCACTAACATGGCAATAGAAATGTTGATATGGTAAAGAAGAAACACAAATCATATGTCACCTTGATCAAAGAGCAAGTTGAGATGAGATCCATAAGCATACTTGGATCCATGGATCTTACATGGATCAAGTCATAGATCCCCATATCCATGATACCTATAGCCAAACAACAAATTCTCCTAAATTGATCTCGTACGAGATCTAATGAACACAAGAATTTGGGTTTAGGTACAGTGAGTATCTGAACTTAAGTTTGTATGGTGTTAATAATAAATGAAAATGACATACGCTCTTACAAGGAAGAGTAACACCATAACTTGTGTTTCATACCACATGTGCTTAAGAATCGTAATGGGAAGCAAGTGAATAAATCCCTGTTTCATTGCTGTGTGAGTCCTGGAGAGAAAAAATCCTTTTAATGATGTCCTTTGACTTTGACATTATCATAGAGACATGTTACAGTGTCTGTTACTTTAACATACATCCTATGGTTATAATTGATGAAACTTAAAGGTATCATACTAGGAAAGCGACTGTCTCTTATCAAAGTGGTATATGGGTGAAAGGAAGATTATCTTAAATATACATGTCTATGCTCGTATTCAAGATATGTCCCTTATGAAAAAATTTATTGATTTATAAATGTGGATACTATGCATATAAGAGAGACTATCTAAATCTTAAACTGACTCAAGAGGAATAAGATTAGTCATAATGAGAAAAGTGTATATTGGAAAATTTAGGACATTAAAGTAGGAATTCAATTAAGAATAAATTCAACTTTAGGGTTATTTGTGTTAGTCCTTAATAGAATTCCTAGTACAAACACCCAAAATGAAGACATCAAGTCTATGTGATCATGGTAAAGCACCTTGTATGAAGAGAGGAAAGAGAAAGAGACATGCTGACATTATCTTCTTTGCCAAGTATGAGTGGGAGATGTTGGGTTATCCACCTTTAATGGATCAAGCCTATATATATAAGCCTTAATTGAGGAATGGGTTTTTGTCACAATTATAGAAATGCTTGGGTTCAATATACAATTTACTCAGGACCTCAAATGTAGTTTTCTCTATTTTTAACCTTTAAATTTAAGAGGGAACAGTTTCTCAACCATATTAGCACGCTCTCGCATTTCTCGTTTAATTATGAGAGCAATTTAAAAACTTATTAATTAACAAACTAAAGCTAATAACTTGTGCTCTCATACTTCCTTCATTTTTCTCATCCTCACTGTGTGCCTTTGTTGTGTATCTAAACAAAATTCAACCTTGTAGCTTTGTTTCCACATACATTCGTGCAACTCAACTGCTATAGGTATGTATTCCTCCTTAGTTTCTTACAAATATTATTCTTGAAAAAATGACAGAAAAATCCCCCTAAAATATTTAAATAACAATGAATTTTATGTTAAATATCATAATTCTTCTCAAGTTCATAGAGACCATTATAACATCAATAATTTTTGGTGAAATAACTAAAATACCTCTAGTTTAAAATTTTAAAAAAATAGCAACAAATATAACCCTAAAAAAAGTAAATATCAGTAACTATATTAGTTTAATCAATAGCTTTTTTTTTGTTGCAATGACTAAAATGGCATAAGTGATAAGTTCCATGTTTTATAATTTAATAGGTGTAGATTTGATTATATTTATTAATATTTTATATCTATTTAATTAATATTTATATATTTTCCTCTCATTACTTAATCATAAGACAAAAAGAAATTTTGATACAAAATCTACTCATATCTTTCTTTTTTATATCTTGTAGGAACATAATAGATTAAACAAAAGAAGAAAATACAGGAAAAGAAAAAAAGAATATATATTGAAGAAGCAGATTTTCATATATCATATCATGAGGCAAATAACATATATATATATATATATGTATGTATGTATGTATGTATGTATATGTATACATGTATATATATATATATGTATGTATGTGTATATATTAGAGTGCCACATCTAGGAAAAAAGGAGGAACATCCACTTTAATTATAAATGCTCCCCTCCATCAAGAGGGAAGGTATCCAATCATTTATCTAAATATCTTAAGAATTCTCTCTAAGATATTTGATTCATAGAAGCATTTTGGAGGCTGAGTAAGATCGTTGAAGAGTTCTACATATTATAATTATTTTTTTTTTACTCCTTAATTTTCTCTGTAATCATTTTTCATGATTGAGAATTTTAGAATAGTGTTATTTGATTTTATTATATGTTTCTAAATTTCTCAATTGGGGTAAAGATGATGAGCTAGTTTTCTATTTTCTTTGTTTTAACACTTTGCATTTATATTTAAGAATATTTTTGCTTTTTCTAATTATATTTACTTCTCTTGTTCTTCATATTGATTTTATGACTAGCCACCACTTAATCAAATCTATGGGTAATTTTGATGGATTGGGAAATAAAGAGAGAACCTAGATCTAGAAAAATAAACATAGATAAATAGGCTAGGGATAGTTTTAAAAATTTGTGATAACTTAAACTATAGCTTAACTGTTTAATTAGTTGCTTGGGTATTATGGAAACAAATTCAATGCAAATTAAAAAGGGATTAATAATTTGAGAGAATATTATGACACTTTAAGAATACCTGTCACTATAACTGATTAAAGAATTAACTCAAAGAGTAAAAACTAACAATTTATAAGATGAATTCTAAACTCCAATGCTTTAAATAATTGTGTTTTCATCATCATTGTTTTCTTAATTTATTTTTATTATTTATAGTTTCATCAAATTATCCATTTTATCTATTTTCTTGAACTATTAATTATTTAAATTAGTAAAAGCGTAACTTTCCTATAGGTTCGACACTTGAAATATTTTGAGTAATTTATTACTGTAATTTTGTACACTTGTGATAGCAATTAATAAGCAAGTACAATGTCCCTTGTACAAATTTTTGATTCACTAAATTCAAGTATTGTAAATACCATAACTAATTTAATTTAAATAATAACTATCATTCTTTTAATAATAATTAGAATGAAACAAGCGATTACAATTTCTCCTAAGCAAATTTTTGATTCACTAAAACTCAAATACTGTAAACATCCATAACTACTTTAGTTTAAGTAATATCTATTTTTCTTCTCAAAATTACTAAAACAAAATAATTAATTATAACTTTCCCTGTGCAAATTCTTTGTTCACTAAAAATCGAGTTTTGTAAATGTCTATAACTACTTTAATTTAAATAATAATTACTTTTATTTTAATAATAATTAAAGAAAAATAAGAAATTACAGTTTTCAATGTGAAATTTTTTATTTTAAATTTATAATTTACAAAAAATTATTAATGTTGGAAAAGTTTTCAGGGACTTAAAAAATTATAATATTTTGAAGACTTTATTGTCATTTATATATTTTAAAATATTTTTATGTCATTTTCTCAAGGTTTTTTTCCTCATCAACAAAAAGCTTTCGGTATTGTTACCAAAAAAAAAAAAAAAAAAAGCTTTCGGTATATATCTATATCTCACACACATACACACAAACAACACACACACTCCCTCCCCTCCCTCTCTATCTATCTATCTATATATATATAATAGTTCACACGTGCGCGTTATACAATACAATATAATATATCTATAGCCTTTAATTATGAAATTATTTCTATATATTTTGAATTTAATATTTTTCTTTTATAAAGTTCAACTTAAAGTATTTTTTAAAAATATTAGTCCTCCCTGTTTCATTAATCCAATGGGGTCAATTAAAAATAGATAAAAACTAACATACTTAGCCTTATTTATTTAAGATATTTATTTTCAATTAAATTATGATATATGTATATTTAATAAATTATTTATTTATAAGAAATTATTTTTTTAATATTATTAACACATTGAAATCCACATGTTATAACTTGATTGGATAGAAACATATTAAGAATATAAGACTAAATACATAAGTCTAACCTTTAAAAATATTAGTTTTAGAAAGATTCTATTTCTAGTGCCTCAAAGGTGAAATAATGTTCAAATTTTTATTAAGAGAGGTGCTTATATTTAATAACTGATCATGTTTTAAATTGAATTACTTTTAATAGAAAGATATTTACAAACAATAAAAAAAATGAAAGATTCCATTTCAAAAATAAGAAATTGATCGTTAAACATTATTTTTAATCCCAAAAATTTCTCTAACTTTATATTTAGTTAAAGTATATATTTAATCATTTAACTTAATATAAAGTTTCATTTTAGTCTCTTATTTTTAGGCTTAAATATATATTAGATCCTTTAACTTTAGGCAATGTTATATTTTGGTCTCTTAATTTTATAAAGTGCCTTTTCATTCCTATAATCCTAATATTGTTAGTTTTATCAATTGAACTTTCAAATATTAAAAAATCATTCTCAAATGTTATCATATTAAATTTATTTTTTAAAATAATAATGATTAACACAAAAAATAATTATCTAAAACTAACGTTGTTAGAATTAAATAATTAAAAAAATATTTTATAAAATTAAGAGATTAAATTAAAGCCTTATATGAAATTAAAAGACCAAAAGTGCTCCAATGAGGGGTTGGCGCAGTGGAGGTGGACTACAACTTTTAAGAAAGAGATCTTAGGTTTAAAGAGTTGAAGTCGTGGGGACACCTTTAGGGGAACCCCTCAGCTGCAAAGTGGCTAATTAAGTGGGGTACCAATAAAAAAGAAGAAGAAAACTAAAAGTATACTTTAATTTTTAATTTTATAAAATATTTTTTTATTTCTTTAATTTTAACACTGATAGTTTCATCAATGAGGAATTCCTACATTGAAATATTAAATATTGATACCTTAAACATTGGCATTTTAAGTTTAATTCTTTAAAATAATAATGATTGATATAAAAATAATTCTTTGAAATAATAGTATTGAGGATTAAAAAGATACTTTATAAAAATAAAGAATCATAATGAAACTTATATAATATTTTATAACTAAATCGATAACTTAGACTTTTATATTTTGAACCCAAAATTTTATATCAACTCCAATTTTTAACGAAGGTAGCATCTATTATGGCATAAGACATGACTTTACAAATTGAATAAGATGCTAAAGTGATGACACATTAAAGGTCAAAAGAAAAAGTGATGACTCAGATATCAGATTTCAACCTCTTTTTCCCCTTTCTTCCTTCTTCTAATTAGTCCAAGGCTACTTTAGGAAGTTCATGCCCCTTTGATCAGCCATGATTTTTCGAAAGTGTTGATATTATTCCTTCAAATTTATTACAAGGGGGCCCCTTTTTGTTCCCCCAAGCATAAAGAAAAAAAAAATTAAGAATCGATAGTCAAACAATGTTATAAAAAAGTGATATTTTTCTTTGGTTTAGCAAAGCGATCAATCACAGAAAATGGGCATCCTTTCCCTTTCTAGAGCAATGATTCCTAGGTTAACTCAATTAAATGAATGAGAATATTATTTCCATTATAATCAAATTTAAATATAATTTTTTTTGCCATCACTAATTTAAATTAATATAATCCTCTCTTCGTTTTAAATTGTGAGATACTTTTAAATAAAATTTTACATATCAATAAAATTGATTAAATACATTTTATAACCTTATTTTTTCAAGATAAAAATATAAACTTTTAAAAATATCATTCATTTAATACTCCATTGATAAAATAACATTGAAAAGAGAGAATACATGGGAAGGATAATATTGAAAAAATATTATTAATGAAATTTTATTTTTATTAAAATGTATATTTTAGAATGTTGAATCTTTTTTAAAAGTATCTTATAATTTGAGTTGAAAGAAGTATAAGTTAACAGTATAAGTCTACAACTCCCATCACTTTTTTTATTGATTTATGTTGATTGATGATTTAAAATAAGGTTATTGAAAGTTTGTATCACATATCAAAATATTTGAAATCTAGATAATAGAATATGGAATATCTTGACTTATCTTTTATAAAACTATTTTAAAAAACTAGTTTAGATAAATTAATACAATTTAAATTAAAAATATCATAAGATCTTAATCTTTTCACTTGATTAAAATTTCATAACGCCTCCCAATCCTCAATTACCAATCTTTAAAAGAGTTAACCTTGCTCAAATTTCGTCCAAAAGAAGTACAATGGTCATTTTTCCAATAATTAACAGGAGATTAAAAGTGTTTTGATTAGCAATGTCAATCTTTTCCCATCATTGTTCATGAATTTTCTTCTGTCCAAGTATTTGTAAATAATATAATTTGAACAGTACAGCTTCTATAAAAGGACAATAATCAATGACTTCATTTAATTTACCTACATTTATCTTGTATGCAAGTTGAGCTTATTGCTTTTCTGAATCATTGAGATGTATATACATTGGTGTTGTTGCTCTTGCTAGTCAATTGAGTTGGATAAGGCACTAAGATATTTAATTTTTCAGAACAACTTTGTTTGACATGTCATCATCATTTGTTTGTGAAATCCTCTCATAGGTTGTCAAGTATGAGGACAAGATTGATGACATTTTTTTTTTAAAGAAAAGATCGAAGTCTAAAATTTATATACCTTATAAACATATTATTTTCATGACAATAAAATATTCCATTGTGTGTGTGTGTGTGAATTTGACACTTCAGTTTCAAGCTTGTGACTTTAAAGATTAGTGGGACTTTGAAGCTTTGTGAATTTAATACTTCAGTTTCAAGATTGTAACTTTGTATAATGTGAACAGGCTATAAGACGTCTTGCATTGTTCTTTAAGGGATCAAAGAGCAATTTCACCCTTAAATTACAAATCTATGAGCGTCTAAAATTCTAAACTCTTTTTTTATGCAATGTTCTCTTTTAACATTTAAAAATAATGCAATATCACTCCTACTATTAATTAAAGTTAATTTTGACTATTAACCGACAAGAAAATGATAAAAAATACCACAAAAAATATATAAAAGGACTAAAATAATTGCATAAAAGAACCCAAAGTTACAAATAATGACACAAAAAATTGCAAAAAAAACCATGAAAATTTTCTTGATCCTTTTTTATAATTTTTAAATTATTTTCTATAATTTTTTAATCTACTAACAGTCAAGGTTAACATTTGTTAACAATAAGGGCAATATTGAACTATTTTTAAAAGTTAAAGAGGAATATTGTAAATAAATAAATTTAAAATTTCAAACACTCCAAGACATATAGTTTATGGATAAATTTGTCATTTATCCTTTTTTAATTTTAATAAAATATCATGTTTCCCTTTTCATTATTTTCTAATCAGTTTCATACAAAACCAAATGAATGGAGAAGATAAACAGACAATTGTGTGTGGAATCCTTCATAGAAAATCATCAATCTATGGTATAAAACTTGTAACAAGCTTCACAATTTAATCTTATTATGGTCTAATAGAATATTCTTTTCTCAATTTGGAATTCTTAGTCATGAATAGTAAATCTCATCAATATATCAATATTTCTTTCAATCTTATATATAAATCATTGTTGACAACCTTACCAAAATTAATGAGAGGTATTTAAATTATTGATATTGTCTAAAAAAGAAAGAAATTTTTCGATTTATCTTTAGTAAATGCATCATCTTAATCTACTCGTAGAAAATTGCGGAGAAGTAAAACTGAGAGAAAGTAATTCATAGTCTGTCTTTTTATGCAAAATAACTTGTGAAAAAGACCATCAATTCTTTCAATTGTTCATAATTCTCAATGAAAGTATTACAAAATTCTATCCTCTTTATATTCTGTTCCCCTTTTCTCTTGGCTGACAGAAAATTCACCACTTTCTCTTTAAAGCCAAAGTGATGATAAATTGAATAGTTCTTGCAACTTTGCTGACTCCTCAAGCTCTTTAATTTCCTAACTACTTGAAAACTTAGAAAATTGAGTGTGAAAGGCATGAAAAAAGCAGTACTTTTATATTTCTTAGGAGACATATATCACTGATGATATGCTTCAATGGGACGCTTTCATTCATAACACAGCATTTTTCATCATAAACGTGTAGGCCATTGAATGCTAAACACTTAGCATCCACATTATACTGATGAACTATAGCAGATACATGAATAAAAATACTTTCTTTTAAACTTTTTATTGTAGTACTGGTTTCATACTCATGCTTGATCCAAAGAATAGAACTTACAATCATTATGCCTCCCCATTGTAGAGGGAGGAAAAAATAACAGAAAAGAAAAAAGCAAACATATCAAAATAGCTTGTACACCTTAGTGACATTCTGGTGGTAGAACTTTGAACCTGGGTCTGTCATTACAGTATGAGTAAAACATCAATTTCCTTCTTGCCCAGTCCATGGCTTCTATCTGCTGCTGAGACAGCTTTATGAACTCTGGTCCATTAACTGGGTCTAATAAGCTTGAAGAAATGGCCTTCACACAAGAAGACACTGTGGCCAATTCTGTGGGATTGGATATGCAGCCGCTGAGTTCCATGTTAGTGAATGAAACAACAAATGGTGCATACTTATAATTAACTGGGTACTTTCCTCCGTGAGTGGCCCATTCTGAACCATCCCATATTGTGGCATGTACGGACATTGGCTTTGATGGGTAAATAGAAGGATATTTATTACTGTGTGTGAACTCCCTCACTGGTATGTTGTCCACTAAGAACCTGCAAGATTCAGATACAACAATAACAAGCACATAAAATCTACAGCTGAGTTGTACTATTTGCAAGCCAAATATAGCATGGCTCATTCTTCAAACTTAGTGAAATACATAGGGAGATGTGCCTAGTTCTGCTTATATCAAAAACCATTCTCATCTCATCATTTTGTTAGAGTTAGTTCTGTCTCTGAAGCTTAAAAGCTTGTACTTGAATCTCTGTTGTTTTCAAGAAAATTCAGCTTGGCATTGTTATCAAACTTATGTCTATGCACTCTTAAATTCTATTAAGTGTTAACTTGTCTAGTCATTTACTATATTTTTTTGATATAACTATCTGACTGGGTTAAATTTGAACATTGTCTGGCTTAATTAGAAATACATCTCTCAAAGGAGTTTTTGGCATTCACACTAACTCAAACCATCTACTTAAGTGGCCATGGCCCTTTCCATTAGGACCAATGCCTATTGATCTAGTCATTTACTACATTGCTCTAAATATGGATGATTCAAGCCAGCATGTCGATAAAGTGGTATCTGATTATTTAGTGCTTAACTGGAACATGGTTGTTCATGCCAGCAAAATCTAGCAGTACAATATAGCCAAATTTAAAGAAAACTTAAGTGACAATCTAGGGATTAATAGAGTAGTTTAACATTATCCCTGTCTTTTTTAAGGTTGAAACATGGTTTTCCTTACACTGTGTGATAGTTGTTCCAAAGGATGCTGTAATGGTGATGCTGCTCTGTTGGGTCAAACCAGAGATAGAACTTCTCTTCTCTTCCTGTGCTGACACTTCCATTGGCATATATATTTGTCTGAACGATCCAATCGTTTCTCTTATCATGACCAAGCAGCTCAATATCTATCTCATCGTGGTTGTGAGGGAATGCATCTGCATTAGACAGCTGACATTTCCTCTTGTTAATTTCTTGAGTAGCAATAGCCTCATAGACGTTTCAATGCAAATATATATATATATATATTTTGTATTGTAGTATACTCTCTCCGATCATATTTATAAGTTATTTTTACCAATCTCATCAATACCAATACAATAAAAATACAAGAAATAAAAGTAAGTGAAATTTCAAACATAACCCTTAAGTAAAAAACAAAAAGTAAGCTAATCATATAATATTATTTTTTCTATCTCTCTCTTACTTTTTAAGGGTAGTTTGGGAATTTTAATTTAAAACAAAACAATTCCATCAACTAATGACTTATAAAGTGGGTCAAATTATATTTCTAAAAGGTGATTAATATTCAGGATCGGAGAAGTACTTGTTAAATTAAGAAAATTCTTATGGATATACATTGTAACTATCTATTCAAGGAATCAATGAAAACTCACTGAAATGAGTGTTTTTGGTTTAAAGAGTGTTAGTGTTGGACATATCATACTTGTTCAAAACTCTAGGAATAAATTAACAATTGGGTAAAAAAAAAAATTATTAGTTATATCTAGCTTTAGCCCTAAATTTTAATGAGTAAGCAAGTTTGACCCTGAGAGTAACAAGCTTGTTGCATGTTAGTCCGCTCTACATCGCTGATTAGTTGGCAGAAAATTAATGGAGACTAACAGGTACACTTTACTAATCTGGGTGTAAATTTAAATGTACTGAAAAATTCAGAGATAAAATTGCCAGAGAGATTAGAGAAAATTCTTACATAGAAGGCTACAACAACTCCAGATGACAGACCAGTAGGTAACTTGATTGCAGCACTGAAGAATCCATAGTAGTATCTGCTTCGCGAGACCAAACCAGAGCCTGTGGAGCAAAAAGAATTAAAAAAGGTTTCACAAAAAGCTCTCAAAGATCAAAACTTTACACATTGATTTAAGTAAGCATCATTGTAACCTGAAGTTT
Source organism: Prosopis cineraria (assembly GCF_029017545.1). NCBI lineage: Eukaryota > Viridiplantae > Streptophyta > Magnoliopsida > Fabales > Fabaceae > Prosopis > Prosopis cineraria. The sequence continues at coordinate 12,804,976 of NW_026555341.1, read as the reverse complement.
TGTCCAGAGCCAGAGTGGCCATGGACCCATTGCTCAGAAACTGAATATTTGAGGCACCAAAAGATTTAGAAAACCCACGATCAACTTGAACATGTGGAAAAGAATCAGTTAAAGGAGTGACACTCGGAGCTGTATAATGTCTGTCATGAGAAGAAACACGAAGTGCTAAGCAAAAGAATATCAGAAGAACAGAGAGAAATTGCTTTTGTCGCCAAACTGCCATGTTTTAGTGCAGTGATGAAGAGAAAAATATGGCATGTTAGGGATATTTATTGGAAGAGGATTAGGGAGGATCCTAATCTCTGCTTAGTTGTTCACTAGCTGGCTATCTTTTCCTTAGTGTCTTATTTGGGGTAGTTGTTTCGCAGTAGGACCAAGTAGGCAACGCATGTGTCTGTGTGTACTGTGTTGGTTCTAACTGATGAAATGATAGAAGGAAGTTGGGTCAACACTGTTCTACATTCTTTTGTATGAAGTTGATGATTGTGATTATTGGTAATAATAAAGACAAGTTGGATTAAATGCATGTCCAACCAAGTAAACTCAAGTAGTAGTTAAAAGAACTAAGGTCAGGAATTAGGACTTTGATTTCTTTTTTTTTTTTTAGCGTAAAAGTCTAAAAGGATAATTTTATTCTTGAATTATAGACCTAAAAGTATTTAAAATCCTAATTTTTTCTTTTTTGGTGCATTGTTGTTTCTCAACATTTAAAAGCATCGAAATATGTCTTCTCACACTGACTATTAAGTCAAACCATATTTTCTTTTATAAGACTAGTCAACATTCTTGTATTTAATATGAGGGGGTAGATGGCAATGTTTTTAAATATTGTTGAACAAAAATACATCTAAAAAAGAGGCTAGGATTTTAAATATTTCTAAACCTATAATTTAAGGGTAAAATTATTTTTTGACCTTAAGCATTGAAACTTCATTGAAGAATATGGTCCTTTGAGCTTAAGGATCTTTTTTTAGTACTTTAAAATGTTAGGCATGTCATTTACACTTGAACAAAAAATACTGTATTGAACAGATTCAGTACAATCCCATATTAATGTCCCTTTTGACACAATGAAATACTTTGTTTTAAGAAATGAAAGGAAAAAAAAATGAATGGAAATAGAAATAGGAAAATGAATGGAGCTCCACTTCTTAAAAAAATATGTTTGATATATACATATATATATATATATATATAAGAATAATAAAATAATTGTAATAATTTTACACACTATATGTATTAGATTGATGATGGGATTGAATTTTTATGGTATTAAAAAACAAAAATATCCTAGACTTAAATTTTGTCTTCGATGAAGCCTGGTTTGCCTAAGGCAGGTTTTAAGGCATTTAAGTGGAGTTACCTTTTACAATGAATTTATTTTCATTACATCAAAAAACCAGTTTACATGATTTCAATCTTTTTTTTTATTCCCTCCATCTTTATATATAAGATATTTTTAATCAACACATAAATTAATAACAATTTATTATCTAATTAAAAGCATAACAACATTTTAATTTTATTCCTAATTATTATAAATAAAAAATGAATCTCCTTTTTTAAAGTAAATTAATGAGTGTATTTATTTTTTTCTCTTTTTAATTTAATAAGGGTATAATAGTTCATTCATTAAAAAATACTAACAACTCTTTATATTTAAAGATAAAAAAATTTAAAAAACTTTTTATATAAAGAAAGAAAAAGGATACTTTTTAAACTTTTTGAAAGTGTAAAATTGTGCATGAGTTTTTAATTGAAGTAAATGCAAGTCCCATATATTATATGAAAGAAAAGCGACTTCTAGAAGTATTTTAACTGCTTATTTTAATATATCTCTTATTAATTACCTTATGATAACATCTAATGCATTAAATTGAGAGACATCAATTTTTTCTTCTTGTAAAGAAAAAGTTGAGTAGTACAATGATGAATGATGAATCAAAATAAAGATCTTTTTCACATAGCATTAAAAACTTACAAGTAGATTGAATCCAAAGCCGATTTCATGAGATTGGAAGAATTAGTTGGAGTGCATTAAAAAGTTAGGGAGCGTGAAAAGGACATAATGGTTTATGGTTGAGGACCTTGATGGGAAATCTCAGCTGAAATATCTTATCGTTCACACTAAATTGTATCTGCACCAAGTGTTCTAGTAAGTCACTTAAAAAAAAATAATAGTTAAGCCTCATAATATTTAATAAATAATAATTTAGTTTTCAATAAATTTTTTTAAAAATAAATTAAAAATATCTATTTTAATAATTATAAATTAATTAAAGTATACATTTAATTCTTTAATTTTATATAACATTTCATTTTAATCCTTTAACTTTATAAAGTATCTTTTTAATTATTTAACCTTAACACTGCTAATTTTATTTCAACAAATTTTTTTAAAATAAAAATAATTAATATAAAAAATAATCATTTGAAACTAACAATGTTAAGGTTAAAGGATTAAAAAGAATTTTATAAAATTAAAGAACCTTATTTACGATGCTAGGGATGATTGCTTCCATTATTGACCAAAAAGACACCAAATTCTCAAATTAAAATCTTATATAAAGTTAAAAGACTAAACGTATATTTCAACTTTATAAATTTAAGAATTTTCATTACAAATAAGAATTTAAAAATCATATATAACTTTTAAGTTGTAACAGAAATTTTTATTTGTAATTGTTTGAATTGATGTTTTTAATTTATTTTTTAGATAATTTTGTCAAAATCTAATTATCATTAATTCAATCTTTGGGATATAATTGTTATTATTCCTACAATTAACTCATAAAGTTATATTATTAAAATTATCTAAAAATTGTTTTGATTTTTATTTTCATTCTTAATAACTACCATAAATTTTAAAAGCAAACTAATTTTATCTCCTCATTGAAAGTTGAGAAGAAGGGCATATTTGGAATACAATATTTAATGCTACAAAAACTTTTTCAAAGTATATTATATTAAATATAAAAAAAATTTTCTTAAATGATTAATGAAGATTGAATCTAATAAAAGAGACTAGCTTTTAACAACGTAATAAACTAAAATTTGAATTCTGATGAGAAAGTGCCCACGTTAAATGTTCAATCGTACCTCCAATAAAAAATGCTTGTAAAAAGTACTTATGAGCAATAGCATTGCACTATTTTAATTTAAAATCTTGAGTTTGAACTCTAAAAATATATTAGTGGTGAAGCTTTCAACTAAGAGATCTGATCTGGTTATATCCAAATTAATTTGGACCCCACTAAAAATCTTTCATCCTTGAAAAATTCTTAAGTAAATCGAGTGCACCACATTATTTATGGTCTGTCCAATAAAAATATAATATTTAAATTATATTAAATGTAAATTGATTTTTATATTAATAATAGTAGATAGAGAAAGTAAGAAATTAAATTTATATTCTATTATAAGAATAAAATCAGTTAAAAAATGTCACATAAAATTATATTTAAATTACTTAAAATATTTTAATTAAATAAATTATAAATGATAAAATACATCTTCTCTATCTAAATATTTCTGTCCGTCCTTAAGGTGAGCATGGCTTAAGATACCAGGTCTTTTTTATGGGAAAGAAGATTTGATGAAACAAACCACCTGGCAGCATCCGAATCTGTTGAAAACGCGTAGGCTTTAATTGGAATTTGACTCAAGTCAACTAACCATACGTTCCTCATTCCTGACAAACATCATTTTCACATATACATTCATATAATGTCTAATTATTTAAATCTAATTCATATTTTTACTTTTTTTTTCAATTTAAAAGACTGGTTGACCTTGTTAAATCCAAGTTCACACTACATAATGTTTAAAAGTCTCAATTTTAGTACGAATTTGGTTTGACAGTGATGAGAATATCCTGAAATCACGCTAACTAGTAATTGCCACTTCTAGACAAAACCACAGTTTGGAATCACATATACTCCATCTGTTTATTATTATAAAACATGTTTTTAAAATTTTATGTTTTAAAGTATTTTTCATAATGTTAAGAGTAATTAACATGCCTATTCTAAAATTATCCTGACAAAAATTAATTGACCTCCCATTAATGTAATAGTAATTGATATGCCTATTCTAAAAATGTTCTGACAAAAATTAAATTGACCTCCCGTTAATGTAATTGATCAAAACAATAAACTTTATTCTTTACAATTTAAAATATAAGACATTTTAATTAAATTTATAAGAATAAAAAAAGTAGTTTATTGGTAAAAAAATTATCACTTCTTTCTAAGATTACCCTTCAATTAAAATAATGTATCTTAATTACTTTTAATTTCTCTTTTATATAATCTGTCTCCACAATAAAATTATTAAGGGCATTTTTCAAAAAACGAATTTGATGTTATTGATTTTTTTGTAAAGTGTTTTATATTCTAGACTAATACTAATTGATAAAAACTGTCTTATTTTTTGAACTAGGGAGCACTTAATTAAGAGTATATTTTAAAAAAAATTAAAATATTGTACAGACATTAACTAATTTCTCCTTCCAATTCTATATATTAGTCATATTGCATAAAAAAAAAAGTGGACTATTAATTAGTGTTTTTCGAAATCACCCTTATTTATAATTATTCAGGATTTCCCTTTTCGAAATTCATGCTTTTAAATTGGATTAAACTTGACAGGTTATTTTATTCTTAGACCATTTTAATGATTCAATTGCATTTTCTTAATTCTAATGAAATAACTAAAAGTGACTTATGTTTAGTATTATATTTAGTATCAAATAGCGTACATTTTTTTTTATCAACTAAAAAACAAAAAACAACAATACTTGTGGGCGTGGCAATACTTGTAGACTTTGCCCTACTAATAGTATCCTTGGCTAAAAGATTGGACAAAAAAAGTGATAGTGAAAACACTCATCCTATTATACTCACCTCCATGATAACTAAAACTATAATATAATGCCCATTTGGATTTTAATTTATATTTAATAAAAATATATTTAAAAAATATAATTATTTATTATGCTTAATAAAAATAGATTTCAGATGTGATTTGAATATATTTTTAAAATTTTTTTAAATAGGTATGTATAATGAGTTTTACAGTAACTTTTGCATGGGGTAAGAATGATAGAAAACCCAATATTGGTAGCCATTGTAGCTAAGATGTGTTCAATATTTCATCTGCTCCTCCAATTCCCAAGAGTCAATTGGCCTTCTTGAATACACATGACCAGCATCAGACAATCTGATTCAATTTAAGATGATCTTATCACTGCTTCAATCATGAGCCAGTATCAGAGTAACAGTGACATTTATGAAAATAATCATATGGACTCAATAAATGGGCCAGGATTGGGTTGTGAAAAATTAATGATGTCACGGATGGAATGGGAGAGTGAGAAGTGAGAAGATAGGTGAATGGTGATATAGGAATCATCATTCATCATTAGACAGAGTGAATCAGAATCTGTGAAATTTGGATTTACTTGGGATTTGCTTCTTCACTGATTATGAAAAAGGCGCTTTTAGGTTTCGTGATGAGGTGTCAAAATGGACGAATCTAATAGCTGTCACTTAGCTGGCATGCACACACACGTACGTACTTGATCCCTCTCACGTACGTTACACACGGATGGCGCCGGGCTCGATTTTTTTTATTTAAAAAGAAGGGTTCATATATAGTCTTAACATCGGGTTAATCCAAATATTGTATTGTCAAAATTTTTAATTTTTTTTAAAAATGGATTTCAATTTTTATTTTAAAATTAATTATTTTTATTATTATAAAATTATAAAATACTCTCTTTATTTAAAAATATAAGATATTTTTTTAAAAGTTAGATATTCAAAAATGTAAAGTATTTTTAATCTTTTAAAGTATAATTATTATCTTTTTTCAAAAGTGCTCCTATTGATAATAATTTTATATTTATTATAGGGTGTTTAATAGAGATAAATATAAAAAAATAGAGTTAGTTTAAAAATAGGTAATTACTTTATTAAAAGGTAAAATTCTGTTAAAAATGTTTTATATTTTTAAACGGAGAGAGTATATGTTTTGGAATGCCTAAAAAATGTGGGAGATATTTTTATTTTTATATAATTTTGTAGATAAAAAATAATAAAAATATAATAATGTTAATATTTAAAAGCCTGTCTCAATGAAATTTTTTATTAATGACACATGTAATTAAGAGCATTTTTTTTAAAAAATTGTTAGTTACATTTTGAAAACCTCAAAATGCCTCATATTATATATCCCTTATGTTTTTTAATATGATACTTTAAGAAATAATTTATAATATTAGATGCAGGGAATGCTTCCTTCACTTTTTTTTCCTCTTAAATTTTTGCATATGGATTATAAGATTTAACTAATATGTTAAAATTTCTTCTTACTCTTCCAATATACGAGTACTTTATTAAATGTAATTCTCTTTTGTTGAAAATCATGTCAAATCAAGATAAGGATACACTCCCACTAGTTGTCTGAATTAGGTAAAGAGAGAATAGTTTTTTTATTTTATTTATAAGTTATATTATTATTTTTTGATTACAAGTTTTTCCTTTCATTCCTATTAAATATTAGTGAGAGAATTTGTGTTATTAAAATTAATATATTTGAAAGCAGTAAAATTAAAAATTTATTAAATTTTTAGATAAGTTTAATGAATTTTATGATTTTGTTAATACCAATAAAATATGTTAAAATTTGAAAATGATTTATAAATAATACTAAAATGAGTAATTGAAAAAAAAATAGCAATCATTATTATTATAAATTTCTAAATTGGCATACCTTTAGCCTTTCACAGGGCAAAGTTTTAAAGCCTTATTTGATACTAAATATAAGATAAAGATGTAGTGTTTATTTTTTTTTTTTCCTGATATTGCTCCCTTCATTACATCAAGCTGCAATTAGCAAACTTTCCATTCTTATACACTGTTTATTATGGTTATTAATTTTAATAAAAGACAAAATTGGAAAGTTAAATATTTTTAATAAGTTTAAGAATATTAACAATAATTTCTTAGGAACTGTCAAATTGATTAACTTTATCCTCTAATTAAGAATAGGGAGTGTGTGTGAGTGCATAGAAACGAGCTTTGAGGGCAAAAGAAAAGAAAAGGAATCAATTTTTTTAATAGGAATATATAAAAAAATGAAAAAGAGTAACTAATAAAGCAATCATGTTAGGTGAATTTGCTTGATCCACATGAGAAGACAAACTTTTTGTTTTTCCCCTCCTCACATCTTTTCTTATTGATGATAATTATATTTAAAACACAATTAGGTAGAGACACATTTTTGAATATAAATTTAAATTTAAATTTAAATTTTAGTTTGTTATGTTATAAGAGACTTATCTCTTCAGCTAAACTCAACCTTATTAGTAACTTATTGATTTTCAATATAAATTTTTTACAAAATATAATGAAATATTCATGATTTTTTTTAAAAAATGCCATTATTCTTTTTTATGAAAAAGAGGGCAAAGCTCAGGCTATATTATTCAACTAGAAATAAATGAAGGGACGAAGCAGCCTCAACATCTTCAATACATCTGGTGAAAAATCTCGCTAGATGGTTCAACAAGAAGTTTACACCTATGCTCTTGCTTCATATCCAACTTGGCTAACCCATCCGCCTTCTTGTTTTTTTCTTTCTCAAGAAAACATGCCTTGCTTCTCGATTTATACGTGCCATCTTTGCGTAGAGGCCATGCTAATATTCTCTGCATCGTTCCAATTTTATCAGATGTCTTAAAGAAACAAAAAACATGCCTTTGATCTGCCAATAATCATTGGTGGGAGCTGTCATTCTTCCTTTTACTCTTAATAAATGGCTTATCACATCATCTCTCCCTTTCCTCCTAATGAAGGATGCACAGGAGCAATGCCAATTCCTAACAGTGACACTCTCAAAAAGCATAACTTATTTGTCAATCATATGTGCTCTTTTGGCTGTCAGAGTGAGGAATCCTTTCCTCATCTCTTTTTTTATGCCCTTTTTCAAGGGCTCTTCGATTTGGCTCTTTATCATTTAGGTCTGATTACTTAAATAATAGTAATTGTGTTCAAGTCCTTAAGGACTTTACTCAGTGTCTTATATGAGATTTGGAGACTGACATTTAAAAAAGAATGGTTCCGTTGATTAACATCATCTGGAAATTAAGGAATGATGTTATTCATTGGGGAACTAAGCTAAATCTATACAGATCTATACATGTGTACTTGGAATGATTTGGATCCTCATGCTGCTGAAAAGAAAGCTCCTGATACAAATCTCCCAAACATCCAAGTAGAGGAATTTCACCATCATAATGAAGGATGGAGTATCATCTGCTGAAAGAATAAGAGAAAACTACATACAGTTCTGGATATCTTGATCTTTCATGAAAGGCGACAACTTGTTCTACTTACTTGGTCAAAACGTAGATCTGTAAATTTTGAATTCTTTGAAGCATATTGTCTCCATTTTCGTTTACTCTGGATTGCAGCCATATCTTCTGGGGACAGTGAAGCTTGAACTCATGATATTTATTTTTTTTGGCTGACTTTTTTCTTTAGCACTGATCTAATTGAAGTTTATTCTTTATCAGCGATTAAGAAGGATATCTGTACTCTTCTAATTAACTTTAGACGAGTCTATAGATTTCTTCTTAGGAACATCAGTTGGCAAGTGGATAAATGTCTACCGTTTTTTTTTTTTTTGGCCTTTTAATATGCACTTACAAAAAGTATCGAGGATAGAGTACTATAATAAACAAGGTCCTTCTATACCTTATCCTCTTCCTTATCCTGATCAAAGTAATAATAACAGATCAAAATGGCATAAATATCTCAATGTCAGTATGTCACCTAATATAATTAATAATTATATCACATTCCTTGAATAGTACATTAAATGTGGGCCTTCAATTGGTCAAAATAAATATGGACTTTTATGAGTTTAGTGAATCCGATGAAACCCAGCCCAAGATTTGGTCACTTGCTCAACAATTGCCGTACTTCTCTTCACAAAATTATTCTCCTTTAATTTTATTATACACAAGTCCAGTTTTTGACAGGTAATTTGCTTCTCATACATTTTTTTTTATTGTTCAAAGGTATTGTTCTAACTCTGCCTATGTTTATAGTCGGTCCCAAGCTCGGGTAAAGCAGGAGGGTTGTGTTGGGCCATCAACAGCCAATGTAAAAATTTATTGAATCTATCATGAACATGGACAATAGACGTTATAATATTAATACTAGGTCGTTGCCCATAAGTAACGCGCTGCATGGCTCGAGTACAGTGATAAGTGAGTTAGAGCCGCTGCATCGGCGCCCGGATGTAGTGTTAAATGAGCAAGGGCTACCGCGTCATTCTGGACGTGCGCAGCTAAAGAGGTTAGTCCATGAGAGCAAAATTAGATTTGATACTTGGAATGTTGGGACATTGAATTGTAAATCTGTAGAGGTTGTAAGGGTTATGATTCAAAGAAAAATTAATATCCTTTGCTTGCAAGAAACAAAATGGCGTGGAGAAGAAGCTAAGGATATTCAATGCTTTCAAACTTTGGTATACAGGAAAAGTAAGCGCACACAATGGAGTAGGCATCATTATGGATAAGAAGTGAAAGAAGAATGTTATAGAAGTTAGTAGAACTGGAGACAGAATTATTTCCTTAAAAATGATAATTAGACGTGAGACTGTTAATATTATTAGCGCTTATGCGTCACAAGTCGGGACAGAAGCCAGTCTGAAGGAATTATTTTGGGAGGATTTGGAGGGGTTGATTCGACACATACCACAGAGTGAAAAGATTTTTATTGGAGGAGACTTTAATGGGCATGTTGGGAGGAAGGCTGGTCAGTATACGAAGGTGCATGGTGGTCTTGGTTTTGGAGAGCTAAACAATGAAGGACAAACTCTTCTTAATTTCTCATTGGCATATGATTTTAAGATTGCCAACACTTGTTTCAAGAAGAGAGATGAGCATCTCATCACTTACAAAAGTGGAGCCTCAATGTCACAAATTGATTTTATTTTGGTTAGGAACACAGATAGAAGACTTTGTAAAAATTGTAAGGTGATCCCTGGAGATGCTGTAACGACACAACATAGGGTCCTAGTCCTTGATGTGTGTATTATGAGTAAAATTCAAAAGCGTCGACAAGTAGTAGCACCAAGGATTAAGTAGTGGCAATTAAAAGGTGAGAAGCAAGATATTTTCAAGTGAAATCTTTTGGACAAAGGAATTTGGGAATCTCAGGGAAGTGCTAACATCATATGGGAGGATATGGTTAAAAAGATACGGGAGGTTGCAAAAGTAATTTTGAAAGAACCAAAAGATTCTGATCCGAGAGATAAGGAGTCTTGGTGGTGGAATAATAGTTTACAGGACAAAATCAAGTATAAAAAGCACTGTTTTAAAACCATACATTTATGTAATAATGAAAAAAATTGGGAGAAGTACCGTATGGCTAAGAAGGAAACTAAGAGAGCTGTGGGTGAAGCTCGTTCTAAAGTTTTTGAAGAATTTTATAAGAGCCTTGAGACGAAGGAAGGAGAACAAAACATTTATAAGATTGCCAAGAGTAGGGAAAGAAAATCAAGGGATCTAGAACAGGTAAGGTGTATTAAGGATGAAGAGGGAAGAATTTTAGTTACAGATGATGAAATTAAAAATAGATAGGAGACTTACTTTTTCAAACTTTTCAATGATAGCGAGGGTTCATCTAGTAACTTGGAGGATTTAGTAACTGGTGAAGGAGAACAAAATTTGTCATTCTATCAAATAATATGTGATAAGGAGGTAAAGGAAGCACTTAAGAAAATGGCAAATGGCAAAGCCAATGGACCTGATTGTATATCTATCGAAGCGTGGAAATGTTTAGGTGAAGAAGGGGTGAGAAGGTTAACTAAGTTATTTAATGTGATCTTACGGTCCAAGAAAATGCCTGATGAGTGGAGGAGCAGTACATTAATTCCTATTTATAAAAATAAAGGAGATATTCAAAATTGTACTAACTATAGAGGGATTAAACTCATGAGCCACACAATGAAATTGTAGAAGAAAGTAATTGAGCACAGGTTGAGATTAGAGACAAGTATTTCTGAGAATCAGTTTGGTTTTATGCCAGGTAGATCAACTACAGAGGCGATTTATCTATTAAGGGAATTAATGGAAAAGTATCGTTGTAAAAATAAAGATTTACACATGATTTTTATTGATTTGAAAAAAGCTTATGACCGTATACCAAGAGAAGTGCTTTGAAAAGCGTTGGAAAAAAGGGAGTACGGATTGCTTATATTAAAGCCATACAAGATATGTATGAGGGGGTAAAAACTAGTATAAGAACGCCTAGTGATCAAATAAAGGATTTTCCTATAAAGGTTGGACTACATTAGGGATCATCTCTGAGTCCTTATCTGTTCAACTTGATCTTAAATGTTTTGACGGAACATATTCAAGGGAAAATTCCCAAATGTATGCTTTTCACAAATGATATAGTTCTTATAGCAGAGATAAGAGAAGAGGTTAATTGCAAACTTGAATTATGGAGGAGGACATTGGAGTCGAAAGGTTTCCGTCTGAGTAGGAGTAAGACGGAATATTTATATTGTAAATTTGATAAGAGACTATTCGACAATAATTTGGAAGTGAAATTGGGAGATCAAATTATACCTCAAGTGGAAAAGTTTAGATATTTGGGAGCCATTATTCAAAATGATGGCGAAATCAGTGGAGATATTTCACATAGGATTCAAGTTGGGTGGTTTAATTGGAGAAAAGCTAAAGGAATTATTTGCGACCGTAAGGTGCCTAATAAACTTAAAGGAAAGTTTTATCGCACTGCTATCAGACCGGCAATGTTATATAGTAGTGAATGCTGGGCTCTAACGGGACAGCAAGAGCATAAAGTTGGAGTAGCAAAGATGAGAATGTTATGATGGATGTGCGGACATACACGTAAAGATAAAATTCGAAATGAGCACGTACGCGAAAAAGTGAGGGTAGCACCTATTGAGGAAAAAATGGTAGAAAATCGGTTGAGATGGTTTGGGCATGTACAAAGAAGACCAAGGGAGGCACCAGTGAGAAGAGTGGAACATATAACTTTGAGTCCGATTAAAAGAGGTAGAGGAAAGCCTAAGAGAACACTCTTGAAAGTTGTTGAACACGATCTCTTAATTAATAATATTTCTAAAAACTTGATAAATAATAGAGCACAATAGCGTCTTGCAATCCATATAGCCAATCCCACCTAGTGGGATAAAGGCATATTGTTGTTGTTGTTGTTCAAAGGTATTGTTCTATCAAAAACAATCACAATTGAAATGTGATTGTTATTAAATATAAACACGTCTTTCAATAAGAGTTTGATTGATGATTAGTTTATTACTTCCCACTTTAGAATGCAGGAATGTTTTGATTTCTGATAGGTTCTAATCTTCTTCCATCTGCACAGCTTTTTGCTCCATCCTTATATTGAACAAAAAAATATGTTATCCAAATACCTCATTGAGAAATCAATTGAATTGGAATAAAAACTTTCAAAAATTGAATGAAGCAATGAAGCGACTAGCGAGACTATTTAAAAAAAAAAATTGACCAGAAAAGGAATATAACAATAATAAACACAATAATTAGTAGCCACCTCAATCATAAATTCATAATTCACGGGCAAAAAAAAATAGAGTACAGGCAACTATTTTCCTCGTAATTCCACGTTGTATCTCAGTCATTGTCGGCTGCCACTCTCTACGCACCTTCAAAAGCACGAGTCCTTTCCATATCTATCGCGCCAGGTGTCACTCTCTCCCTTCTTCAGCCTCAATCGGAAAGAATCTACGAAGCAGCCTTTCCCTCATTTTCATGATTCAAACTTTGAGGCTCCATAGTCAACGAATCCTGTGTCGACGCGTGTCACCCTCGTCCCCTTGCTATAAGTACGAACCCCACGTCCACATCTCTGGCAAAACGAAACAAACAGATAGATCCAATTTCCAAACACAAAATCCAGCGTCACGCTTTTCGTTTTTGTCTTCTTCCTTGTTAAAGTTTCGATCTTCTTTGTTTTCTTTCTCATGATCCGAGAATCAAATGAGTCTGATCGCCGGCTTCTGACCTTCCCGGCGGTTCATCCTTGTGAAGGAATTTCTCTTCCTACACTTTTCACTTCTCTATTCACTATCTCCAGTAGGATTTGCAGTTTCAAATCCAAAGTTTTCTCCAGTAACAAGAAAAATGCCAGAAAAGCCATTCGTATGATTGAGGTTCTTCAGATTTTTCTGGAAGAGATCCTAGACCAGAGATGGGGTGTTCCGGATTCTGTAATCCTGAGCTTGTCGGAGCTCCATTTGACTTTCCAGAAGCTTCAGTTCCTCCTTGAAGACTGCACTCGTGAAGGCTCTCGGCTGTATATGCTTATGGAATCGAATCGGGTCGCGACCCATTTTCAAGTCCTATCTAGATCCGTAGTCACGGCTCTGGATGTCTTCCCTTTTAGTTCCACAGAAATTTCAGAAGAAGTGAAAGAGCAGGTTGAATTGATACTGAAACAAGCACGAGTGGGCGACTTTGAAGTTGAGCTCGAAGACAAACGAGCAATGATGGGTGTTCTATCAATTTTGAATCAATTTGAAAACACGATCATCCCAAGTGAGAGTAATCTCAGATGGATTCTTGATCATATTGGGGTTCGTAGATGGAGTGAGTGTAACAAAGAAATCAAGTTTTTGGATGCAGAAGTTGGGTATGAGCGAATGAAGGAAGACAAAGGAAAGCTTGCGGTTCTGAGTAGTTTAATGTGGTTCATGTGCTACTGCAGATGCGTGGTGATCGAGGTTGTCGATAATGGAGAAGATTACCCGAAATCTGATTGTGGCAAAGAAAGGGAGATTCTGAATTGGTGCTTCAACCCAGGTGATTTTCTATGTCCAATCTCTCTGGAAGTCATGAATGATCCAGTGACGATCGAGACGGGTCATACTTATGATCGCTCTTCGATTCTCAAATGGTTCGGCAGTGGAAGCCTCATCTGCCCCAAGACAGGGAAAAGCCTTAGCAGCATCGAACTGCTCCCAAATTTGGTGCTTCGCAGGTTGATTCATCGATACTGTTCTAAAAACGGCATTCCCATGGCTGATATAGGTCGGAGGACCCGTGATCGTGATAACAAAGCAACTTCTCAGCCTGGAAGTTTTGCAGCTCAAGAAGCCATGAAAATGCTGGCAAGTTTTCTCTGTGGCAAACTTCATAACGAAGCAGAGGTTGAGAGAAACAGAGCTGCTTACGAGATTCGGGTTCTTGCCAAAAGAAACATCTTCAATAGGTCTTGTTTTGTGGAATCTGGTACAATACCATATCTGTTAAGATGGTTGTCGTCGAGGAATCCAACAACCCAAGAAAATGCCATAGCAGCTCTTCTGAACCTCTCGAAACATCCCAAGAGTAGAAGTATTATGGTTCAGAATGGGGGTTTGGAATTGATTGTGAGTGTTTGTAAGAAAGGAATGAAGTTAGAATCTCGCGATCATGCTGCAGCTACATTGTATTACCTCGCTTCAGATGAGGAGAATCGAAGATTGATAGGAGAGGAACCAGAAGCAATCCCATCTTTGATCAATCTTCTCAAAGATGGCTCTGACAGGGGCAAAAAGAATGGCTTGGTTGCTATATTTGGCCTCCTCTTTCACCCTGAAAATCACAAGAGGGTGCTTGAAGCTAAGGCAATCCCGTTATTGGTTAGCATCTTAAAGACCTGTCAAAGAGAAGAGCTAGTAACAGATTCACTAGCAGTTCTGGCAACTCTAGCAGAGAAAAGTGCTGGAGCAATGGCAATCCTTCAAAATGGAGCTTTGCATCCAACCATTGAAATTTTGAATTCTTCTTCAACTTCAAGAGTTGGGAAGGAGCAATGTGCGTCTTTGTTGCTTTCTCTGTCAGTAAACGGAGGGGCAAATGTGGTTGCTCTTCTGGTGAAAATTCCTTCTCTCATGGGATCCTTATATTCCCTACTCAGTGAAGGCACATCTAGAGCAAGCAAGAAGGCCAGTGCTCTCATCAGGGTTCTCCATGATTTTTGTGAAAGGAGGCCCTCTGGATTCAAGACTCCAGTTCTTCCACAAGAACAATTTGTTCACGTTTGGTAATAACCCAGTTTGCTCATTTTTATCTGCACTGGGTATTTTCTTTCATTTGTTTCTGTATATGAGTTTGTAGATACAATTGCAATAAGTGTGCTTCTGATTCATGATATGAGCTCGTGTTTTGAAGAGCTAATATCTGTATCAGCATCAGCTTCTGTTTTTTATTATGAAGCTTGCACAGAGTTATTACAATCCATTTGTTTATCAAATAAGACTGTATTGTGTCTTGTAATTTACCAATGCAATTTATAATAAGATTGAGATTCTTTCTTTATTCTTGTCTCCACAAAAAAGAAAAAAAAAAGAAAATCTTACTCACACAGTGAAAGATGTGAATGATTTAGCTTGTGATGTGATTTCCAATGCCTTCTCTATGCTGCGTAACACTTGCTCCATAGATGGCCTTTGCTGCTTGAGTCCTATGCATGACACGGCTAGCTTTAGTGTGAGGCTAAATGCTTCTCCAGAGTACTCCCCTCTGAGTTTAGGATCAGCAAACTCTGATATATCTCCACCTCTAGCAAAATTTCTAGCCTAAAACACAAAGTCACATAAAAATAGGAGTTAGATGATGGTTATCACTAGTCATCAAAATGGGCCATACCCCTAGTAGGATTGGCCAAGGCCAACCCTGCACAGTGAGATGAGACAACGCGTTTCTTGGATATTTAGAACAAGAGTTTTTGGAGCTATTTTACTTTAACAACCCTTCCGTCAACTTTGATAGCTCTAGTAATCATTATATATGTAAGCCTTGACTTACATTACACACACACACGCACACATTTACAATAGTATTGATAATTAGGTTCTCACCATTTTATCTAGGGACATTGGTCTCTGAAAATTGAAGTTAAGGACCTTCTGTCCTGAAAGTAATTGCAGTAATACGATTCCAAAACTGTAGACATCTCCTGAGGCTTTTACATGGCGGTTTTTCCTGTATTCAGGATCGATGTAACCTAATGTTCCTCTCACCTCAGAGCTCACAAATGATTGGTCCAGTTCCATTACCTTGGACAATCCAAAGTCTGAAAGCTTTGCTTGCATGTTGGTGTCAATCAGAATGTTTGATGGCTGGGAATACCACAAATATCACAGGAGATCAAAGACAGGCAATGGATGAAGATTAATGGAGAGAGAGAAAGCAGATACGTGTTTTCACCTTAATGTCTCGGTGAATAATGCAGCCACCTGGATAGGTATGGAGAAACATTAGACCTCTTGCACAATCAACTGCAATTTTCAGTCTTTGAATCCACGAAAGAACTTTATCTTTGTCTGTCATAGAGTAATTATATGTAAGAGAATTTACATGGAAAGAGGGTTCGAAGAATCTCCATGGATAAACGGGAAAAAAGGGATACCATATAGCCAATCCGAGAGGTTTCCTTCATGACACAGCTCATACACCAGGAAGCATTCACCTTCAGTTTCACAGTATCCAACCAAAGATACCAAGTTTGGATGTCTGACATGGGAAAGGCTTCTCACTTCTCTAACAAATGTCTCTAAATACGCTTCACTGATGATATGCTTGACAGCTACATGCTGACCGTTCGAAAGTATGCCTTTGTACACTTTTCCTGTTATAACCTCAAAACAGTTCAATTTATATGAAAGGTTTTGGATTAAGGGGTTTATTTCATTTGGATTTTCTTGATTATTTTGAAACTATTGAGAGAATCAATATCGATGCTGTATATTTATATAGAATAAAAACCAACATTCCTATAGCTTTCCTGCTTTCATTAATTTGAGTGTTTTTTTTTTTTTTTTTTGGAATTCCTGACATCCATAATATGCTGCAGAGGCAAAACCAAATCAGTTGATGATGATAATGTCTACATGCTCAAACATGCCATAGTTGTAATATAGTCAATCGATACCAAATTAACAATACCCCAAAGGGTAAAATTCCACATGAAAGCAGAAAATAGTCTAGCATCTTGCTCGTAGCTGATGCTAACATGGTTTATCCCTATTAAGTTTTAACTCCTAGTCATTAGCCGGTCTATATCGGTTTATATGTTATCTTGTAGATTTTGTCTGAGTCTTCTCTTTTGGTTTTTTTTTTTTTTTGGGTGCTGTTTTGAGCTATTAAACCGTAATAAACAGAAATCAGAGAACACATTTCAAGAAATGAGGCTTGTTCTTACCAGCTGTGCCTTGACCAATGAAATTTGATGCATCAAGATTGTTGGTCGCTATATAAACTTCCTTCATAGTTTTCTTAAGAGATCTTGAATCCTCTGCCTCTAAATAATTAAACGCATTCAAGTAAGACAAAATATAAATATACAGATGTTCTGGACCATAAAAAATTGTAAAGGCCCTATTTCTATATCACCTTCTTTTTTTGTTGGAGGACTTCTAGTTCTTCTTCCATTCAAGGCCCATGCTGCAAGAAACCCTATCACTGTGATTCCAATTAAGCCAAAGGGTAAAATCCAGAGACCTGCTGCCATCATAGTTTCCACAACTTCATTATGCCTTAAAAGTGATTCAAACGGTTGAAGATGGACTAGAAAAACCTTAATATATTCCTTTCCTCGTGGCAAGAATATAATATGGGAAGATTTGCAGAGAACTGGAAATGAACTGCCTACCTGGGATGAGCTTAGAATTGCCACCAGTTTTGCCTTCTTGCTTTTCTGTAACGGTCAGTGGATTCAACAAGCGAATTACTTCAAGTTCCACAGGATTTACCCCAAAAAATGTGAAGTAAAATCATGAAGTCAAGGAAAATTAACTCGCCAATTTTCATAATTGATGACCTGAGGGGAAAAAAAAAAAAGGGAAATTTACTTTTCTCTAGACCTCACCAGCTGAGGGGCTGTAGGTTCCAAGACATTCATAAACTGCCTGAATTGACTCCCTATCATGAATGCTTGTAAGTGAGATTAGTACTGCAAACCTACAGAGATTAGCATCAAAATCTGCTGACTCTGACTCCTTTTTACTGTCCGATGTTGCACTAATCTCCTCCCACCTTCTTAGACATGCTGTACAAGTCTCATTTGCTCTTCCATTCTTGCTTAAAGGCATACAATCTTCATCTAATCTTCTCAAGTTGTCCCCAAGTTTGTCCATGACATCTGTGATAGAGAATTCAGAGCAACCACCAGCTCCAGTGCTTAGCTTCTCCACTCCACATCCTTTAATATTCTTCGCAAACACATTCGATGCCAAACAAGTTTCTTGCTCTGAGGAATTCAAGTATATTTTTCCAGTTTCGTTGGCATGCGTCCCTAAAGCATAAATGTAACCGTTAAAATCCAATCCACAACAGCTATTTATAAACCCTCCCCAATTGTGCAATTCACAATCAGAGCTATTATTATTCAAGGATGTAGAAGACTGAATGTCAAGGATGCAATCAGGAGCAGAAGTTTGAGAACACGCTTGATCAAGGGTGATGCACAAAAGAAGTAATATGAAGGAGTTTTTCCTTTGAAACTTCATTGTATCAGAGCCAGAAAAGGTAATATGAGACCAGATATAGCTGCAGGCGTTTGAATGTTGAAAGTAACTGGTTGATCATGCTATGTGGTAAACATATCACTGTCATGCTAATTGTTGATGAATCCAATATAGAGAAATATGATGCCAAGTCTTCTTTGTCACTTTGCTAAAAATAAGGAAATGGTGGGAATTACGTGTATGACTTTTAGAATTTTATTTTGGAATTATGATTAGTATTGTCCTCTGACTTCATCAATCTTAACGGAAATGCATGGTTATTCATATGGACTAGTGCATTTCACTAATTTCAGCACATAAAGAATTTTTTTTTTTTTTTTTGGTTGCCAATTAAGTCAAGCCCCTTGCATGAATAATTGTCTTAGGGGACATATTTGATGCAAAGAGAGAGATCTAGAAGTGAAGATTCCATGGCAATTTTCATACAAACAGACACACAAAATAGGCTGAAGGGAAAGAATGAAATTCTCTTGGAGTCATTTGGCTTAAAGGGACAGTTTGGCAAATGGCTGAAGAGCAATTATACTATACACCTCTCTCTCTCTATAGTTGTTTGATCCTTTTTGGCAAAATATGAATATTGTTCCCAGTTCAACTCTGCCGCTTTAAATGAAAGTGACCTACACTAACCAATTCATATAATATATTACACCCCTGAAGTAAGGACAAGTGCCGTATTGCCTCTGATTCAGCATAAAGTAAGTATGAAAAGGTCAAGCAAAAACCAGTACGGATTTAATTTAACCCTAATGCATTAAATTAAATGATGAAATTAGTCATAGATGTTAAGATGTGTACCTCATTGTCCGTCTCATGGTTCGAGCAAAAATCTTTTCTTCCATCATTTGGTAAGAAAACAACGTGTATGACTTTAGAAAATAATTTGAGATATGACTCGGTCTATAACTAACGTCTTGAAATTGAAGTGACTAGCATTTTACGAGGAATTCCTCGGACAAACCCAAGTTGTTAAAGCCTTTTGTTTTTAATTCTTTTAGCTAATTTCAATTTTGCCTTCGAAAAATAAGTTTTCCAAGCAACATAACATTCCAAAACACTTTTTTTTTAACTCTTACTATTGTGAGACTGAACAGTGAAAGAGTAAAAATAAAAATATAAAGAGTAATCTCTTGTATTTATTTATTTTTAATATTTAAAAAATTAAAACAAATAATTATTGGAACATTAACCTTGTGCTTGGCTCGTAGAGGAAATTAGGAAAAAGAGAAAATGAAGAGAAAAGAAAAGTAAAGAGATGTAATTTTCTCTCATTATATTTGGCTAAACGAAAAAAAAAAGGAGAGAGAAAAGCTATTAATTTTATATGGACAATAACAATCTTATTATTTATAAAAATATTTATATAATAAAATTTAATATTTCAACATATTATATATATATATATATAATTTTAACATATATTATTGACTAAACAAAAGCATAATTAAAAATTATTTTATCCAATGCTGACAAAAAAAATATTTTAACCAATTCAAAATTTTATTTATTAAATTATTAAATGTATAATAATTTAATGAATATATAATAATTTAATTGAAAATTAACCTAAAAATTTAGAATTAGCATTTGTCCAATTAGTCTAAAAATTAAATATACAGTTTGCTTAACAAAAGTTTATGATTAAAATGTAACTACACTACAAATATCATGATAAAAATAGAGAGAAGTAAGAGCCAGCAATAAAAAAAATTAGTGGATAAATTTGAAAATGAAATTTTCTATCCAAAATCTCCCCAAATTTGGAGAGAAAATTCCATTTCCAAATTTATTCACTAATTTTTTTATTGCCCCAAATTTGGAGACAAAAGTTGGAAGTAAAAATATGTGGATCCTATATATTATTTTTCTCTCACTTTTCTTTTCATAATCAAGCAAAAAAAAATGTTTTTTCCTAACTTTTCCCTCCCACTTTTCTCTCTCCCTCACTTTTTTCCCCCCCTTAAAGCGTAACATAAAACTTTATTTAAGAGTATGGAGTGTGCGAATTGGAAGTCAAGAAGAGAGGGTTTGTGAATTGTGAGTGTAAAGTGAATGTTAATTTCATTTTGTTAATAATAATACAAAAATTCAAGTATTTCAGTCAAGCTTATTTGGATTCAATCTTGACTTGGGTTCAAAAAAAAAAATTTAAATTCTCAAGTTTTGTTCCAAAATTTTTTGAGCTTAACCCAAATTATCAATCCTAACAAGAGATACGAACAGGATTTCTTGTTGTGCCTTTCAATTCCAATATTTTTTCTTTGATTTCAACTTGAACCCAATGTGATAGGGTTTGGCCCTTTGGCTGGCACATAATGTCCTATTTGACGAGACTAATTTTCTTCAGTGGATCCCCAGACAAATTGGTTAATCATCCTCATCATTTTATCAAGCAGCCAAGTAGGAATCTTTACATATTGCATGCTACTTCCTCAATTTTTAAATATAAAAAAAACTATCATGTGTTTTTTTCATTTACAGGCAAAACTATAAATTTCAATAAATATTTATCACATTTTCTCCAAATTATCTCTCATAAGGTTAGTGTTCATTTTTATTAGATAAATTTGTTTTAATAATTACAAGGATAGTAGTTTTTAATGAATATGTCCTAAATTGACCTCGTTGAGATCTTAAGCAATATTCCTCTTCAACTTTGTAAAAATAATTTAATATGATTCTTATAGTTAATAACTATTAACTTTGACTTTGACTGTTAGTTAATTAAAAAAATTATAAAAAGAATGTAAAAAATTATATAAAAGGACCAATAACTTTTCGGTAATTTTTTGTAATTTTTTGAATCCTTTTCTACAATTTTCTTAGATCATTTTTTATATTTTTGAAGTTATTTTCTATAATTTTTTGATCAACTAATGATCAAGTTAACTTTTGTTATTATTAAGAGCCATATTGCATTATTTTAAAATATTAAAATAGAATATTACATCAAAAATGAGTTTAGAATCTCACACATTCTCGAACCTATAATTTAAAGGCTATTTGCCATTTAATCTAATTGAGAAATGGGCAAATAAGGGAAATATTAGAATTCCTTATATTTTGGGAAAAATAAAAATTGGTTTTGGCATGACCACAGGAAGGACAAAAAGGCTTCAAGTGTTTCCTAATCATCAACTTAGGCTGGCTGGTGGGAGCCACGCCAAAGAGAATCATATCGTAGAGTCCACTATTTAAACTTGCAAAACATTATTGAACCAAAACAAATGCAAATATATATATATATATATATATATATTATTTTGAATATTCATAACTTTTTTGCTGCCTTATCTTAAACTTGAAAAAAGACTTCTGACCCAAAAAAACAACCTAAAAAAAAGTCTTACTTTATCACCAAAATTTTATTTGAAGCAACACAGGTAGATATCCACAAATGCAACACACACATATCATTTCAGGTTATTTATTCAATACGGCGCGTCTATTTTTTATTTTTAATTATGTATTTATCATCAAAAAAATAATGCAAATGTATTTTTTAATTATGTAATATTATATATATATATATATATATATATATAACAAAAGGTCTCTACAGGCCGTCCATTATTTGCCAGACTCTTTCAGTAGAGATCCTTTGCGGACAAGCAACTCGCGCGTGGGTGAGTGGTTGTCATGTCACTTTTCTTGGAGAAGACTAGCATTTTTAATTAATTGGTTTTTATGACCTATTTTTAAGTTGAACTAAAATTTTATTTTTAATATTTTATATATATAATGAAAGATTTTTCAGTTGTTTCTTTGCTAACAAATTATTGCTTAAATGCAAATAAGTTAATAACATCCTCCAATATTAAAATACTTCCATTCATGTGCTGTGATTAAAATTTTTAAGAAAATTATATTCAAGTGTCACAAAAGAAAGTTTATTGTCAAGAGATTTCATGAATTTTACAAATTCTCTTAAATTTTAAATTCTGCACATTAACAATTTGACTAAGGATATTAACAAAAAAACAACAGTTATTTACAATTTACAAAAGAAAATGACATCTTGTAATAGCAAGTTGTAAATGATCGTTGTCCAATTGTTAACACCCTTAGTGAAATTATCAATACATAAGATTTAAAATTTCAGAGTATTTTATAAAATTTATGAGATCTCTTGGTTATAAACTTCTTTCTATGATATTTGAATGCAATTTTTCCAAATTATAACATTTGAATTGCATTGAGTTGAGTTATAGACATAGGATCTATTCCTTGTAATTTTCATCTACATGCTAACGTGAAATTTCGGTTTTTGGATGAATATGCTCATAAAAGAACATCACCTATTAAAATAAGCAGAGATATTTAAATTCCCCTATGACCATGTGAGTCTTGATTTCTTATTAAAATAATTACAGATTCGAGATATCTATGTCAAATAAATTTTTTTGGTTATCAAACAATTAGAGAATATAGATTTTTTTTTAATTCTCCATTAGGCCATGTGAATCTTTCCTCGATTCCAAGCAAATGGCTATTGGTCACCAAAAAAAACAAACAAGCAACTGATTAGTTTCACTCTTCAGTGCATCATGATTCGTGATTCACGAGATAGAATAATTAGGCACCATGATTCATAAGATAGAATATTTAATGTGATAATATGACTTTTAGTCCCTTATGTTTATTTAGACAAGTTATTAATTCAATCTCTCAAATTTAATTTATATTATTTCAATCATTAACATTTACTTCAATTTTTAAGTTAGTTCTAAATCAAATTAGGTTATTGATATGAAATATACATTGAATTAATTAATATACATAAGCAAAATCTTCTAGTTTCAGCTGCTAATGTGTTATTGATTTTATTATTTTATAATTCTTAATTTAACCTATGTGGCTTTTTGTAATATACGATAGTTTTTTTTTTTTCCTTGAATATCTTGCTTCCTTTTTCTTGTTGTAATAACTTCTTCTTAATGGTAGAGAGTTCACGAAGCGAAACTATGAAGATGAGTAGGAATGGGATGGTCATCAAGGACTCAAAGCAAATCAAGATTATCACAAAAGGACGAACATCATTCTAGGTCTAGGGATGTTGAATATGGAAAGAGGAGACGTCTTACATTTGAGCAACTTAATATGATAGCTTAATATTTTTGGGATAACTTTCGATAAGGAAGAATAGAACAGAAGCTAAAAAATTAAGGATTTTTTCATGGTTTGATTGACTCTGGGTTGTGCTCCTCTGGTTCTATTCAAAACTGAAGCAAATATTGTTTATATTTTGAGAAAATGTATGTGGTATGGTGGTGAAATTATTGAAAAAATTTCTTGTCTAAACAAGAAAAGTCCATCAATTTTCTATGAAATCTCCTCTTTTTTTACAATAACATGTCCATATATTAGAATATATGTGGTTTTGATAGTTAAAGTTGAACAGGGGTTACTAGTAAATTTATCTTGTAAATTTCAAGTTAAATGTAATTGATGACTTTTTGTATATATTTGTATGAAATTTAATGAAAAATTTCATGTTGGTACTTGTTTCGCTAGAAGGGTCAACACTAACATGGCACTATCTAGATATGATATTCATTTTTATGTTAATTCAATTAAAGCAAGTTATTACTTATGCTTTTTTTTTTGTAATTTTTTTTTTGGTTGTGCTGCACATATAAACGAACATTTTGTCGAAAATGATTGGACTTCTGATTGTTATTTTCAAACCTTTCATTGTGGATTTAAAACAAGATGAGTGAAGAGGAGAGGGAGTCTTATAACAGTTGCTAAAGGAAAACAAAAACAATAGAAGGTAAATGCAATTAGGAGAACGCTTATTGTGGTATGATAGTTAAATCATTTTCAATGAAATGTACAAGTTATCTTAGTTGAATTTACAACAAAACATCCACCATTAACATGACTAGATTTGTATATTAACAACACAAAGCCGATACTTATACTTTGTTAATGTGATTTAGTAGCTCAAGAATGTATTGGTGATGTAGGTGGAATTTACAATAGAACATTCATTAATAACATTAAAATATTCATATATTAATAATGCAAGGTTCATGCTTTATACATTATTCGTGTGGTTTAGTAAAACTAGAATGTACAACTTATCCTAGTAAAATTTACAATAAAACATCCACAAATAACATGACAAGGTCCATATATTAACACACAAGGTTTATTTATGTGGCAAACCTGAACATCTACATTACTTAACTGCAAAATTTGTACAACATAAACTTTGTAAATAACAAAATGCTTTCATTGAATTAACAAAAACATGTACATAAGATCTAAATAATTATATTCCATGTTGGTACTGTCCCTTCTACTAAAGCAAGTATAGATAAAAAATTTTATATCACATTTCATGTATCATATATATAAAAAGTGAAAAATTATATTCAAAACATGTAAAAGTTGCTTGTCTAATTTGTAAAGGGTGCTTGAAATTAAGACTCTATATCCTCCTTGTCTTCAACATATCCATATACATTGTCTTATGAAGATATAGTAGTCCTGACACTTGCCATGCCATCTTTTGTACCTACAACAGACAAGTTATTAATATAAAAAAATGTCTACAAGTAGAAACTCAACTTTTATTTTTCATAATTGAACATTCAATATAAATAAGATAATGCTTAGTTTTCATGACACATAATCCAATGCTTCTGATAGGGCATTTTCATGATAATGGATAAGTCATGAATTTTTCAATTTACATGTGAACATCCAATATGAACAAGTAAATTATTATGATTTTACAATAAATAATCCACTATAAAAATCAAGTTAGATTATATCAGCAACCAAATCACATAATCCAATTGTTTGATTATATCAGGAACCAAGTTAGATTATATCAGTGACAACTTTTTGGAACTAAACATTCAATTTTAACATGACAACACCACTATTTTCACAACACATAATCCAATTATTCAATGATGTTCCTTTGTAAACTCTCCAAAGAAGATGAAGCTTAAACCAAAAGGAGCTTTCTTTTCTTGATTGGTGCATTTGCAACACTAGTATTAGAAATAGTTGATCCTTGAGAAGTGCTTAAATGTTATTTCCATAGTGATTTATTTTCTTCAATAAGTAAATCTTATTCCCCAAACAAAGGTGAAAATGTTGGTAGCCTCAACCTGCAAAATACAAAATATAAAGCTGCTATATAAAAAATCACAACACTATAAAATCAAAACCAAACAAAATATTGGAGGCAAGTTAAGTACAATACTAACAAAAATCTAAGAGCAGGAATGAGAGAACAATCTATTAGATCTGAAACTATCTAGCCACACAATCAAAACAAATCACCAAATCCATGAATCTAATATTTCAAGCATGAGTTTCTTATCACCTAAATTAGTGCCAAAAGAGAAAGAGAGAGAAGGAAGAGTGAGGAAGAAGAAGAGAGCAAGACATTAGTTGATTTTAGGAGGGGCAAATGGGTCATTTCATCAAGAAAGATAATTGCAAATAAGGCTTTTAGACCTTTAGAGTGATATCAAATTCTATTCAGCCTTATTATCTACAAATTTCTTATTTTTAAGAACCCCAATGAGATTCTTCCAAAATTCAAAGCATATTGAGAAAGTTCATTGAAAAATTATGAAATGTACTTTTGTAAAACTTAACTTTTACTTACTTCTCAGTCTCTATTTTTTACTTTGAAGTGAATCAAAATTAGTTAGACCATATTGCCCTTGCAGTTTATTTTCTTACCATAAACTTATATATTTTTAAGTTTGAACAGAATAATTCAATTATTTTTATTTAATTTTTCTGAAATCATTTTTTATGATATTTCTTACATTATTTTTTATGTGTTTTTGGTGAAAGAAGATTAATTTTTATTTTCTTTTTATTTTTTCATTCAAACCATTTATTTCTAAAATGTAGTTGTTTAAAATATGATCATGAATTTATGATTCCCTTGATATTTTTTAACTCAAACTAGTATGTGTCCCGTGACTAATGATTTAATTAATAAGAGTAATATATATATAATTTAAATTACAAATTTATATTATCACTAAAGAAAAATCACTTCTAAATTGAAGTAATTGGTGTTTTTCCAATAGTAATGATGGGTTAAATAAAATAATGATTTAAAAATCCCTATGTAGCTTCCCATGGAATGAATTTAAAAACTAAATATAAAATATATTTAAATTATAAATAATATATTTACATTGAACAATTAAATTATAATTAAGAATTTAAAATTAACTTCATAAATTCGGTAATGTGAAAGTTATGATGCTTGAAATTTATAAAAATTTTTAAGATTGAAATTTAAAATTGTGAATAAAAAGTTGAGAAACTGTGATAATTAGCATGGTGAGGGGGGATATTTTTGTAACTTAAAGTAAAATAATTTTAAAATATTAACTAATATGGATGGCAAAATATTTACGTAAAATAAATTGAAATATTAACTAATATGATTATTAATAATCAAGGTTGTTGAAGTTTATTTGAAATCATAATTTATTATTTTTATAGCACAACCAATATTGTGTATGCTTTAGTGATCACATGCACTTCATCCAAATATCCCACACTTGCTATAAAATAGCTCGTATCTTTTCTTCATCGTAGGGCGATGAAATAGTTTATTACTTAATAATGTTTTATGAAAAATTAAGATTACAAGGTGAAAATTAAAGATTGTATAATTGGGTGCCATTTTTTCCACAAAATCATGTTCGGGGATAGATGGATTTACAAAGCATTGTAAATTTTATTTATGATTAAATATGACATTAACAAATAAACAAATTAATATATCAAGTACTGAAAACTTGATTTCCAACTGAAATATCAATATTTTCAAGTATTATCTTCTCCATAGTCTTAAAGGATTTATCAAGTAAATCCTTAAGCAAATTTAACATGGTTTTGAAAACAACTTTGCACAAAGATGCCCAAGGTGCACAAGTTGTGGGGGGAAACATTCAATGGATTTGAAGAAGCTTGACTTTGTTATGAAAGTTTAATATACATGTGAAGCTATAAAATCATGAAAAGATCATTATATGATAAATTAAAAATATCCCTATGCTCAAGAGGAGTCTAAAATGTTGGAGTTAAAGGTGAGATAATTGAAGTCAATATTGTCTCCAACGACTGAAAGTGGTTTCTAGCTAGATTGATATCCACACTCAAGAAATTTAGGAGAGGGAATTTCGATTTCAAAAATAACAATTAACTCACGTATGGTGATTGTTGAGGAAAACCACAATTGGGAAAGAGTGCTTTATGACAAACGCTCAAAACGTTCACAAAACCTTCAACTTGCATGATAGTTTTACAATTTTTAAATTAAAAATTAGACAATTTTTGGTGCATTGCATGAGTTGAAATTAAGGAATTTAAAACAAATATTATCGATACCATTAATATCGACACATTTGAAATGACTAAATTTTTAGAAGTTTCTCTATTCAATCATTTTCTTTCTTGGATAATTTATTTGTACACATCTTATCTTGATTTCTCAAACTTATAATGAAAAACCTATGTAGAAAATACTTGTTTTTAGAGTGCTTAGATAATATTGGCTAAAAAAAATACTTCTTTAGAATTCTTAATAACCCTTCATTTTTTATTACATAAAAAAATTAGACATAATTATGAATATAAGAAAGAATTCAAAGGGATCGCTCTTTGTGTTTTTTAAAATTGTATTCTATTCTTTTATATTTTTTAGTTCCTATTCTTTTTTTTTTATGTGCAAAATAAAAGGGTTTCTAAAAAGATACTCTACCACTTAAGTTTTGCTTATTTAAAATACTTAAGTAGTCATCACATTATCCTGTCAGTGTGGAATATATGGTGAAACATGTATAGTTTAAAAGGCCAAAACCACAAGATAAGAATTAATTAGAAAAATTGAAAAGACATGAGAAAGTACAAAGAATACAAAAGAATAGTGGGATGGAGTTTGTAATGTCTGCCTTGACATTAATGGACAACACACTAACACGCTGTTGTGATAACCAAGATTAATTAAAACCTCAAGTAAAAGTTATTAAACCGAAGGATTTAAAAATAATTAGTTTAAAACAAAAGAATCCCAAGAAAATCATTTTTAAAAGTTATTTTAATTCAAACCAAGGTTTGAAATCAATCAAATATGATAACGAAAGTATGAAAATCAAACACACTTAAAAACAAGTTGATACAATTTGAAATTTTTTAGAATTTGGCCCACTCGTGGATGGTACAGAGGGACAAATCCCTCAGCAAGTATTGCATCACGGCGTAACTGCTATGTGTCGTGATATGATCCTACTGTCATGACAATAAATTGCTGTCATGACATCACTCTAAACTTTCGAAGCGCATCATTTCACCATTTGATGTTCGATTTGAGTGGTTCAAATGTCCACACAAAGCTTGCCTCTAGCTAATGGAATTAGTCTCATACTCAAATAATTATCCATTAAAAAGATAGACACCTGAACCTAAAATAGTTTGTTTTCACCTCAAAACACATTTAAAAGTATCCAACTCAAAATACCAAATGTTATTAGCTCTGAAATTATTTTAACCACCTCAAATGGACTACACACAACACACATGGCCATTCATATCACACAAATGACCAAACATACTCAAATGACCACCAAACCCCCCAATTCACAATAACACAAAGGGGTGAATAAAACTCAATATAAATATTATTTTGATCATTTTCATACATAAATTATCACAATTATATCACTTGTAATTATATCTTGGCCAACATACTCATTCAATCACAATAGAATCAACCTTAGACCAAGATACGCACACATATCATAAATCCTCATACATGTGCTATTAAAACAATGTCATGATCCTTAGTGGCATAATATTTATGGTATATTCGTTACAAACCAAAATGACAAGGAGAAGAGCTATACAAATGAGCTCTTCACTCTTCAGTTGCCCCTTCCTTCCCTTTGCCCCTACCGAAGGCCTCACTTGTAAAATATAACCACGGAATGAGATAAATATCTTAATAAAAGAATAATTCACTATTATTAATTAACATATACAACCATATAGGAGTAAAGCTATTAATTACCAAAACACACTTTTAGCATATTATAACATAACATTTTCCATAGTAAATGTTTATTTTCACTTTAGCATATTCAACAAATCCTTTTCATAAACACAAATCATTTACTACTAGCATGATCATTCTACCATTTAAGTCTCCATATCATCCCGACTGAAGTTATAGGCTCTTGGACTAAGTGTATATTTACAATGGCCTTATCTCACTTTCAGTGGTAGGATCACTTGGCTAAAGGTGTCTTATCCCACTTTCGAACTATAGTCTCCCCTTATTGCATACGAATTGGGGTATCATTACTCCAACACCATATCACTGATGCTGAGAAACATCACTCTCCAATGCCATATGCTGCATGGATACTAAGGAGAAAATCTTCAACATCATGCCTCACTAGACACTAAGGAGATACATGCCATATGGACTCTCATTACTCCTTCCTACAGGTGAACTCTCACCCCCTAACATGATCATGCTCATACTTTCCATACCTTTCATACACTTGTAAAAAATCACTATCTTTTTCACATAAGGACTCAAAAATTTTTATCATTTTGAAAGTAGTTTCTAATTCACAAGGAAAATCATCTTTCATAACATGCCAAGCTTTTAAAACACATTTAATCAAATATATTTAGCTATTCACAAATAGTTAAGCAATATAATCAATTAATCTAAATTATTCCGTTACCTCAATCCTTTATCACAAAAGGATTATTGTGGTTCAAAGTTAGCTCCACAAGTTCCCACTCGTACAATAACACATGAACAATCCTTAATCTACATAATTAAGTGACAATTGTCAATTATTACTTTGAATAAATCCTAAATTCACTAGGTTCCAAAATTGTCAATTATTACTTTGAATAAACCCTGAATTCACTAGATTCCAAGTATCCATAACTCAATTTTCTTATTTAATAAGATCAACCCTTCCAAAACACTTCAACCATCCTATTTAACATCCAAACACTCTAACATAACCACCCATCTATCCATATTGTCCCAAAACCTTAAATTCTCACATAGGGTTCATTTAAACTCTAGTAAAAAATTCTAAATCACTATAAAATGCATAAACTTAGGGTTAAAAGCTTGATTTAACTCTCTAAAACCTTAAATAAGTCAATGGATTCGTTCATTACCCAAGAACAACCAAAAACAAGCCTCAACCATACCTAAAAGCATTAAAATTTGCATAAAGAGGAGAAGGAGAAGAAAGGGAAGCTTACTCAAGGTGTAGTAAGCCCAATGTGCCTTCATGATGCCCTTAAGATCGTGGCTTAACTGCCCTTGGGTCTCCTCTATTGCTCTCTCATTTTCCCTTCTGCCTTTCCTCTGGTTTCAATCTGTTTTTGTGAGTTTGATAAAGGATGATTTTGCATGTGCGTCGTAATGCATGGCACAGAGAGCCTCACCACAATTTAAACTTCTCTCTAGGCCATGGCCTACTCGAACTTGAACTTAACCTTCTTCTAAGGCTATCCAAGGATTCAAAAACTATATTAGTTTCCTATAAACATTATTAATTAATAATTTATCTAATTTGATCAAAATACCTTTAAAAATATTGATAATTCCCATATTGAAAACTTAGAATGTTATAGAGCTAATGCTTGCATTGCATAAGTTTGAGATAAAGAGATAGTGTTATATAATATAAATTGCATTATCTTTTAAAATGTGTTTAAATTAATGATATTGAACATGTTCAAAATTAAAAAAATTTACAATGATTATATGAAATACAATTAATGTAATTGTATATATTTGAAAAATTATTTGTTTATACACTTATTGATTGGAAAATAAATCCCAAGTAACTTACAATGAAAAAAGAAGATAAATATATAATATGATTCATAAAATTTACTTCAAAATAATCCTAAAGGAGATATTTTCAATATATTAATAGGTAATAGAATTAAGCTAAAGTCTAACAACCAATTGAAAACAATCTTTTTGAACCAATACTTTTACATTTGCTCTTCAACATAAAGCAGCTTCATTTCTAATCTCTTCTGTCCTATATCAAGAATATGCATAAATATTTGAATGGAAAAATAACTTCCACATGCCCTCACATCATTATAGAAATGAGTAAATTGCACAACATGCATTCAGATTCAAGTTTTGAAATAATTATAAACATTTTGTTAGCATATAGATGAACCTAGTACAACACTTGTCCAACCATTACTCCTAAAAGTGTTTCCTTGAAAAGCATATAATACACGCATGCATACATACAAAATAGTAGTCAATGTAGACCAAAATGGAGAAAACCACATCAATTAATGCTCTTGTGTGTGTGTGTGTGTGTGTGTGTGTGTGTGTGTGTGTGTGTGTGACAAGTAAGATACTTTTTAAAATATTCCAATAATGTGACACTACCATACAAATTCCATTATATAGGGGCCTATTCTTAAAATAAGCGTAAAACACTTGGAGAACTTTTGAAATGTCATTCTAGTTGTAATATCTGTGACACAATTCACTGTTGACAAAGATAGCAAAGAATAAAAGACTACCCAAAAAATGGACTATAAATATCACAAATCATAATTCAATAAAAGCATAAATCTAGTGAAACATGTGATAGAAATGAAAAGAAACATTAAAAAGATGCTGAACATACACCAGTAAGTGGTCATAAGGACCTACAAAGAGTTGCATATAAAGATCCATTCCAAATAATTCTGCCCTTCTAATTGATGTTTGACTTATAATGCGTAACCCATTCATATTAATTTTGTACTCACAATACCATGGCCCTTTCTAGTGTAAGCATTTTCATCACTCCAATACACCTAGAGTATTATGCAGACAGACATCTATCACTCAAATATACCTAGAGTAATATCTAGACAAACATCCATCACCCAAATACACCTGCAATTACATTTCTAAAGTTAAGCAAAACTTGTATATATGGTTAACCATACATGAAGCGCAATGCCAAATTTTGAGATGGTGAGTGTATCAAGACATGTATCTTCGAATATTGCAATTAGATTAGGGAAAGGAATTCTCTTCCCTTTAAAAACATCAATCAATACATTAATCATGAGAAACATGTTATAATTACCCATGATTAGTAAAGGAAAGATTGGCAGCTCCAAAGGCTTCTCTAATGCACCAAGCATTATAAGTTAACATTTTAGACTTCAATATACTAATTAAAGGCAACAGATGTGTTGTAGAAACTAAATCAATGATTCCATCAAAATATCCTAACACATCCTAAATAGAAATGAACATATTAATGATAATAGAAGAGTCTAAAATGTTGTGCTTTCCTCTATCTAAATAATCCCCTTAAAAAAACCATAATAATTAATCAAATAAAGAATTAATGAATTTTCTTGTCCTTATAACAACAAATTGACAATCAGTTGTCCCACAGAAATAAATGCAATAGTGTTGGCAGTTGTTCATACGAGTTTTTAAATTTCATTAAACATATCATTATGTAAGTATTACAAAAAAGTTCATGCAACATAAAACTTTATAAGGACTGCATCTTCATTATAGAATAAGATTGGATGGCATTGTAAGTAGTGATTAATTATTCATTAATAGGATATTTTTTGAATAAAATCAAGGTATGTTACTGATTCAAAACTATCTCCAAGTAAAACCCTCATGTTGATTATTTAATCATTAATGAGATATTGAAGGGATTGTTTTGAAATTTATCAGTTGCTACACTGATATATTTGTAGAAAGCAATGGAAAATGGCTTTGCAAATTAAGCCTTGTGCAATTGAAGAGTCAATTATATGCAAGAATTCAGGGGAGGTGATTAAATCATAGTAGATAAAAACAAAAGTCATTTTAACTCTAGTTGCTAGTTACAAATACAAATTTTTTCATAATTTTTGAATCAAAAACTTTGTACAATCATTTAGAAAGAAAAATCTCTAACAAATCTAAAGTATGAGATTAAAAAGCATAAATTGAAAGCAAGAACAATGAAATAAAAGAGAAAATATGAGATAATGTATTATCTCACTCCACTAAACACATTTAATAAATCAAGCTCATGGTAATTAAGGGATTATTTTCGGAGATAGATTACCAAGTCTTTAATTCAAAAATAAGAGATCTCAAATTTTTTAAATAGAAACAGGTTAACATCAATAGAAATCTTTCACATTAGAGTAAAAAATAAGTTTCAAAAGTATGGGATACCTCAGAGGAGTGAAAGAAGTCAAAAATAGTGAAGAATAATTATGTGCTGAAAAACAGAGCAGTGCGCCGTAGTGGGCACACTTTGCGCTGCGGCTTAAGCACCATGCGTCGCAGCATATTGCACGAATTTTCACTGGTTTTGTTGTCAAAATGACAACAGAATCGAGGAACTTTTGACCTACCCTGATTCTCCGTCTGATGTTTGATTAGCATGATCTAGGTGTCTATAAAAAACTCTTTTCCTGTACAAACTAATGGCATGGGTTTTACTTCCAAAACACATCACACCAGGAAGTTGGACACCCAAACACAATTAAACCACTTTTCAATACTTTTATATAAAATAGGTGTCCAAAACCCTCAACAAGTGCCAAAAGTTTTTCCTAACACTTGGACCATGTCTAATGGACCTAGGACTACCAGTACAACACATCACACACCTTGAAATATCATTATAATTGAAATTCACTCCTCAATCTCAATTTACCATAAATAAGGGGGAGGTAAAATAGTATTGTATTAAACTCAAATCATTCTAAATATGCTCAAATTTTACTTTTACACTTACACTAGTATTTTGACCCTATAAACATATATAGGACAAAAATACACAAAGGCTAAGGGCTCAAAATACAATTCTAACATTTTCAACTAAAATAGTGCAAGTATGGGTAATATGCATCTTAAAATTGGCAAACATATGCTATTACACAACTACATTAAAAACCAGAGGCATACAGGAAGGAATGTACTAATTCCTTGCCTCTTTAGTCTTCTCCCTCTCAACACCAGAGTTAGAGCTTGAAAAGTATTAAGTAAGAGGGGTGAGTCTAGCCACTCAGTGACCAAGGTTAAACTTACCCTATGTAGTTATATATCAATTATAACATAAATACATGCATAACAAGATTAAATTTGTAAAACAAGTTCACAGATATTACATTTTATCATTTATCACTCTATAGCTTTTTTACTCACATAGCTAAGTGCATTGTCTCTATATTCTCAGATATAAGACAAGACCCATACTCTTGTGACTTGCCACCACTTAGCACGTGTGACACATCATGTATTTACTTAGGCAATGATCAACCAACCTTATATCCTCCTTATTTCTTCAAATCGAAACCATGGGCTATAACACTAATTAGGGCTCCGTTCGTGTGACTGGACTACCCAAACTCACCAATTGTGATGTGTGATCCAGCTAAAGATCACAGAACTCACTCTCGGACCACGGCTTCCCCTATTCTTGAATCCCTGAGGTGTCTAATACCCTAGGCTATTCTTCTTATTGAATCGGTAGAAATAACTAGGTTCTAGTTCCTTGACAAATTATGGGACAGTCCCTTGATAAACAGTGAGACAAGGCTATAGCTCCTGTGCACTGAAGGGCAACCTAATTACCATATGGATTTTTCTACTCTCAATCCTTAGGCGAACTCCCGCCACTGATTATGCCTTAATCATTCTACTCTCAATCCTTAGGCGAACTCCCGCCACTAATTATGCCTTAATCATTACTCACTTGTTCTCACTTTCATATACTCTCTATTACCACAATCATGTTGGGCTCATGACCTTGTGCTACCCAAGTATTTATTCTCATCTTCTTCTCAAATTTATTTCATGACTAACACACAATTATCTCTATTCATCATTGCATTCATTTCTAAAACCTAAGCATTTTCATAATAAAATCCTTTTGACTTTGCATTTTGCATTTCAAGCTAAAATAGTATTGTGCTAAATCAAATGTTCATACACCCAATGAAAACTAATGCATAGTGTTACATAAAATCAATCTCGTGCATGTCATACCCACCATTAGCATTCAAACGATCAATTAACATACAACTATTCAAAGTAGAGTTTTCCCCCCATTACCTTAAACTTTTGAAAGGTCAAAAGTTTATCCCTTAATCAATTAGCTTCTAAGTTTGAATTTTCACTCCAATAAGTGACCAAGAGCCAAAGCTACAATTAATGAATTTGAATTCCATCAACAACCCAAACTCAAATAATTAAACCCTTAATCTCTACTTCTAATTTGCCCAACCTTTACTTTATAAGGGGTGGAGCCTAACCATTAGGTTTAATAATTATCATTAGCCCCCAATAGCATTAATAAGCCATTAAATTTCCATTAATGGCATCACAAACTTCCAACCACCATAATAAATGGAATTTTCAAGTATTTATGGTGCCCAATAATTGAAAACACTAAAACTCATCATACCTAGATTTAAATACTCTAATCTACCCCTATTAACTCCATGTGAGTAAACAAATTTGGACCCATAACCTATATGGACTAAAATCTCACTTCCACTATCAAATCCTAACCATAAATTCATAATGTGGGAGCAAAGAGGAGATTAATGAGTATGATACTTACCTTGGGTGTTTGTAGCCTTCAAAATACTCTCAAAGTGATCTCTAAGCAAACCCTAGCAGAGCTGTGGCATGCCTCTACCTTCTCTCTTTTCTTTTCTTTTCTTTCTTTTTCTATCTCAATTTGCATTTGATAAAGTACAGAAAATGGCCATGTGCCTTGACAGATGCATAACATGCCGCGACACGTGGCACAGAGAAGTCCTCTCTCGCTCAGAGATAGATGTGCGCCATAATGGATGATCTACACACCATGGCGTGTGGCACAGCAACTTCAACTCTTCTTTTTCTTCTCCTTTTGATGTCCGAGTAGGCTCGTCTCGATATCGGACCTACAATAGGGCTGAAATACCATCAAATATAGTTGTTAGACCTCTTTGGCCACACACCACCTTAATTTACTTAATTACTCTAATTAAATTTAATTAATCAAGAAATTAAAACTCGAGATGTTACATATAGCACACCTGAGCCAAGAATGTTCTTTATATCATTGGTTAAAGGGGATGTGTTCCGTCTCAATATTGCCAACAAATACACAGCAATCACCTTCATCTCTAGCTATTGACTATTATCAGTAGGCCTTATCAAAGACCAAAATTGAAATTCAGTGAATGAAATTAAACTTGAAATAATATAGCCTCACATACCTAAAGTAGCAAGAAATATTATAAGAAAGTAAAAAAATCATCGAAACCTATGCCATTTTGCAGTAGAGAAAGAAATCCAATGATACCTAAGTTGTGTAAAGAAGAATTGTGAGAGATGGGGCAAAGGCTGGGCTCGTGACTGCTTTCTCTAAGTTTCCATAGAGAAAATCCTAAAATGATAGTGGTTTGTCTTCCTCAGTTTCACCTCCCTTCTCCCGACTATATGTTGACTAGATCAAACAAAGATCTTTCGATACCCCTGGCTCACTTTATTGCTTGCCAGGGTTCCACTGCACGAAGAAGAAGAAAGACCTCTATACTCCCTTTCATGAATCAATGAGGGTGAAATGAGAGAATCAGAATAAGCAATGGGAAGAGCAGGGGGCATAAATGAAGTTGCAAAAACAATTGCATTTAATGCTCCTGTTTGATAATGGAAAATGACTACCATTTGAGATGGTTTAGATTTTGACCAATCAACAACATCCTATGAGATTTGTTAATATATGTTAATTTAAAATTTTGAATGAATTATGAATAATTTTAAAGGGGTGGGGACAACAAAGATATATTTGAAGTTTAGGTAGTTTTATATTTAAATACGAGGCTAAGAGAGTTTTATATTTAAAATATATAAGCATGACATGAGGCATTATTAGACATAAGTTTGATTTTAAAAATTATTTTTTAAAAAAAATCAATGTTAAGGTGAAAGTTATGACGATGAGAGGGATAATGGGAGAGAAGATTAGATATGAATGAAAATAAAGGAGAAAAAATAAAGAGATAAGGAAAAGTAGTTTTGGTTAGTTTTAAAACATTGTAGTTATTATCTTTTTAAAATTTTTGTAGAAATATTTGAAGAGATAATGGAGAAATATGTGGGATAATGAAGAGATACATGAAAGTGAGGTAATTTTATTTATTTTTTTAAAAAAATGAAATATAAAAACATAAAGGAAATGTGGCAGAATACATGAGAATGAGGTTGTTTTATTTATTTTTAAAATAAAATATGAAAATATAAAGAATGTGTAGCATCAACACTCACCAGACATAAGCTTGTGATTCTAATTATCTATATGTGTGTGTGTACACTTCATTTTTCTTCACGGTTCATCATTTAGTATATGTGAATTATAAATTTATACTTATAATTTTTTTTGAAAAGGTATGTTATTTATTAAATCATTTTTTAAATATATCAAGATTTGAATAACAAAAATTACTTATAATTAAACTCATATCTTTTTTAGTGATTACACATTTAAAAGTACTTTTCATTATACATTATCAAAACAATTTTTAATTTACCAAATTAATTTTTAAAAAATTGTATTCAAATACAAGTTTTTATTAAAAAATTAAATTTTATCAAACAGACTTTTGTCAAATAAATTTTTGATAAACATTAAAACTCAATAGGCATTAACATGATAGAAATAAATTTAAAAGATTAAATTAACAACTTATCCAGGTACTAAAAAACGCAGCATCCCATTTTTTATCTTTATATCCTACTTGAGCATGAGCTCTTGTTGATGTAAAGGGGTACTTGTCACCTCAATTATTATTAGTTAATAAATTTGATTTTGGCTTGGCCCCTTTTCATTAAAAAAATAAGCAAAAATTTAAGTAATTTAAAATATTAACCTTAAGTTTTAAAATAATTTTAATTTTAGAAGTGTTTATAAAATTATTTTTTTGATACATTTATAATCAAATGATTAAATTTCATATTCAAAACATAATAATTTTATGGATACCCAAGCCAAAAAAATTTTAAATATTTTTGTCCCTCTGTGCTTTGTGAAATAAAAGTTTTCAATATATCATACATAAATCATTTAGGCAAGCTTGTATCGAGAATCAAGAATCACAGCAATAATCAATAAAGGATTCAAATTAGCTACTACCCCCTAGTGCTTATCATACTTACTCTTCATGCCCAAAGACATCTTTCTAAGAAGAGGGTCATCACTTTCAATATTCTCATCTAACAACTCTTGAATTAAAGTGATTTGATGGAAGCATGTATGTGCAGTAACTTTCAATGTGCTAGAAAATTGCAAAGTGACATCATAAAATACCTTCAAAAACTTAAGAAAGAACCGTGCTTTATTCCAAGCTTGTTTGTTTAGATAGCCATTATGCTTAGGAGGAGCTTGCCTAAAGTAAGGAAAAGCATCCATGTTGTCATTGGATCTAGCACCTTGCCTATAAATAAAGGCATTCGTGTTACCACCTAAACAAGCAAAGTCACTCTGAGCATGATGCTTTAAACCTTTGTTGAAGTAGCTTACAAAATTTTCATCCTCATCTTCTAATCTTTCAAATACCTTTTGAAACTTCAAAACAACATCCAACATTAAATATGTGGAGTTCCATCTAGTACTGACATCGAGGCAAACAATACTTTTTGTGTCTAACATTTCCAATTCACAAACATTTTTAAATCTTTGCAAGCTAGCAGGAGATGAACGAACATATCTAATAGCATTTTGAATAGACTTAAAAGTATCTTTCAACTCCTTCAAACCATCATTAACAACTAGATTAAAAATATGTGCAGAACATCATAGTTTAAAATAATCACAACTACAAATAAAACCCCTCCAATTCTTTAGATGCCTTTTTAAGTAAGACAAGGTTGTGTCATTAGAAGTTGTATTATCTATGGTTATGGTGAACACATTTTGTATGGCCCAGTCTAATAAGCATCTTTCAATTGTCTTGCCTATTATATTGCCCTTATGATTCTCAACCATACAAAAACTAAGAGTCTCCTTGTGCAAGTTCCAATCATTATCAATGAAATGGGCTATCAAACATAAGTAATTGAAGTTTTGAACTAATGTTCAACAATCTGTAGTGAGGCAAAGACGATTAGTAACTTCTTCAACAAATTTTTTAAGATTCTAATTTTACTAAGATACAATTGCTAGGCATCTCTAGCTACTGTTATTCTTGAAGGGATTTGAAATTGTGGTTCTAACTCCTTCACAAACTTTTTAAAGCCTTCCTTCTCAACAAGCTTAAATGGCATCTCATCACATATGATGAACTCAGCTAAAGCCCTGCAACATCATTTTTGATTGAACATGTGAGGTACTAAGCTTCCCTCTTACCTGCTTGGTGTCACATAATTAAACATTGATTACTTTGTCATTTGTGTAGCCTTATGTGGATTCTTGGAATATTTTGGCACATGCCTCTTCTAGGATTTTAAACCATGCTTGCCTGGGTCACAAGCATAATCTAAATTACAGTACTTGTATGTAGCTCTAACTTCTCCATTTATTCCCTCCAATGGTAACTTAATAAAGTGTTTCCACACTTTTGATATCTTTCTTGCAAATTTTTTTTCTCTTTCTATTACCTTTTGTGGCTTCATTTTCAATTTCAGTTGTAAGAAAAGGAGGATATTTTATAGTAATTAGGGGCTGAGGAGGAGGAATAGGTGTCAAAGATGGCCCAGAAAGAGTTGAACTCACATTTTCAGCAGTAAAAGGAGATGATTGAGGTTGGTCAATGCCGGACGTTTGCTCAATATCCATCACTTTACAATGATAAAATACAAAATATTACCAATGAGATTAAATAAGGAGACTTTTTCAAATTGAATCACATGACATGACATGATAAACAATAACATTCAAACATTGTAACTTCTAACAAGAATCCTTTTTGGTGTCTTCATTCATCTATGCATGGATGCCATGTGAGGAAAGAAAGAAATAGGACATATATATTCATTACTTTTTAGGAAAAGGGAAAGCATAACATCTTTTTTTAGGTAACAAGACGGAACAATACAACAACAAAAGAAAGAAGAACAAGGAAATTTAATGTTTTTTCAGACAATAAAAGTAGATGTGGTGAAAGGCGACAATAACTTCTGACGTGTCCAAAGTCCATAATTAAAAGATGGAAGGGTATAGTATTTCTTTCTCTAAGAGGTCAACAGTACAACAACAACATTAATATCTACTCATTCCTATCTCTAGTGCAACTGATCTAATTGTAGGTAAAAAAGGTATTATCATATACCATACATGTAACTTAGAGATTAAAACAAAAATAGCATGGTGATCAAGCAGAGGCTCCAGAAAGGAGCTAAAAATCAATGCAAAAATAAGATAGCATAATGAGAGTATTGAAATAAGAGCATCATCACTATGACAACTAAACATCACTATTTCATGAGAATTTTCTCTCGTCATGTCTAACCTTATGATTACTATGATAGATAAATAAATTCAAAATTTGATAAGAGCAAGGGAGGTTGGAAATGGGTCAAACAAGTGGGGAGAGGATGGCTTACCTTGCTTTGTATTGCAAAAAGGGAATAGAAACAAGTGAAAAAAGCAAAAATAAAACCATCATTCATAATAAACAGCTGAAGTTTGATAAAACCTCAGTTCATTAAGAACAGTGAACCAAACTAATTAGCTATGATTACTAATCAAACAACAGTTATAAAACACACATCTTTCATGGCACATACAATTCCAATAAGAAGAATTCAATGGGAAAAGGAATGCGAAAAACTAGAACTAGAAATGAACATACCTAACAATTGTGTGCTTGAAGGTGTGACATGTTGATGTTGAATCAAAGGTCAGGGTTGATGGAGAGTAAGGTTGGGGTGATGGTGCAATGTGCTCGGCAATAGACACGACTGACAATGGTGGTGCATTGGCAGAGCTACGAAGGGCAAGAGCTAGGGCTTTGTTAGCGAGAATGGCAATGAACTGACCTATTAGTCTATCTAGCTCACATAAGATGAGACTACCTAAGATACTAAAACTAAAACTTATGAATTAATAATTTATAAATTTAATTATATTAAAATAATTATAAGACCAGATTGGATTACTTTGATACAGATGTTTGGTCTCTGATTCGATTTTATCCAAAAAATCAATCTTGTCTTTTTAATTTTTTAGTCGTGCAAGACCAGCGTCTTTCAAAACTCGATCCGATCTGGTCAAACCGGACCACAAGACTTGTGCACAGCCCTACGTAGATGTGCTGATGAGTTTCGTGTTCGAAAACCGACGATGTCGTCTCTAGCCCGGACGCCATCGCTTGCAGCCTTGCAGAATCTCAGAAGACAAAAGCCTTAATCGGTTAATCTTTATCCGTCTTCCTGTCGGATCCCTCGGAAAACCCATAAATCCCTTACACCGACCCGGATTCAAGGTCTTCCAATGGGTCTCGCCGGCTCCGATCCCGATTCTGATACGTCTCGTCTCCTCAACAATCCCGAAGGCCCGCCCAACAAGGTCCCCGAAGACAAGTGGCATTTAGCCTACATTATTTACTTCATCCTGGGCCTCGGTTACCTTCTTCCATGGAACGCCTTCATCACCGCGGTCGATTACTTCTCCTACCTCTACCCTGAAGCCAGCGTTGATCGCATCTTCGCCGTCGCTTACATGCTCGTCGCTCTCGTCTCCCTCTTCATCATCATCCTTTACAGCCACAAATCCCATGTCTATGTGCGAATCAACGTTGGTCTAGCGATGCTTACGGTGGCCATGCTCATAGTTCCCATCATTGATGCTGTGTACATTAAGGGTCGGGTCGGGTTGTATGACGGGTTCTATGTGACGGTCGGAGCAATTGGGCTTGCGGGTTTAGGTGATGCTCTGGTTCAAGGTGGAATCGTTGGGTCTGCTGGTGAGTTGCCGGATAGGTACATGCAAGCTGTTATTGCAGGCACTGCTGCTTCTGGTAAGCTTTCCTTTTCTATATCCTCATCTCCTGTACAGTTACTATTTTTGGTTCAATTGTAAATGTCCTTTAGAAGTTCTGCTGCCAATTGCATATGATATCCGCACGGATTTTGAGATGCCTATTTGATTGTTAAAACTTGTTTTGATACTGATGTGTGAAAGAAGCATGTGTTCTGATTTATGTCTTTTTGTCTTTTTTGGATTTCTGATGAGATGTGTCTGGTTGCTGTTATGAAGCCATCCTCTTTAGGCATCTAATGAATTCCTTAAAAGGGCGGGATCAACTCTGTTTGTGTGATTGGTGTATTTCAATCTGAGCGATTATGAACAACTTTGAAACCGTATTATGTGTTGGAAACTCGGATTCTCAGCCATTCTTATGCACAAATATCAAATTTTGAATTCTAGGGCATTTTGTGTGTTCAGATTTTTAGGCCTGTGGCGTCTATTACTTGTGTGTCCAAGATTCTCCAGATACTGAATTCAGCAATATAATTTACTTATGAAAATTCAAACTCAGAAGTAAGATTTTCGTTCCTTTTATACTTTTTTCTATTTCCTTTTTATATTTTCAAGTGATGTTATATCTCAAAGATGAATAGAGCTTGATACTAGGTTGAAACTTTACAAGGAATGTGAGATGACGTCTTTCGTCTACAATGAAGGTGTTGTAATAGGTTGTTATTCGGCTGATTTTGTTCCAACATCACGGGCTCCTGGTTGTAATTAATCATGTCTGAAGCATTCGATATGCTGGTATAAGGTTTTTATGCAAACTAGTTTGTGTAGTATTTGCAAGAAATCAGCCATATTTCTTG
This sequence comes from Prosopis cineraria, assembly GCF_029017545.1. Taxonomy (NCBI): domain Eukaryota; kingdom Viridiplantae; phylum Streptophyta; class Magnoliopsida; order Fabales; family Fabaceae; genus Prosopis; species Prosopis cineraria. The sequence continues at coordinate 12,761,526 of NW_026555341.1, read as the reverse complement.
CCTGACGAACTTCAGGTGTGTAAATTGTTCCTTGTTCTCATAGACGTGGCTTGGTTTTTCAATGTCTATGTAGGTGTCCTTATTTCTTTCCTGAGGATATTCACGAAAGCTGTTTACTCTCAAGATGCCATTGGCCTGCAAAAGAGTGCAAACCTCTACTTCTCTGTAGGAATCGTAGTTATGTTCATATGCACGGTTTTGTACAATGTAGCGCACAAGCTTCCTGTTATGAAGTACTATAGTGAACTCAAGGTTCTGGCTGTCACAGAGGATAGCGAAGTTCAAGGTCCTCTTACTGGATCTGTTTGGAGGGCAACTCTGTGGGATATTGTGGGCAGAGTGAAATGGTATGGATTTGGCATGCTTCTTATATATATTGTGACTCTTGCCATATTTCCTGGGTACATCACAGAAGATGTGAGCTCTCAACTTCTCAAGGATTGGTATCCAATTCTCCTTATCACATGCTACAATGTGTTCGATCTTGTTGGCAAGAGTTTAACTGCTGTGTATCTCCTTGGGAATCCAAAAATTGCAGTAGGAAGTTGCATAGCAAGATTGCTGTTCTTCCCTCTCTTCCTCGTGTGCTTGCACGGTCCCAAATTCTTCCGAACAGAGATTCCTGTGACGATACTGACTGGCCTGTTAGGGCTTACGAATGGTTACCTAACCAGTGTATTGATGATTTTGGCACCTAAAGTCGTAAAGTTGCAGCATGCAGAGGCTGCAGGTACTGTGATGGTATTATTCCTGGTTGTTGGTCTGGCTTCTGGATCTGTTTTAGCTTGGTTTTGGGTCATCTGATCAATCAATTTGTATGAATTCGTGGCTTCCAACAATCAGGAGTCAGAACATGGTTGGATGTTTTGTTTGTTGTAAATTATGTCAATTCAATGAGGTGATGCTTTTTTAGTGCTGCTTCTGCTTGTACTTCCTTTATCAACGTTATTGCATGTACTTGTGACGCACCAGAATAGAAAGACACAAAATGAAAGCCAAAAGCTGGTTGGTATGTTAATTTATGAGTGTCTTAATTTTCTTTATTGCTCACAAACATAGGCAATTGAGAAGAGACAATTCTATTCAAGGTATTGTCACCTAAGCTTTTTTTGGTTGCGCAAGTCTTATTTTAACTTTCAAAGTACAAGCCTCGCACTCTAGTTATAAATATATTACTATTCATGCGCCCCCACCCTAAAAAATAGGGTGCCAAAAATGGGCTGATCAATGCCATTATTTTCTGTTATAAACTTGAGCATCTTTTGGGCAAGTAAGGTGGCACAAATGCTAGTTTACTAGGATATCTATACCTCTTTATTTTAAATCTGAAAAAAATATATAATTAAAATATAGAAATGATAAATAAGTACTGCAAAATGTGATAATTATTGTGTAGTTTTTTGGGATTTATTTGATATTTTAGATTTTTGCCAAATGACATATTTGCCCCCCAATTTTTTTTTTTAAATCAATGACTATTTTATTTGGAATATTAACAAAAGCAAAATAGGAAATGAAAAGTTTTTTTTATGCCGTTTTTGTTTATTAGTCAAGTGCAACTACTAAAAATTGGTTATTAATTATGATTGGGAAATGACTACAACTGTCAACTGGATAACAAATAATAAGTGCTTCTCTAGATTTTTTTTTTTTTAACAATCAAATCCAAGTACTAAAAATCAAGTACTATTTATAATTGAGAAATGATTACTTTATTTGTGGAATTAACTATAGTTGAATAGCAAATGATAAGTGATTCCCTCTGGGGAAAAAAAAAAAATCAGTCAAGTTCAACTTAAAACAACTTGTGACTACGGGTTATTAACAAAAACAAAATGAAAAATGACACGTTTCTTTCTACCTTTTTTGTTTATCAATTAAGTGTAACTATTAAAAATTAGTAACTAGTTATGATTGGAAGATGACTACTTTCCCCATTAAAAAAAATATAAAATATTTTTAATATTTTAAGATATAATTAATATATTTTTTTAAAATTATTCGTAATAAATATATCACTTTATATTTTTTTGAAAGTGATACATCATATTAAATAGAGATAAATATAAAAAGATAATGTTAATTTAAAAATAAATAATTATTTTATTGAGAGAAGAAATTTAATTAAAAATACTTTATATTTTTAAATAAAAAAAGTATTTTGTTTGAAGAAATGACTATAGTTGAATAATAGATGATAAGTTTCCTTGCAAGAAATTTTTATTAGTTAAATCTAACTAAAAAAAATAATGATTACTTTATTTGGGTTATTGATTAAAATGGAATGGAAAATGATAAATTTTTTGTTTTTTTTTGTTTATCAATCAAAATGCAATTACTAAAAAACCGATGGAGTTGGATCTAGGACGGTTAGTCCCTTTGCTTCTATTTTTCTTTTTTGTCATTTTCCCTAATTTGTATGAATTTATTGTGCATTTTCTATAGCATCTTTTTTTTAAATGAAAAAAATAAAATATCAAAATGATACTATTACATAACAAGACGAGAAACAGAAGGAAGCTCCCTTCATCCATCATCTTTCTGGTTTTAGGGATTTATTTTCAGTGGCCATGTATGAAGCATGACGAATTGGATGCGAAGCATGGCATTAGGAGTTGGAACAGGCACTGCTCTTCTCTCCAGGACTTCCATGGTTGCTCTCTTCTCCTCTTCCTTTAAAAAACCAATCTCCTTCTCTACCCTCAGAATGCCTCTCTTTCTCTTCTCTTTCCTCCCTCCTCCTCATCGCTCGCTCTCAGCTCCGGCAGCTACTTTAGCTTCCGTTCCTTCTATGAATGACGACAATACCCCCGATTTTGGTGAGCATTGTCACTCTCATATTTGCATCAAAATTATTACTTTTTAAGTTCTTTTCTTTGACGAAATCTCTTTGTTTTTTGGGTAGGGGACAGTGACCGGACTGCTGTTTCTAGAAATGGTTCCAAGTTGCTTCTTAAAGGGATGACTTACACTGAGCTTGAAGTATGGTTTGTCGTGTCGAAGTTGATTAGTTTCATCTTGTTGATAGTGTTGTTGAAATTTGGTTTCTGAATTATGCTCGTGTGCTGCTTTTAGCGTGTCAGTTAGACGTGACCATATACAAAATTTTCTAGTTTCAGAATTTTCCTATTCTTATTAATGAAAGTGTATGACAATTTTCAGTATGCGAAATGACGGATTTAATTAACGCTTGTCGATTCAAAGTTCATGGCTAGTTCTGGTAAGCTTTAGCTTTGTAACCCTTCTTCTGCAGAAATGGGTCCAGTCGCATGGATACAGGCCTGGGCAGGCTATGATGTTATGGAAACGCATGTATGGAAACAACATTTGGGCATATCATAGCGATGAATTGGAAGGTTCTTCCCTTACCATCTTTTCTTTTTATGAACTAAACTTTAGAAATTGCTGTAGCACACTTTAATTGGACGATCATATTTGTGCACTAATTCCTTAGATCCTCAAAGTGAGTCTATGTATACGCAATTCTGCGCCTTCTTAATTTACTAATAATTGATATAATTTCATATCAATCTTATGATTAGGTTTGAACAAAGATTTCAAGAAGATGTTAAGTGAAAACGCTGAGTTCAGGGCTCTTAGTCTGAAAGAAATTCGCACGGCATCTGATGGAACTAGGAAGGTTCAACCTATCTTTCTTCATTTCTTTCTCTGATATTCTTTCCATCAAATTTTCGTCTTTTAGATTTCTATTGCTGCAAGTTCACCTGGATGCTCCTTAGGTGGTCTTTTGACTTAATGACTGCACACACACTGTAACTGATAGTTAGTTGCATTTTTGGAGAGTTCTCTTGTTGACTATTATATTCACAGGATGTTGCAGATTTTATTCACATTGGATGATGGACTTGTCATAGAAACAGTCATCATTCCTTGTGATAGAGGCCGAAATACTGTATGTGTTTCAAGTCAAGTAGGATGTGCAATGAACTGCCAATTTTGCTATACTGGAAGGCAAGCCTTCTTTCACCTGCGGGAGCAATTTAGTGGCACTATTCAGTTTCTTCTCATATTTTGACTGCTAGTTTATCATAATGCAATTATTTTGCAGAATGGGCCTTACGAGACATCTGACTGCAGCAGAAATTGTAGAGCAGGCTGTTTTTGCTCGTCGCCTGCTTACAAGTGAAGTTGGCTTAATCACAAATGTTGTCTTTATGGTAGGTCTGCTGTAATAATGAAAATTCTAATGCATACTGTGCATTGAGTTGTCAATCATTGTTCAGATTTCTAACCATCCCTGCTCCCAAAAAAAACAAAAAACAAAAAAGAAAAGATGGTAATCTTATCTTAAACACCTTGAATTTGTTTAGCTTGCAATTTATGTACTCACATGTCAACGTAGTGGCAGGTATATCTTTTATTCTCGAGGCAAAGTCCATTTTAAATGTATTGATTTATGTGTTGCAATACATGAGCATATTTATCTCTCTCTCTCTCTCTCTGCCTATATATATATATATATATTTCCCATTTTGCTATAATCGTATTGTAGATTGGTTAATTGCTTATTTTTATTGGGCCCCTCAATTCCTTTTTGGCTACAAGTTGTATTGATACACCCGGAAAATGTATTGATACACTTGTTAGCTACAAGTTGTAACTCATGATACATCTGCACCAGCACTTTTTTGCACTCTTGATATTCAGGGCATGTTAAGGGCCTCTTTGGTTTCTATTCTCGTTTTCTGTTTTTAAAAAATGTTTTATAATACAATTGTGAAAATTGTTTTTCAAAACAAAACAAAATTAAAATCTGTTTGGTTGTGTTAATTTAAAAACAATTTTAGAATTAAAACATAAAATAATAGTAATGGTTATAGGCGGTTAATTGTTGTGATTTTTTTATAGAAATTGGTTAACATAACTATAATTGTTAATAATTAAATATAGTGTATTTTGAAAACAAGAAAAATAAAATGAAAATAATTTTAACTTGTTTTTACTTTTTTTATTTTTTAAAAACAAAAAATGAAAAAGTTTTTGAAAACAATTAAATCAAAAACACTAATTCAAACAAGTTTTTAAATTTTTCTGTTTTCAAAAACCAAAAACAGAAAACAAACAGACCCTAAGTCATGTATTTTTCCAACTTTTGCAATATTTTATACCTCTTTTACATATATATTTTTTAAATTCTTCTAGTTGCTTTTCATTTAATGTTGCGCAATTTTGTACATCTTTCTTGTCTAGGACTCCTGTCAATCAGTTTGATGCTAACATTAACATGACATGCACATTAGAGTTGGGGAGGGGAAGATAACGATGAGAAAGAAGTGAAATCTTTTAATTTCTTGCACACTAATAAGAGTTGTGCATTTATTTTAGGGCATGGGAGAACCACTTCATAACATTGATAATGTGATTAAAGCTGCAGATATTATGGTGCATGAGCAAGGGCTTCATTTCAGCCCTCGCAAGGTCACTGTTTCAACCAGTGGGCTTGTTCCACAAATCAGACGTTTTCTTCATGAATCTAACTGTGCATTAGCTGTTAGTTTGAATGCAACAACTGATGAGGTACCTTGCTTCTTAAATATTTTTATTTGCTATTAGAACTGAAACAGAAATAAAGATATGTGAAGAAGAGAGGGAGGAATGACCTTGCTTCAATCTCACATGGCAGGTGAGGAACTGGATCATGCCAATAAACCGCAAGTATAAATTGGACTTGCTTCTTCAAACTCTCCGGGAGGAACTACGCTTCAAACATAATTATAAAGTTCTATTCGAGTATGTCATGCTTGCTGGAATTAATGACAGGTTGGTTGAACTTTCCCTTGCATTCCTTGTTTGGTATGTAGAATCTGAGCATCTTCTCATGTTTCATGTGATGTTACCAATGCCCTACTAGGTTGAATTTCTTATCTTTCCACAAAAACCTTACTACTGTGGAATTTGTCATGAGCAGGACTATTATTATATGCATAAAATGGTCTTGCCCGGTAATGAACTTCTAGAACAGAATTTTCTGTGTGAAAATTTCATTTAAGACCTTTGACACACTTAGTAAAAAAGAAGACCCCTTAAACTTTGAAAATTTACTTCAAACCAAGGGTACTGAAGTGAAATTAAAATGCAAAGTAAAATTATTTCATTATCTCTCATTTCCTTTGATTCTCTACTAAAGTTGCTTATTTCCCTACATGAAGTTGTTTGTGTTATGATTGAATCTTTATTTTTTTTCCTAAGTGTTGTAATCATAGTAAAACAAGTTGTTCATTTTCCTGCATACTGTTTGTACCATTGCTAAATCTTTATTTTATTCCAAGTGCTGTAAATATGATAAAACAAGTTTTTCATTGTCTTACATCAAGGTCATTGACCTATAAAAGTTGTTTGTGCCATTATTGAACAACTTCATATAGGTCAATGAACAATTTTAGTAGAGAATCAGAGGAGATGAAGGACAATGAGGTAATTATAATCTACATTTTAATTTTACTTCAATATCTGGGTTTGAAATGAATTTTCAGAGTTTAAATATCCTTTTTTTATTGTTTATTTAGTGTGGTCAAGGGATCTTAACTCTTTAAATGAAATTTTCCTGTTTTCTTTTCTTTCTCCCTACTCTTTTTGTTTTGTTTTGCCTTTTTTTTTTTTTTTGTGCCTTCAATCTATTGTCCTAGACAATTAACCATAACTAAAATTTGAGTTCGAATGAACCAATGAATTCAAAATTGCTATATGGGTGGCCTTTTTAGATTGTGCCCAAAATGGAATTTTTCTTTTGCCTTATTTACATTTTATATTGGGTAAACATAACTTTTGATTCTTGTATTTTACTCATTTTAGTTTTGATCCCTGTACTTTTTATTCGATGTTTTAGGTCCCTACATTTTTGTTTTCCATTATTTTCGATCCTTCTATGAGCAAAGTATATGAATTTTGGGATGACCCAAAATAATAAAAAACAAAAGTGTAAGAGTCTAAAATACCAAAAAAGAAAATATAGGAACCAAAAGTAAAATGTGAGTAAAGTATAGGGATCAAAAGTTTTGCTTATCCTTTTATATTTCCTAATATTGTAATTTCATGTGTTGAGCTTTTCATTTTCCACTTTTATTGCCATCTTTTATGCAGATAAAAGACATGCTTATTAGTTTATAATTATGGTTCAAATTTGAACCTTTTTTCTTTCGTGCATATTTGTATATTTAATGCTTCAAATTGTTAATGCTGCCTCTCCATACTTAATGCAGTGATGAGGATGCAAAGAGGCTTGTTGATCTTGTTAAGGGCATTCCTTGCAAGATCAATCTCATCTCCTTCAATCCGCATAGTGGATCACTGTTCAGACCGACTAAAGATGAAAGGATGATCGAATTCCGAAACAAGCTGGCGGAAGCTGGGTGCACCGTGTTTTTACGGCTAAGTAGAGGTGATGATCAGATGGCTGCCTGTGGTCAACTTGGTAAGCCTGGCACTATTCAGGCTCCATTGCTCCGAGTGCCACAGCAATTCCGAATGGCAGTTGGAAGTTCTGCTTGAATCTTCATGGGATTTTTCCTTTGTAGGCAGAATATACCACATTATTTGGAGGACTAATTAACAAACAAGGTTGAACAACTAAATACATACTCATTTCTATGTTTAGGAACTTCTTGTAAATTTGTTTGGGTGGGGTCTAATGTGGCACGAAATCCTTGCTCAAGAATGCTCCAGGACTTGGAAGCTAAACATGTTATATGACATGTCCAATTCGCCTATTGTAATTCTCAAATTTTAGGATGAATTGATTTTCATGTAAAGGAGCCAAATTTGCTTTTTCATCCTGTCTTTTTTTTTTTTTTTTAAGTTGGCTTGCAGCTTAGAAAGGGTTAATTCGGATGATATACAATAATGTTTTCTTTGATCAATTCAGAGTTGATTTCTGCCAGAAAGACTTCCCAATGAAATTTTAAATGCATTAATGCAACAAACAAGAATTATCCCCTTTTTGGTTGCCATGAAATAAGAATGTAAACTAAAGCGTACGAGAAGGATTTTAATTTTAAAGTATCCACTTGACAATAATACCGCCTCCCAAAGAAAATATCCTAATACCGCCACTGTTGAGCGTGACAAGTTGGGATGAGCTATTAGAAGCAGTAGAAGCTGATTGAAATAACAAAGCGCCAAAAATTCTCATCCACCAGATAAACAAGAAATGGAGCGCATATGGATAAGGGTGGTTGAATAATATTGCGATTGTGTGAATTCTCAGCGACCAGACCAGCATGACTAAACTAAGAAATTGACATAATAAATAGAGCTCAGCTTTCTACTGTTTCTTACTGTACACATTGTCATATTTGGTATCTAAATATTTCCTTACCAAAGGGTCAGAAACTGGCCAAGTTGGCTGTATTTTATCAGCAACCTTTGTTTTCCTTGCAAGGCCATCGGATACCCTGATTCCTACAGACTCCCTGCAAAACAATTGTTGTCCGTACACCAAATAAACAACAGCGTAAGCTATGCACAGATTGTTCATCCAGTGACATGAGGATTGCAATGCATGATCCCAAAGTGGGTCAAGAATCCTTGTCTGTCTTGACACATTCAGGGGGAGTGACAGCAGATGACATGTTTTTGCATGAATTTTGGAATTCTTCTTTGAGCAAATTACGAATTTTCACCCTCAAACTGGATGCCTCTTCAGGCTTAAACCACTTCTTGCCAAACTGCAAATTGAAATGTATCAGCCAAAAACGTCCATTGCTTAAAAGGTCTTCATACAAAAGAAACATCTACATCCATTACCATGTTTAAATCTTTCTTCTTCAATCGTTCAGGAGCCTCTTCTATGAAACGCTTAATGAAGTACAGCACAAAAAGACCACAGTCATATTCGTTTTTCTGTTGGGGAACCTGGTGCAAAAGCAAATAGGCAAATGCACGCAAACATTAACCCAGATCTTGGCAATATTTAAAGAAAAAAAAAATCATGATGAAAACTAAAAAGAGTGCATGCCAAGCGTCAAATTTCAATAATTAACTCAAATGAGCTGGAATTGTGGATGCAGTTGACCTATCGAGACAAAGCCTTTATGGCTTGGAAGACACGCTGCTCGAAGCCATCATTCAGGGTTCATTCAGTATTGAGAATGGAATGGAATGGAAAGATGAATGAGTTATTTTACATGTGAAATGTCACTAATCTCCCTAAATAAAAAGTATTAATAAAAAAAAATAATTGCAATTGTGAAATAATTATTGGGATATAACAAATACTACATATCTTGACTTTCAAGCATTGGAATTTGAAAAAACGGATTCCTTCACCCTAGTGCATGCCAAATACAAAAATGTTGGATAATAAGTGCCACATCTAATATTTAAAATCTGAACGTAATAAAATATATATATATATATATATATGCATACATATGAAAGCCATATAAGCTTGTGGTAATCTTGTAGTAATCTCAATCAACTAGATCAGGCTATTTTAGTGATATGAACAAGCCGAAGGCCAGGCCCATGCACAAGCTAAGAACGTAATATTGTGTCAAAGAAGGGGAGGGGGGAGGGGAGCCTAACCACAAGAAGATCTGAGATCCTAAAAAAATATTGGACCAAAGGCCTGAGGTTCAATTGTACAGGCCTAGGTGATAAAGAAGAATGTTTTAACCTATGGCCTCTGAGGCTCCAAAAACACGAGTTTAAGTAAAATATAATTGGGCCCAAATAATAAATGGACTAAGCTAGAAAAAGCAAGTCTAGTTACATTTTTTTTTTTTTGGGTAGGGGGTGGGGTACTGTTGGAGTTGGAGAGTAGAAATCTCACATCTAGAAGTAATAAGAACATTGAAGAGCATGTTAAGATCATGGTAATCTCAAGTAGTTTATGCTATTTTGGTGATATGGACAAGCCTAAAGTACAAACCTATACACAATGTGAACAAAAAATTACCTCAAGTATTTTATCTTCAATTCTACGTGGAAGATACTTCCATATCTTGTCAGCTATTGGAATATCTGAGGGCACATATTCTCGGTCCACATATTTCCATTCTTCTTTTAAAAAACTGCATGTGATAATTTTACATAATCCTTGGTTTGTTACTCACATCAAAGATAAATGTGAAAAAAAGCAGCTAATCAAAAGATGATGATGGGATAACAGGGACGAACAAGTTGTGTCACTAGAACTTTCCTCCAAAAGATAGATACAAGCAACTACATCATCAAGTTGAACAATGTCCAAGACTTTCATCATCGAAATATATAAAGAAATCTCTAATGATTTTCAAAACATAATGCTGCCACATGTGACACGCCTTACAAAATGACAGGCAAGAAGCAACTTTTAGAACCTTGAGTCTTACAAAAGATTCATTCTCATCCCTTAGGTTTTTAGGTCCATTGTTATCCAAAAAGGATACATTAAGATCTGATTTTTATTTTCTGTTATCAATGTTATTAGTTCCCTTATCTCTCAAGAGATTTTATTCATCTTGCGTTCTGAACATTAGTGTTATTTGAACATCAATATTCAACAATTAACTCACGTCTCTTAGTTTCCACTGGTACAAATATAAGATATTTGCCAATTTCCAATACCTCCTAACAAGCTGTATGCCAAACATTCTTCTGATTGCAATGATTATACTGAATACTGATATTGATTTGAGTCCACTCTCCCATTTAACAACAATAAAAAAATAAAAATAAAAAATAAGAACCAACAAAGAATAATGATACTGTAACATGTCCTTGCAGGAAAGATTATTTAAGAACTAAGGACCAGAGGCAGAACATATAAATAATGGTATAAACTATAGAGATCTCCTGTCTCACCTTTTTACGTTCTCAAAAACGGATCTACTAGAGTGAAGACTCAGAGAATCTAAATGAAGTATGATTGGCCCAGATTCATCTTTTTTCTCTGGGAAAGAAATAATGACCAAACTCCAGTGAAGACTGCAAGGATGAACATAAATAAGTAACAGACATTAAAAAAAAAAAAAAAAAAAAAACCAGGGGACATCATACAAATTATAACAATGATGCTTTTTTTTTTTTTAACAAGCTTTCTGCTTATTATATGTTTTAGGGAACATATAATAAGCAGAAAGCTTGTATATATACACACATCAAGATCCCTCAAAAGCACAAAAGTCTCAATCATAAATTAGTGCCATTAAGACTCTCAAAAGCAAAGGAAACATAACCACCAAAACTTTTAATTTAAATTACTCACACCCTTATTTTACACTTCTTGCAAACTCTTTGATATCAAATAACCTTTTTTATACAAGATGCAAAGAATATCTTTAAGCACGAGGGGGACAAAGGGTTAAAAATTAAAACAAGGAAAACAGACATTCGCTAGGCTCCAACGACAACAATAAGCCTTATCCACTAAAGCCCCATTTGGTGTGCTAGAAATGGAATTGCAATTCATATTTTTACCTGTTTGGTTTGCATGAACTAGACTTCCACCTTGAAATGAAATGAATCATAATAGGGTGAATTGGGTTCCACAGTGAGGCCTATGAAAATGAGATGGGTCTATGGAAGTGCATTTTTTTCAAACAAAAATAACCTCAGTTATGAAATTTTTGAATAGTTTTGCCCCTTCAATCAATCAAATAGCACAAGTCCCCGATTGAAAACCCTAACCCTATCTGATTATTTGCTATCAATTAGTGGAGAAGAGAGCACAAGCTGCCACTCTCTTTACATCTAACACGATTAGTCAAGGAGAAAGCGAATGACAATGATAGAAATAACATAAAAAAAAATTTTCTCTATGTTTATTAATCAAACAAAACACAAACCAATCTCATAAAAATTAACTTCAATTCTAATGTAACCTTGAGATATGGTCAGACTTATAAGAGGAGATCTAGGGGGCAGGTGGGTGTAGAAAAGAAATACCCAATGGATCAAAGTTAATATCCTTAGGGTCCAGAAATTAAGGATTAAGTCATGATGTATGGTAAGGTGGCTTAGATTCAGTCTAGATACATTAGTCACCTTTTTTGCTTCCTTATTTTGTTGTTGCTGTTTTAGGGGAGCACTGAAGAATGTTGTGATAAGCTAGTCAGAAGGAAGGAGTGCTGGTCTCTCAAACACTAATGAAAGGCTGTGTTCTCATTGCTGTGTTATTTCTTTTGTTGTAATTTTCATCCATAAGGAATAAGGTTTTGGCAAAAAATCAGTGAGCTTCTCTTTTGTAACACTGATTCGGTTTCTAAGTCTCAATATCAAAAACCTCAGAATTTCCCTCATTTATTTCCTTCTTGCATTTAAGTTCTATTGAAAGTAATTAATATAGAGCAAAGCTCTATCAATTGGTATCAGAGCAGTGCAATCCTTGGACCAAGGACCAATTAAGTGGAAGACATGGCAGAGGGAGTACATTATGCTGACCTGGTGTACAAGAGCTAAAGGAGACAATAGGAGTTTTGTCAAAAGACATGACCTTAATGAAAGACATGATGCAGAAGATGCAAGGAACATTGGATCAATCAATGGAAAAGCAGAAACAGGCGCCTGACAACCACGAACAAGAGCAACCCAGCCATGAGGAAACTGTTGGAAGTACAAGAAACCATGAGAAAGAGGGAGGGAAGTACAAAAAACTTGAGTTACCTATTTTCAATGGGGAGGACCCCATTGGCTGGCTATTTCGAGTGGAGAGGTACTTTAGAATTAACCCAGTGGCGAAACAAAACAAATAGATGCAGCAATCGCCTGTTTGGAAGGAAAAGCTCTGAACTGTTATCAATAGGTCAAAACCAGAGCCCCTGTCCGAATGTGGTCTAAGTTTAAAAGGGAGCTATTGCACCGGTTTCATCCATCACAAATGGGGGACCAGTACGAGATGATGCTAGCCATGAAGCAAGAAGGCTCTACACATGAATACGTGGAAGAGTTTGAGCAAGTATCAGCCATGGTGAGTGATACGTCGGAGGCTTGCTTGGTTGGAGCATTCAGAACTGGGTTGAAGCTGGAAATCCGAGCCAAATTGAAGCTAATGACAGTGGCCAAGACTCACATGCTTCACGGGCCTAACATCTTCCAAGTGGGCCTAGCAATGATTCAACCCAAACCTCTTACACAAGGGTAACCCATGTACTTGAGCCCAAAAAATACACGCACACTCCTCTAATGCCTGTGAATTCGGGAGCCCAGAAACGAACAGAGACAAAGACAACTGACTCAAGAATGGGAAGTAACGCGTCTAGACCAGCGTCGACTCGACTGGGAGGACAAACTCAACGACTCTCTAATGCGGAACTGGCTAGACGACGAGAGCATGGCTTGTGCTTCAAATGTGCTGAGAAATTCGGGCCTAATCACGTCTACAAGAATAAAAATATGCAAGTTATGTTGCTGGAATTAGAAACTGAAAAGGGGGCCAAAAACCATGAACCAGTGGAAATTGAGGATAGTGAAGGGGTGGAAGACGACACTACTAAGATGGAGTTATCACTAAACTCCATTGTTAGGTTTGGAAGAAATCATACGATAAAGGTGCGTGGGGAACTAGAAAAGGCTGAAATTGTGATCTTAATTGATAGTGGGGCCACTCATAACTTTATCGCTGAAGACTTAATTAGTAGAGCCAAAATTCCAGTAGAGGAAATTGCTGTTTATTCGATCACTGTTGGGGATGGGTTCAGTTCTAGAGGGAAACAACGCTATAGTGACCTCAAGCTGCAAGTACAAGGTTTGAACATTATTTAAACTTTCTATCCTTTTCCACTCAGTGGCATGGATGCCGTTCTAGGTGTCGAGTGGTTAAAATCATTGGGAGAAGTAAGGGTAAATTGGGGGCAATTGACTATGAAGATTGGTAAGAAGAGTAACAAGGTATGTTTACAAGGTGATCCAACTTTAACCAAGACTTTGGTTTCCTTTAAATCACTTATGTGATCCATTCAGAAGAAGGGAGAAGGGTACATGGTTGAATATAATGGGATAAGAACTGAAGAAGCAACACCTGTAACTCTAGATTTGGCACCTAAAATTCAGAACCTCCTAGATCAATTCTCTGCAGTTTGCCAACCCTTTGAAGGGTTACCACCAACTCGTTCTCATGATCATGCAATAGCCATCAAACCTGGAGAGTAGCCCCCTAACATAAGACCTTACCGGTACCCTCATGCTCAAAAAAATGAAATCAAGAAAATGGTGAAAGATATATTGAAGGCAGGTATCATTCAGCCCAGTCAAAGTCCCTACTCTAGCCCAGTCTTGTTAGTCAAAAAAAAAAAAGATGGGAGTTGGAGATTCTGTGTGGATTATAGAGCCTTGAATAAAATCACGGTGCCAGATAAGTTTCCCATACCAGCTATTAATGAATTGTTGGATGAATTAAAAGGAGCTGCCATATTCACCAAGCTGGATTTGAAATCTGGATATCATCAGATCATAATTATGGCTGGAGATGAACCCGAAAACAGCATTTAGAACCCATGAGGAACATTATGAATTCAAGGTAATGCCCTTTGGTCTAACCAATGCTCCTTCCACCTTCCAATCTTTAATGAATGAGATATTTAGTGAGCATCTACGAAAATTTGTGCTTGTGTCTTTTGATGATATACTTATTTACAGCCATGACTTAACAACTCACTTGAAACATTTGAAAGTTGTTTTGTCTATTCTGAAAGAAAATCAGCTAGTGATCAACCTTAAGAAATGCACTTTTGCCCAACCAAGAATTCAATAACTTGGGCATATTATTTCTAAGGAGGGGGTGCAAGCAAATCCCAACAAAATTGAGAGTATGGTGCAGTGGCCTAAATCCAAGAATGTGAAATCCTTAAGAGCTTTCCTAGGGTTGATGGGGTATTATAGACGATTTGTCAAGAATTATGGGAAAATAGCCAGTCCTCTCACTAATTTACTCAAAAAAGATGCATTTAAATGGACTCCAGAAGCTGAAGAGGCATTCCAAAACCTCAAGACAGCCATGACTTCTCTCCCAGTACTAGCCATGCCTGATTTTTCTGCCCTATTTGAGTTGGAAACAGACGCTTCCGGGTCTGGAATAGGAGCAGTGCTGATGCAAAATGGCCACCCAGTGGCATTTTACAGTCAAAAACTCTAATCAGGCTCAACAATGCTCCGTTTATGAGAGGGAACTTATGGCCATTGTTATGGCCATCAAAAAATGGCGGCATTACCTATGGGGGCAGAAATTTGTCATCTGAACAGATCAAAAAGCCTTGAAGTATTTGCTGGAGCAGAGAATTGTCAAGGAGAGTCAGCAGCACTAGGTCACCAAACTGATGGGATTCAAGTTTGAGATAGTCTACAAGCCAAGCAAGGAAAATCGTGCAGTCGATGCACTCTCAAGAAAAGAAGAAAACCTAGAGCTGCATGCATTTTTCCTGTGGCAACACGATGACCTTGAAGAGTGAGAGAAAGAAGTGCAAGTCGATCCCAAGTTGAATAATATAATGCAACAAGTCATCACCAGACCCGGGAGTTTAGAGGGGTACAGCCTGGTGAAGGGTTGTTTACACTACAAGGGACAACTGGTGCTACCAAAGAAGTCTACTAGAATTCCCCTACTAATAAAGGAATTTCATGATTTACCAACAGGGGGTCATTCGGGTTGTTTGCTCACTTATAAGAGGCTCTCTACTGTGGTGTATTGGGAGGGCATGAAAAAAGATATACAACTGTATGTTTCTCATAATGACGTGTGCCAAAAGAATAAGTATCAAGCTTTGACCATGGCTGGACTGTTGCAACCCTTGCCAATTCCTCAACAAGTTTGGGAGGATATTAGCATGGAATTCATCACGGGACTTCAAAATCCAAAAGGTATGATGTCATTCTTGTTGTTGTTGATAGATTGACAAAATATGCCCACTTCTTGGCTTTGGCACACCCATTTACAGCAAAAGAAGTAGCTGACAGATTTGTTAATGAAATTGTAAAATTGCATGGGTTTCCAAAAAGCAAAAACCATTGCATCAGATAGAGATAGGGTGTTTGTTAGCCAATTTTGGAAAGAATTGTTTAAGCAAGCCGGCACCCAACTTTGTCTTAGCTCCGCTTACCACCTAGAATCCAACAGCCAAACAAAAGTTTTGAATCGGGGCTTGGAAACTTATTTGTGTTGCTTCACCAATGAGAAACCAACTCAATGGGTGCAATGGTCATCTTGGACAGAGTATTAGTACAACACCTCTCATCATGGAGCTGCCGGCATGACACCTTTTAAAGCGGTGTATGGGAGAGACCCTCCTTCTTTCTTTGAAATGAATGATGAACCATCAGGTATTGAAGCTGTCAACG
Source organism: Prosopis cineraria (assembly GCF_029017545.1). Taxonomy (NCBI): domain Eukaryota; kingdom Viridiplantae; phylum Streptophyta; class Magnoliopsida; order Fabales; family Fabaceae; genus Prosopis; species Prosopis cineraria. Next base: position 12,745,257 of record NW_026555341.1, on the reverse strand, counting down.
AACAGATTCAATCTCGAAATTGCATTATCGCCATCTTAAAGGACAACCTCACTTTGGCACAAGAAAGGATGAAGAAGCAAGCAAACAAACACAGAAGGGATGTGCAACTGGACATTGGTGATTTGGTTTATGTCAAGCTCAAACCCTACAAGTTGAGATCCTTAGCTAAAAGGCTCAATGAGAAGCTCAGCCCGCATTTCTATGGACCATTTAAAGTCATAGAGCAAGTCGGGAAAGTTGCATACAAGCTGGAACTCCCTCCTACAGCTCGCATGCATCCAGTTTTCCACATTTCTCAACTCAAAAATTTAGTTTGTTCAGCTATTGTCACTCCCACAATACCACCAGCCCTTTCTGCAGAATTAGAGTTACAGGTGCAACCTCAAGACATATGCAAAGTTCGGAAGCTTATGACAGGCCAGATGGAGGTTTTAGTGAAATGGAAAGACTTGCCCTAGTTTGAGAACTCATGGGAGACGGTTGACACCACCTCCCAACAATTTCCAGATTTCCCCCTTGAGGACAAGGTGAAACTCTCAGAGGAGGGTAATGATGTAACCTTGAAATATGGTCAGACTTATAAGAGGAGATCTAGGGGGCAGGTGGGTATAGAAAAGAAATACCCAATGGATCAAAGTTAATATCCTTAGGGTCCAGAAATTAAGGATTAAGTCATGATGTATGGTAAGGTGGCTTAGATTCAGTCTAGATACGTTGGTCACCTTTTTTGCTTCCTTATTTTGTTGTTGCTGTTTTGGGGGAGCACTGAAGAATGTTGCGATAAGCTAATCAGAAGGAAGGAGAGTGCTGGTCTCTCAAACACCAGTGAGAGGCTGTGTTCTTATTGCTGTGTTATTTCTTTTGTTGTAATTTTCATCCATAAGGAATAGGGTTTTGGCCAGAATAAGTGAGCTTCTCTTTTGTAACACTGATTCGGTTTCTAAGTCTTAATATCAAAACCCTTGGAATTTCCCTCATTTATTTCCTTCTTGCATTTAAGTTCTGTTGAAAGTAATTAACATAGAGCAAAGCTCTATCAAATTCCAAGAGTTAAGAAATCTGCAATTCTTCTTGACTTCTCCATTAACAAAGCTTTTTGGATTCAGAATATTCCCCATCTTCACCACCGAATTTGAGAATTTCTGGAAAAAGGCAAGAGGGTCCAAAGCAAACTTATTCACAAGCTCTCTTGTTTGAATCCCAAACACACTTGAGTCCAACTTCTCCTATTTTTGCATACATATTGTTCAAGGTAGCTTGGACAGTTTCCTCTTCAATCATCCCTAGCAAGTACAGTGGCAACACAGTATAGTATTTATCTCCTCTCCTGATTCTCTCATATATTTGGAAAACTTCAATGCAGAAATATAATCATTCTCTAGCACAAATCCAGAATCATAGCAGTCCAGAAGACCACATTATTGGCATCTGCAAGAATTTTCAGAACAATGGTGACGGCAAGGATGCGACGGCACTCAACCACCATCTTTGTCTTCTTCACCACTTCCTCTCCGCGAATTCTGCTGGTTTCTTCTTCGTCTTTGTGATTTTATCACCTTCTCCTTTTTACAAATCTCCAGCTTCTTCTTCTTCTCCACTTCGATTTCTCCAAATCTTTGATTCTTCCTCATGTTTGACTTCTCCTTTTCACAGATCTCCAGCTTCGTCTTCTTCTCTACTACTTCAATTTCTCCAGATCTATGATTCTTCTTCATCTTCAACTTCTCCAGCTTCGTCTTCTTCTCTACTACTTCAATTTCTCCAGATCTATGATCCTTCTTCATCTTCAACTTCTCCAGCTTCTTCTTCATCTTATCTACTGTGTTTCATCTAGATTCAAAGGTTTCGGATGCTTATACTTCCTAGGATCATGAGTGGCTTGTTGAGTGTTGGGATGGCCATAGGTTTGGGTGCCAAGAAAATGGATGCAGATTGCAGAGGGCAAAGAATTTTTTTAAAAAGAAAAATTGACAAGGATATTTTGGTAAATTGATTGTATAAATACATACATAAAAAATATATCATAACTCCATTTACATACCAAACATGCTTTTAAAACCCACATCCACCCTCATTTCCATTTCCATTTTTATATCCATCTCTATCTCCATTTCCATCAAAGACGTTTCCAAGATACCAAACAGGCCCTACGTGAGGTCACCAACAGAAGAATAGGAGACAGAAAATAAAAAAACCAAAAGGAACTGAAGTAATTTGAGCAGCAAAAGCTCTGATTTTTATTCACTATAATCAATTAGATATATAGTACATGAGGGAGAGAATAAATCTGATCAAGTCCCTTAATCTCTCATAAAAATATGAATAATAAAGCCGTGATAATAGAAGATATTAACAGAGAAATAAGAAAGGAAAGTTACGGTAAACATTGAGACGGGCCTACTAGTGGCAGCAAGCCCATTCTCAATGGGAACAAAAATCAGAACAAAGCATCGCCTTTTAGCATCCACAAGAGGAACATCCCAAAAAAATTATGAGCTGTGCATCACAAAGATGCAAAACTAGGGAAACAGATTTCCATAAATAGCAACTTAAAATCCCCACTATAATCAAATGGTTACTCATCATTTGATTCAAATTATTACCTAACTTCAAATAAGAAATCAATTAAAGAAAATCAATGAAGTACCTCCTATTCCCCCAGGTTTTTAATGGGAAATTCAACTTTCCCATTGAGTCTTCTCCTCATCTTAAGATGAAGAGGATCCGACATACCTCAAGAATTGTTAAGAGAATGTATTATCATGTGACAGGCATTCCCCATAATAATCTAACTCAAAAGAACAAGGAAACTTTCTATCATTCATAAATATATAACAAAACTCCAATACTCCAATACTAATGAAAAATCTTACTCCTCATGAATCGGAATTAGAATATATGCCTTCTGAAAAATATTTGTGCCCTTCCACCACCGTCTAAACTTTGCAAAGAATGTGTCTCTGTCACTCCGCTGGATATTCCAATGAAATGTGCGTTAAGCATGCACTGAATAAAAGCCAGAGAAAAAGGAAACAGGAAGAAATTAAATCCAATGACAAAATTTATTTCTGCTATCGATAACTCCCTGAGATGAGAGTACTGCAACTTCCATTTCTACCCCAAACTTAAATTCCTTGTTAACATGCCATTGCCCACTTTCTATTTTTAAAACTTATTTTGCTTTGCATCCACTTTCTAGTTTCACCCTACTCCTTTTAAACACATGTCCAGTGTATTCCTTATCCCACTTCAACTCTGTCAAATTTCAAAAGTTCAGTCTTAAAATAACTATGCCCCAAGTGTTTAAAAAAAAACAGAGAGAGAGATAAGAAACCTGCTACAAAACTGCAATATGATGATATTTCTATGTAAACGACTATTTTCCTGGTGCCTAAGGACACCAAGAATGTTCCAAGCAAAATAATAATTGATAGAAATTAAGTCAAAGATAATGAGTCATTGCACCTACTCATCAACAAGTACTGCAGACAATCAAACAGCAAGAAGCTTTAAAGTCTTTTAAATGGAACAACTCAATTTTATCAGAAAAAGTTAGCCCACTCACTAAAACAAGAAACTCTTACGGCCTTTTCGGATGGGAGGAAAGTTGGGAGGAGAGAAAATCGAGAGGAGTGATAATGTTATCACTCCTTGTAATTTCCTTTTTTGGTAAAAATCACTCCTTGTATTTGGATGAGCAAGAGAAAACGTGGAGCAAAGAAAATAGGCAAATGTTACAATGACAATAATACCCCTATATCATGATCTATAAGGTCTCATGTCATAATCTCTATCAAATAAACTTAAGGTAAATACCATATAAAAATTAACACCATCGAAATATTTTAAAATCAAGTTTTTTGGCAAAAAGATCAATGTGCTTTTTCTATTTTAAAATCAAATAATCTGGTAACAATATATTTTTCTATTTAAAATAAAAAAGGATTATTTTCAACAAGAGAAATTGTGATATACAGAACAAGCCGCTGGTGATACATGCCTGGATGAATTATTGTCATATGGCTGGTGGATAAATAGAACCAGGTCTTTGTGATATTGTAGGTGGAGTTCAAAGGCAAGACAAGGTGGATTAGAACTAATAAGACGAGGTTGAGTGAGACAGAAGAGGTCAAGAGGGAGGGGTAAGGAAAGAATAATAGTTTTCTTCTCAAAATCTCTCCCTATGTGGAGAGAATTTTTTTTTTATTATTATTTTTTTTTTGAAGGAAGTAGGTGGATCCACACCTTATTTTCCCCACTGCTTTTTCTTCCCTCCAGTTTTCTCTCCTTAATGTATTTCCTCTCCTATTTTCTCTCCTAGTTTTCTTTCCTTCCATCATTTCTTTCTATCCAAACAGGGGGTTAATGCACAAGCACATAACCACATTATGCCAGCAAGAAGAAAATTAACTACCTTGTAGGAAACAGCCTCTTTAAGCTTCTTGTAGAAATATGTGTTGAAAAAATGATAGTCAGATATTGATCTATCTGTTACAGACGCTTGTTGTTGCAGGTATCTAGTCAAATAAAAACAAGTCATACATTTTCGGCTTAGAAAAAAGAAAGCTGAAAATGAAGAATCACTATTTACAAGCATGCATGATTAACAAAGCTTAAAATGACAAGTAAAGCAGTAATCACATGATAATGGTAACTAGGACAAATAACTCCTCCGTTTCTTGGCCAATTTATACAATTATCTCCTCCATATAAAAATCATGAAAATGACAATTCATGACCCTATAAAAACATTTACTGCATTTAAGGACCTCAGATTATTCAAATTCAAATAAAAGACCTTGGTCCTTTGTTGTAATTAAAAATATTAAGGATTGACAAAAATACCCTTCGCTGGAGAACCATCGCCATTTCCAAGTGGATTACTTGATTTTCAAAAGTGGGTTATCACGAATTCACAAGTAATGTTATGCGATTTCACAACTGTTGGGATTAAAACAAAACTTGGCTTCTCCAAAACTTAAAAAACTAGAAGACAACCTTGTTTCCAAGTAGGTTACTTGGGATTCAAAACTGATGTTATGCGATTTCAATAGTCAATAGTTGGTACTAAGAGAAAACTTGGAGACAACCTTATTTCTAAGTGAGTTACTTGGTTTTCACAAGCGAGTTACCTAGAATTAACATTTGATGTTATGTGATTTCAATAGTCAATAGTCTAGATTAAAAGAAAATTTGGGCCTCTCCAAAACTTGGAAACTAGGAGAAAACCTAATTTCCAAGTGAGGTTACGGGTTACCTGATTTTCACACGTAGGTTACCCTCAATTCATAATTGATTTAATGCAATTTCAATAATCAATAGTTGGGATTAAAATTAAGCTTGTGCCTCTCCAAAACTTGGGAACTTGGAGACAACCCCATTAGTGGGTTATCTAGTTTTTGCAAGTGGGCTAGCTACCTTTGGTCATAAAGGCAATCTTGTCAGCTTATTTGTTTTTTAATTGCAGACAAAAACCATGGTCCTTCCAAGAGATTTCGTTAATTGGAGTTCTATAATTATAATTAATCATCCTGTTGGGTCTATAATTGTTATTTTCCCAAAAAATATACACAAAAATCATGTAAAGCTAAAAGATAACCCAAATACCCTAAAAAATATTTAATTTCTTTTACTAAAGATATAACTTTTACAAAAATGAATTTCCTATACCTTTTAAATACTAATGTCATTTGAAAAAACCCTAAGTTTAATTTATTCTAAATTTCAAAAATAACTAATTGATGCTGGTCAAATGCAATGTAAAACTTGCTACTTGTTATATCACACAAGTGATAACTATTAAGGTATTTTGGTCTAAACTGTGCTATTGCAGCTTATTCTTGGTTGCAAAGGAGGTTAATACAATGCATCTATTAATTTCAAGAGAAGGAAGTGTAATTCTTCAAAGTAGAGGGTAGGTGCATGTACTTTGGGTATCCCACTAGGAAGAAAGCATAATTTATTCATTTATTGTAATAAATAATAACTGTTAATCAGTTGCAGATTAAAAATTGTGACAAAAGAAGTCATAGCAAACAAATTGGCAGGCATACAATATGCTGAACACCATTAAACTCCAACTTATATATGTATATATCAAGAAAAATGCCACGTCTAAATAACCTATATTTTATCCCATAAAATTGAATATGATATGCCGTAAATATATTGCAGAGAAAATTACAGTCTAAAATAATTCTGATACTTTAAGATGAAAGGAAAAGTCCACTCAAACCAAAGACATTCTTGCAGGCAAAAGGAGGGGGAAAAGGACATGCTAAAAATGTTGGATATCAATATGTTGATTTCAACGTGAGGGGAAAAAGGAGTCAAATGAAAAATAATTGTTATACTACCCTTATATTTAAGAAAATAAAATAAAATGGCAAACTGTTAACCATAAAAATAAAAGGTAAAGGGGCAAAAATACCCACAAAATGGTTAGCCACGGGCACCCAATATCCTAAATTGAGGAAAAGGACAAAAATACTCATAACATAACATGAATAGGTGCAAAAGTGACCAAACCATTAATTTTGACCTAACGTCGTTAACTTTGACTGTTAGATGCTGACTATGCATGTCACATGTCAGTCTTTACTAACGTGAACTAATAAAAAAGCAAAAGTACCCATGATGTCGTAGGCCAAGAGCAAAAATACCCATAACATTACCAAAACTGATGTAAAAGTATCAATCCATTCGATCCCTTAAATATTGACTGTTTAACTAACACCTAAACAAAAGTTAACCATTTTTTTCGCCAATATGGATAAAAAATATTCCTAGACAAAATTCTTTAAAGGTTAATTAGTCATTATATGAATATCATATGAGAAAATATCATTTTGATTGAATATCAAATTAAATCACTTGTTTCTTTGCAACAGTGACAAAAACAATTTGAAAATTTTTGAACCTCTCATGAATGCAATTGCTTAAGGTTGTGACAATGTTCTAAAGCTAGATGTCTTCATTCTCGATCTTCGATTTTGTATAGCCTATCTCATTATGTTGAATCTTAGGTTTTACAAACAAGAAAAATGAGTGAAGAAGGAGAAAGGAAGAGGGCGAGATACGTAGCGATGGAAAGAAATCATGTAACATTGATTTTAATAGATTGGTCACTATTACACCTACTAAAATAATATTATGAACACTCATATGATGATTGATCAACATTTGTAAAAATTCATCTGGAAATATTTTTTGTCTACATCAGTGAAAAAATAATTAATTTTTACTTAAGTGTCAGCTAAACAATCAACATTTAAGGGATTAGATGGATTAGTACTTTTGCACTAACTCTGGTAACGTTATAGGTATTTTTGCTCCTCATTTACGACTTCGTGAGTATTTTTGCCCCTTTACTGGTCCACGTCAACAAAGACTGACACATGGCATGCGCAGTCAACATTTAATGATCGAATTTAATGGCATTAGGTCAAAGTGAATGATCTAGTTACTTTTGCACCCATCTATGTAACGTTACGGGTATTTTTGCCTTTTTTTCTCACTTCAGGATACTAAACGTCTATCGTTGACCACTTTGTGAGTATTTTTGCCCCTTTACCCAAAAATAAAAGATGCATGCAAATGGTGGCTACTCCTTTTTAATTACAAACTCAATGTCATGTCAACCAAGAAAGTCTTGATTCTAGTTCTTGTTTTCAAATTTTAACCCTTTGTCTTTGGCTAGTGATACAAAGTGTCAGAGTTATGAGCTCCTCTTACAACCAGCTAGAATAGTTGTCATGGATCATTTCCTCTCAAACATTAGTAGTTTTATTAAACTCTCTTAAAATTGCCTTCCTTAGAGAAAGTCCTTTGAGCTTGATTTTTGAACAAGAAACAAGCTATACTAAAATTAATTTGGTTAAAATATACTTTTAGTTCTTTAACTTTATATAAGGTTCCAAATTGGTCCTTTAATTTTATAAAATATCTTTGTAGTCCTTTAATCCTATCATCGTTAGTTTCAAATAATTAATTTTTGTACCAATCATTGTTATTTTGAAAAAATTAAACTTAATATGTCAACATTTGAAAATGTGTTGTCAACATTTGAAAGTTAAGTATAAAAATTTGTTGGGATAAAACTAACAGTGTTAGGGTTAAAGAAGTCATAAAACACTTTACAAAGTTAAGGGACTAAAATGAAATGTTGTGTAAAGGTGAAGGACTATGTATACTTTAGCTAATTAAGTTAATAATGATGAATTAGGTGACAAGAATCAAATTCTTCACCCCTTGGTCAGATGCCACATAAGTGCAATCATCCCAAAAGATTGAGATATTAAGAGAAGACCCTTGAATCATTTCATTAATAGCAGAACACATAAGAAAATTGAAAGGGGAGGCCCAAACATGCCTACCGAATGTAGAAGTTCATAATAGTTGATGTTAAAAAGCCTTCAGGAGCCAGGCAATCAATGTCTCTGTAGCAAATCTCAACACATTTTGGATCGTCCCTGAGCCATCACACAAAAACAATGAAAATGTCATGCAACAGAGAATAAATCAAACAAAAATTACAATGAAATCAAATCATCTGCAATATTAGTTTGTTGTACCTTGATGGATAATATATCTTAGCTTCATTCAGGCTTGAAAAGAGAGAATGAAATTCATTAAAATTTCATAGGAAAAATGTTATAATTGAAATGAGAATGATTAGATGGAGACATCAAAGTGACGAAATTTGCATACCATTCATCAAGTTTCTTTTCTTGACATTCTTTCTCCAGAATAAAAGTTTCATCCTCATCATCAAGAACAATGGCCTGACCCTGCTTAAGTTTTGTCAGATATCAGTTATCGATAGATTGTTAACACTAATAATCAAATTGTCACTTACTTCACCAGTAAGCAGCTGTAGTTTGGGTTATAAAAGATACTACAGACGTACCTTCTTGGATCTTGAATCATCCAATCGAATTGCCTGAGGTGCATCCTTCCTAGCAGGTGGGGAAATAACAACATAAAGAATTCTTTCATTCAGAAAATCCGATTAGAAACAAAAACAAAGACACATGCACACACACACGCTAGCCCCAACTTCAGATCAAGTGGAAAAGGGTACAGAAAAAGAAATCCTAGTAAAAATTTCATGCAAAAAAGATTATAGTTAACCTTTGCCTGAGAGAAGTGATCATGCGTGAGAACTAAGGAGGAAATAACCACCTTTATATCACAAATCAATAATCAAGATTAACCAAGAAAACAATAAAGGAAGATATACCCAAATAACCTAGACGTGCATCTGTCAATTTGTGCATTTGTGATTTAAGAGCAATTGCTTCCACCTCTCACTTGAAAAGCCTTGTACTCACAATCCCCACCCCTTGTGTAGCTCATATTACAATTGGAAATTAGTAGAGTTGAGAACAAAACTGGTACCCAATACCAGTGAAGTGAGTATTATTACTTATTTGATGAACCAATAAATATAAGTAGAATCATTTTCACAATTTTGCTTTATTTTTATTGATATCCTTGTCAAGGAGCAAAATTTTAAACAATTCAAGCATATGCACACTGGAAGACTCTAGTGAACTTGTAATCGGTGTACAGAGAGGGAGCAGTGCATTAGTTGTGTCACAAAACATAATTGCCCTGTGAACTACCAGTGCCAAATTCCACAATAATGTCAGTATTATAACAGACAGGAACAAAATCTATCAGCAAAGCATTTTTGCTCACATTTCTGGTAAGCATCCAGACACTTGCTCAATGTCGTGCAGAGACCGAGTGAAAGTTACTCTGCGCCTTTTATCATTTTTAGGGGTATCACATTTGGAAAGATTGCTGCGACATTGATATGGAAATTGTCTTGAAGATGATTGCTCTCTCTTTCGTCCCTTCCGTACAAAGTTGTCTCTAGTGTTCTGACTGTCACAATGCTTACTAAGTGACTCTTTCTTGGATGTATTGGGTGTCCCACAATCAATCTGCTTAACAAATTATAGTTAGGTAAGCAACAGCCAGGAAGTTAGAGAGGAAGCATAGAAGATGTTGCCTGATGCAAAGGATCTTACATCTTCAATTTTTTTAAAAAAAATAGATGCAAATGAGGATTTTGACTGTGCTTCAGATGGCAAATTCTCTTGTCTCGAGCCATCAGACACATCTACAAAATAATTCAGTTTCCTCAGATAGGTATGATGATTTAACATGCAGCATGCTTAAAACATCAAAAGTGTCCAATGCTCGCATTCATAACCTGATACTGCCCCTTTCATCCTCTCTATCCACTAAATAACAAAATGATCCCATAAGGGACATCAAAATCAATATGCTTGCCCTTTCCTTTTCCAAAGAATAGTAATATAATATAATCCATGTCTCAACCCACAAATACCATTCCTTGTCAACATGGCACAATGTATTAATACATATGATAAAATATACAAGTCATTATTTACAAGCAATAACAAATGCAATTCATTCCTTAGAATTCATGCAATAAAAAAAAAGTGCCTTTTGGAATAGAATTTTGAAAAGACTTATCCATCAACTTTGTTCCCTGTTAGCCACTTTTTGAGAGGCAATTTCTTTAGTTTCCCTATTGCCAGCATTTAACAAGCTTGACTAACAGCAAATCATTATTTTGCTTACAGTTAAAACAACCTGTAATAGATGAATCTAAAGGGAAAACTCATATGCAGTTTTTTAAATCTTTGCTATCAAGTTTCTCAATTAGCCACATGATGACACATGATCAATACCAGAACCTCACCGATAATGGTTGAGGTTGTAGCTGTTCTGGACTCCTCACACTCATCAACTTCCTGTTCTACAGAGGAAAAAGCATTAAAGCATAAGTAATTATGACACCAAAAAAAAAAAAAGCAGGTTGAATTACATGCATAGATTAATACTTATTTACAGCTGTATAATAAAATCGACAAAATTATATTATACATTAAAAATTCTACAAAGGGATCAAAGTAATTGCCTGACATGCTGTTTTCTCACTTGAAAGTTCATGTACACCTCCCTTTTTCTCTACGTAACAAATGAATGAAATGAAACCAGTAGCAAACATGCAATATAAACAGTGGACTTCCAATGCAAAAAATGTAGTGCGCCAGAATGCCTACAGATAACCGAAGGGCGCCTGTCCTACTGGTAGGGACCTGGACAGCTTAACTTGGGGTGTTGAGTTTGAGTTTCAGGGTATGCAACAATGCAGTTGAGCATGCGAAGCCAGCAAAAGCATGCTTCGCCAGCGGTACCAGCAAATACCACCTCAAAAAGGGCCAACTAAGCGGGGGTTTGGATTAGTCTGAAGTGGCCTGGGCGGACAATGAATCTAGAATACTCAGGCGCTTCAGGATACAGGTGCGAAAGCAAAAAAAAAAAAAAAAATGCCTATAGATAGTGCACCTTTGCCCCAGAAAGCAGATTAAAGATATTTTTTTCAAGGGGGAAAAATACAACGGAACAGCTATCTCAGTTGAACACTACAACACACACTTTTTTATCCAAATCAAATTTACCCCACCGCTCTGTTGGCTTTGCATTTCTGTTTCATACATTCTCGGCTCAACACAACGGACACCCAGAGAGCAGCTTTCATAATAACAGGCAGTTATCACGACAAGAATGAAAAAACAAATCAAGTAAGCAGACCTTCTCAAGGCGTCTCCGTCTTCTGCGACTTAGCTCGTCTTCATAGTGCTTGAGGGTGACTCGAAGTTTATCGCCTTTATCAGGCAAATTCTTAGCAGTGTTTTCGAAGGTGCGTAATTTACTATTATACGAATCTGTAAGCTGGTGATCGGTTAGGAGTCGTAGGTCTTCAGCGCGGGGATCGACATCCCTATGGGAGGTCCGTTGGGGTTCTGTGATCGAAACGATGGTTTTGGTACAAGTGTTGATGACGACCACAGGCGATGGTGGTCCGTCATCGTGGGTAGGCAAGAGTTTATTCCAGTCAAGGTCCAGGGGACGCCCCTTTGCGCTGCCTTCCTCCATCCATCAAACACAGATATGGCTCGGTTCCCCTAAGCCGCCGATCACACCAAGCCACAGACCGTCCTGCTGAATTTTTTTTTTTATTTTTTTTTATTTTTATTTTTTTATTTTTTATTTTTTATTTTTTTGGTTTTGGTAATGTGATGTTGCGTGTGAGCCTTCTTTTTCTTTTAACCTTGAACCACAGCAGCCCGTGTGATTAACAAATTTATAATTGAAATTAAAACTCAATTAAAATTAGCAAATTGAGATTGGTATAATTTTAACATGATTTATATTTAAATATATTTTTTAAAAAAGTTAATTGAATAAATTAAAATTTATCTAAATGATTTAATTCAAAAATTAATTTAGATATATAATGAAAAAAAAGACATAAATTTTATTATATATTTTTGTGATTAATTTGATTTCTTGAGAAAAATATTAGACTCTGTGATTATCCAGACATTTTTTTACAAAAATTTAAATTTAAATTATAATTTTATTTAAAAATAAAGTTAAAAAAAATACTCCCTCTCCACTAAAGTTGATAATTCGGGCCAACCCAAACCCGCCTGAAAAAAGTTACAACAAAGTTTGGCTATATGAGTTTTTTTAAGAGAGTATGATACTTTAAATCTGGCTCGAATAAACTCGATTGCTATAATTTCCAACTCTATATGCATATAGAATTGACAATTTTGGCCAAATCCAATGAGCCAACCTAAACCCGGCCAAAAAAAGTTAAGGCCAAACTTGGTTATATAAGCTTTTTTAAGAGGGCAGGATACCTCAAGCCCAATTCAAATAAGCTGGCTCGAATTAAACCTAACTTGAATAAGCTTGACCTGTTTGAATTACCAGCTCTACTCTCCACGACCACGTCTTTGCTTTTATGTCTGTGCAAGAAGAAAAGTCCCTCATCATCACCCCAATCCGACCTCCCTTCCACCTGGTCTTTCCACCAAGATGTATAGTTCTATATGGATAGAGCCGGTAATTCGGGTCGAGCCCGACAGGCTACCCAAACCCACCTGAAAAAAGTAAGGGTCGGGCTTAAAAAAATTATGATATTTTTATGTTCAGGCCTATTACCCGAATAGGCATGAGAAAATTTAGGCCAAGCCCGAACCTGATGGGCTTGACCAAAATACCCAAATAAATTTTTTTATTTTTATAAAATATATTAAAAATGATAAATGTTAATTAATTATTTAAGTTTTACGTCATTTTATATTAAAATACCATATATTTGAGTCTTATACATTATTTAAGTATCAAATTTGTAAATAAAATAATTAATTTTAAAGTAAAAATTTAATTAAAAATAATTTTAAAAATAAAATTCAGGTATTCAAGTTGCCCAAAGCCCGAAGGAATTCGAGCCAGGCTTAGCTATTTAGGCTTTTTGAGGAGTCGGGCTTATTTAGGCTGGCCTGAATAGGCCCGGCCAGCTTGAATTCCCAGCTCTATCTATAGAGGAGATCGAAAAGGCCATTAGCAACTTCTTACTGAAACTCCAATGTCACTGATTAAACTAGAACCAATTGAAGCAAAACTCGCAAGTGGTGACAATGACACCGAAGTGGAAGCACAAGACCATGGAGCCACCTAGTTCTTTCCTTCCTCCTCCTTTTCTCTGTCATCTTCATCATTGTGATCTTCATAACTAAAGTCAATAGTGGAACTAGAATCTCCAACATCCTCCTCCTCCTTATGGTGATCAGGACTATCACAGAGATCATGATGATGATCATGCTAATCGTTATTCATCTTGTTGATGCTTGCGTGAATCAATGGCACAATGGTGGCAAAGAAAGTGAGTTGGCGTAAGCTTGGTACCATTAGTTTTTCGAGAAGTGAAACATTGGTAAGTATGACAAAAAAGGACCCTAATGTGCTTCGCCACCAGGAAGTTGGCACTGTGAACCTTGTCGTTGCAATTTATGAAGACAGGGAGACTAACTAAGATATAGGGAGAGAGAAGAATCCCAATGCTCCTCCCCTGACACTCATTAAAAGGCTACTCCTCCCAGCTTTCACCAAAACACATGTTCTAAGCTCACCGCCTGTTCAACCTCTTTTTTATCCAAACAAAATTTTAATGCTACTAATGAGCCTTTTACCTCCTAAATGAGGTTTAGACCACCCCAACCTTAGTTGGGAGGTAATCTAAACACACACTAAGGGTCCATTTGGTATTTTGGGTGAGTTTTTTTTAACATAACTTTTAGTCCTTGCATTTTGCTCGCATTTTATTATAGATCCCTAAACTTTTTGTCATAATTACATCACATTGCTCATTACCACAATACTAACAATCATGTGACAATAGCAAACACAATAATCACAACTTGCTAAAAACTTAACAACCATGTGACATGTGGGATAATATACATGATTGACTTTAACACTATATTCTCCTTATACATTTCGACTAAAACCATGGGCTATAAATCAAAAAAAGTTTTCATTTCATATGAATGAACTATCAAAGCTCATCATTGTAAGGATCAACCCAACCAAAGGTCAATACACTCACTCTTAAACCATGGTCTCCCCATTCTCAAATCTCTAAGGTGTGTAAATCCTAAGCTAGTTTTTTCGACAAATAAGTGGAGATAGCTAAGTTTGAGTCCCTTAAAAAATAGTGGGATAAGGCTAGCTTTCGAACATCAAAATGCAGCCATACCATGTGGATTTATCTACTCCTCTCTATAGGCAAACTCTTGCTAATATGACCATATAATGAATCATGCTCATGCACAAAGCATGCTGTCAATCACATTCATGTGTTCAATCAATCAATAACATACATTTAGCTAACCTAATGAGCAGATTTTCATCTCTCACAATATCATTTCAACATATTTACCTATATATCATCACATATATTTCAATCATATCATAACCATTCTTTCATGAGTTCAAACCACAACAACACATTCACATGTACATAGCTTCATCTCTACTAAGTCACATTCATGAATTTCACAAAAATGTGACAATTTACAGAGTCATAATCATTTTATCAAAACATACACATCACCACCACAATCTCAATTTATTCCTTTTTCAAAATAACATATGATAATGAATGTGAGGTGCATCTTTCTTTATGTTTAACATAAATATTATTTCAAAAACTTATATCAATTAACATGTAATTCCAAAGGAATAAGTTTTCTCTGATTATCTCAAATCTTTAAGCAATCAAAGGCTTACCTCTCAAACAATGGCTTCCAAAACTTGATCTCAAGCCAAAATTATTACACGGATGGTTAATCTATATTTAATCATATCCAAAACTATTAACATCACCATTTTACACAATTCTAACTCCCTATTTCAAATCTATAAACACCCAAAACCTTAGTCTCTTGCATTTGAGCTTAGCCATTGGGTTTAACAACTTCCCTTAGCTCATATTAACATCATTAAAATCTTTTAAGGCCATTAGTGTCTCCCACCAATCTCCAAACCCATATTTAATACAACATTTTCGGATATTAATGCTAACTACTAAAACAAGTTGAACCTTCAACTCTTGATTTAAATAGTCCAATTAATTTACATTAACTCTATTTAAATTAATGTATTTGGACCTATAGCCTTAGTGCTTGTTTAGTTTGTCACTGGAATCAATTTTCTATGAGTAAATTGATTTTTAAAAGCAAATTACCCAAATAGCAATAAAATGAGACAATCGATTAAATGGGTTAAAACTGATTTTTTTGCTAAGTTGTATTTGTGAGCTTCTATGAAAAAGCTATCAAAAAGCATTAGATAAAATTATAAAGAAAGGCGTAAAAAAAATATAAGAAAGGCACAAAATTTAATAAAAATAAAAGCAAACTCTCTTCTCTTTTTTTTTTCTCAATAAAATTCAAACTTTTGATCCTCAAAAAAGTTACTAACATAAGTTACTGCCAACCACAACCCTTTACTTAACACTTGCTATAAAACTAATTTAAATATAATATTAATTGGTAGAGGAAAATTAATTTGATCAATTCTGTAAAATTAATTTTAGAAAAATAGTATTTAAATACATTGCATTATAACATAATCAATTATGATTAAAATCTATCATTTAATCAATTATTTTCATAATCTATTATACCCAACTAAAATCCAAACGAGCACTTAAAGTTTCAAAAATCACTTCTCCAATACAAACCCGAACTCAAGACCTGTCAATAGAGGGAGAGCAAGGAAGATTAAAGCTAAAAAGACTTACCTTGATATTCTTTAGCTCCAAATCAATCTTAAACCTTTAAATTTCCAAGCCCTATTAGAGCAAATGTCAAGCCCCTTCTTTTCTCTTTTTTTTTTCATTTTAAGTTTTCTCTCTCTTTCTCAAACTAAAACTCGGGTTATTTCTATCAAATTTTAGTCATGCACTGTGGCATATGCCACATGCATCGTAGCATGTGATACAAAGAGGTCTCTTCATGTTCTCTAGCCTATTGTGTCATGGCACACATTGCACACACTATGGCATGTGGTATATAACCACACTTTTTTGTTTGCCTCCCTTTTTAAGGTCCAAGTGACCTAAATTTAAGGTTGAAACCACAACCTAATACAATCTCTCTAACCACATGTCACATTAATTTGCTTAATTATACTCATTTAACCTAATTAATCAAGGTTAAACTTTTAGGATGTTACACAAAGTCATGCTAAGTCAGGCTTTGTGATGGTAAGGATAATTGTAGACTATTTGGTTGTCTAGTTGTTTTAGTGATTGAGAGTGCTAACAACTTCATTGTGGCTACTTTTATACCAAAGAGAGTTCCCTAGTTTGAATTTGAATTTTTCCCACCAAGTAGGGGGAATAACCTTTCCCATGTCTCTGGAGTAGGGAGTGCTATGTGCTAGTAAAAGCTGTGCTTCGAGTATTTAGGGGATCATGGGTTGACCACATCTCTAAGGAATTAGCTTTGGAACACATTGTTTTACTTAAAGGAAAGCCAAATTGGACCTTCATCATTGTTATGCTTTGCATTCTCAAGCTCTTTTATGATCCAATTACCCTAAATTCAACCCACTAGCTTTTTAGGTCAAATAACCTAAAAGAGGGAGTCTTTGTTTTGAAGAAAGTATAATAGGAAGTTTAAGTAGAAATGCAATGAAAGTGAATTTTTAATTAGCATACATATTTATATTATGAAAACATTAAAATATCTTTGTCAAAATAAAAAAAATCCTCATACTCAAAAAGTCAAAACCATCACTTTCAACGAACATTATCCATAATTATCATTGTCTACCACCACAAGACACATCACTAAAGAACATTATCAACCACAAAATAATCAAAAATTTAATAAAGGAGAAGTACAAGCATAGAAACCTTGCATAAAAAAGTAGCAGATGAATGGTTTGAATACATGAAGGAAATTGATCAAAATCATGAAAAGGTTTTGATTCTAAACAATGAAAATTAAGTTAAAAGTGTTTTAAAAAAACTAAAATTGATTGAGACTTTGATTTTAAGAATATTGGAACCTAGAATTATTTTTCCTCTTTGTATTTCATAAAAATTTGAGGGAAAATATCATCCAAGGACCACTATGTAAAATTTATATCCCACAAGGACTAAATAATTTGATAATAGCATTATAGTTCTTTAGTCCTTCTAACATATTAATTCTATAGGTAAAAAGATCAAAATGCCCCTCAATTAAAAAACAGAAAAAAAAAGAAACCTCCACTGTCGCTAACTATCGGACTACCATGGCTGTAAGACCGCCGTTGGCTGTGCGGTTGCCAGAGCCCCTGTTGTTGATGGGGTTGCCGGACCTTTGGCACAGGTGACATTTTATTTGAGAACTAAGGCCATGTTTGGTATGCAGCATTGAAGGGTTGGGTTTGGCATTGGCATTGAATAAGGCCCAATTTAATGTGTTTGGTATAAAGCATTGGCTCTTATTTAGGTTTGCTGAAACCTACTTAGATGGGATTACATAAACCCACCTCCTACCTGGTATTGAAAAATTAAACCTGGGTTTGCAATATTTTATGACAATGTTATCCATGGTTATAATATTTTTTGGACAAGAGTGCCCCTGTTGAGTTTTTGCCCTGATAAAAGTCATCAGCATTGCAAACCTCAAGTCGAACGCATCTCCATTGGCACTGCAAGAGACTCATCCATCGATCTGCCCTGTCGCCATCTCCTTCATTGCGCCTTCAGGTACTGTTGCTCCGTCCTCCCCCTTCGTCGATCTTCTTCTTCCATCTTCTTTGTATTTGGCTTTTCCTTTTCCGGTGATCTTTCCTTCACAAATGATTGTTTGCAGGTTTTTATCTGTATAATCTTTAAAATTTTTTGAAATTGTAAGAGCCAAACCCTTTCAAGAATCCTATTACATCTGTCAAGAAAACAGAATCGATTGTATAAGAAATAATCCAAAATGTAAATGAGAGGCAGGTATTGCGTACATACCTACTATGGGTTCAGGCAACCTCAATCTCATTTTCTTTAGTGTACGCATCATGAAATTAATAGGCATTCTCTTCATTTATTTAGGCATAAATTCAACTATGGGTTTAGTATCTTTTCCTTTCCTTTTCGTATTACTAGTTTAGGATACTATTTTTTATTTTGTAATTTGTTGAATAAGAGAACTACTACATTTTTTTAATTGTAATTTCTTTTGGCAACAAATTATAGGGTTAGAAAATCCTTAAGAATAAATTAAGTGCTGTCATCTACTCATTATTAAGTACATCTCCATCTTTCCTTTATTATACGAGCAAAATTAATGATTGTTATTCATATGATTCAATGAGCTAATGAATCACGGACTGAAAAATGTTTGTTGATTTATTGATTTACTTTTCCTTTGAGATATTCTAGTTTGTTTGCATGCTTATTTTTGGTGATCTCTCCTTCATAAATGATTGGATGCTGTAGTTGTAAATTCCATGGTGAACTCCCTGTAAGAATTTTGAGTGCATGAAGTAGCTTTCCTAGAAGAAATATGCATTTTTTGAAGCTGAGATTAAATTTTCAGAGCATCAAATCTTGTTTAGCTTTGTAATTGTAATAGATGAATTATTGTGTAATATAAAAGTGTTATCATTTTCAGCAGTTTCATTACTTATCATTTTCAGCAGCATTAAATATTGTTTAGCTACTATATGAGTTTTTAAATATATTTGCGTATATTAAGCTCTATTTGAAAAGTCTAGCTTGTCTGTATTACAGGCTCTTTTTGTTCTCCAACATGTCCTTAGTTTGTTTACCTTATAATTAAGAGATGCCATTTTCTTTTATATTCAAAATAAATATATTATATTTAGTCCTAAAATCATAAGGTATACAAGTGGTCCATAATTTGAGGGAATAGAATATCCATATCATAATTACTTAATAAAATATTTAACGGCATTTTGAAGCAACAAAAAAGAAGCAGCTCTGAATCAATCAAACAATATCTGTCTACTTAATTTTCCAATATTTTAACCAACTTGTTAATAACTTATTATCTATTTGACCTGTTGGACACACACATCACCTCTTCTACTTAAAAAAAAAAATCTATAATTATAATTATGTTAATGTGAAGACAGTTTTAAAGTTGAAAAATCAAGTTATGTTTATAATAATAATTAACCATACTTGATGATAGTTTTGAATTCAAATATAAATAATGTGCTTTAAAAAAAATAACATAAAGATACTGGTCTAAGATATGTTTTTATTTTTTTAAATATTTAAATCTAAAACACTTATCTAATTTTTTATTTTATAATAGAAAAAGATTTGGAAAAAAATTCAAACAGGCTTTTTCCTTTGTTTTTTTATTTTGTTTTGTTTTGATATTAAGACAAAGTTAAGAAACATAAGGTATAGGAAAATGTCTCTAGGCTAAATTATTACAAAACAATTGGGAAGAAAAATTAATTGCAGAATAAAATAAATCAAACAGGTCCTTGATCATTTGCTATACTAATATTATTTTATACTTTTATATTGCACAGCAATTCATCTATTATTTTTTTGAAGAGTGTTATCACTGTGATTTATTGTTAACCACTAATTACTTTTATTCTATTACATATGTTAAATATTAATCTCTTATATATCTATATAATTGGTACACAATTATGGCACTATCTGAGGAAAAGAGAATACTATTACGTTTGTTTCTCTTCTGGATGAGCATGACTGAGGTAGTGTATGCGTTTTGTATTTGTATGTGTATGACTATCATACTAAGGAGACGAAGAATCAGACATATACCTTACAAAATGGATTTTATTGCTAAGAGATCTTACCTAAAGAGAATGATGTCTAGTAATGATGTAGCCTGTTACAACTTACTTAGAATGCATAGATCAACATTTGATAAGTTGTGTTCTATGCTAATGGATGTGGGTGGTCTTAAACCCAGTAAGAACATGCTTGTAGATGAACAAGTTGCTATGTTTTTACACATACTAGCACATCATGTGAAGAATAGAGTAATACAACATAACTTTGGTAGATCGAGAGAAACTATTAGTAGGCATTTCAACTCAGTACTTACTAGTATGATGAGACTTGGAGATATGTTGTTGAAGAAACTAGAGCCAGTGGCTGATGACTCTAGCGACGAAAGGTGGAAGTGGTTTAAGGTAAATATACATGTTATGTATTTATCATTATTTTTGAAAGTTGTGTGAACAATTTGTATTAACTTTTTTTTACTTTTCTATTTTATAGAATTGTTTAGGTGCCTTAGATGGAACTCACATCAAGTTAAGAGTTCCTTCTCTCGACAAGGCAAGATACCAGAATAGGAAAGGAGAGATAACTACAAATGTGTTGGGTGTTTGCTCACAAGATGGTTTCTTTATATATGTTTTTCCTAGGTGGGAAGGGTTCGCAGTAGATGGACGGGTTCTTCATGATGCCATAAGTAGAAGGAATGTCTTGAGAGTTCCACAAGGTTACTATTACTTGATTGATGCTGGGTACACCAACTGTAAGGGATTTCTTGCATCATATAGAGGGCAAAGATACCACTTAAGTGAATGGAGAGAAGTGCGACATCCTAGAAGTGCATAAGAGTGCTTTAATATGAGACACTCTTCTGCACGAAATGTAATTGAGCGGTGTTTTGGTATTTTGAAGTTAAGGTGGGTTATCTTAAGAAGTGCATCATTTTATCCTGTTCAAACACATAACCGAGTTATAATTGCTTGTTGCCTCCTACACAACTTAATTCGTCAAGAAGGTGTAGATCCACTTGAAAATGAAGTTCCTTCCCTCTCTCCTCCTTCTATCTAGTCGTCCTCGGGCGGGATCACCAAGAATGCTTTAGCAGATACATTTCAAGATGGAGTTCGCCAGTCCGTCCTGATAGTTTGAGGGCCGTGAGAAGTATCCCAAAGGCAAAGGTAGGGGAAAGATCTTGCTTTGAGGCTCGCTCTAGATCGGATGGTTCTATGGGGCCTATATGGAGCTAGTGATGGGAGCCTCTCGGGCAGGGAGGTGATGATGCTGCTTCGTAGCTTCCTCGCATGGCACTGGAAAAAGGAATAGGTAAGAGATGGCTTCGACCACTATTGCTAGGAAAGGCTTTGCAGGCTTGTACTTTCTATTAATAGATGGGCTAGCAGAAGCAGGAGAGCTCAGGGGGTTCCTTAAATGCATTTACAGGCGGGGAAATCATTGTTTTGCCTTCCCGGCTGGGCTTCGAATGGAGGTTATTGGCAAGCGGAGGAATGAATAGCAGGAGAGTTATGAAGTTCATTTTATGATGTTAGCTCGCTAGGAGCGGAAACGGGACCTGACGGTACGGAACTAGATATTCAGAAGAGGCAGAGTGAAGTTTTGGTCTTACAACCCACCAAAAGGGCATACCTCAGGAGCACCAATCTCCCCCGACAAACATCTATCTGCACGAAGCCGACCTATGGCTATGGGTAGTGAAATATGAAAAAAAAGATATGCTTTGGGAGTGTGAGATACGCAAATGGGGAGTACGCAGCTGAAGAAGTTCTACTAGATCTACAGCACTTGCTGCTTCATGCCCGATTGCATCTGACTCTGTTGGTTCACCTTCTAAATAGGTCTCCGCACCTGAGACACATCCTTCTCCTGTTGCTTATTCTTTTTCCTATATTGTGGTGGCTTATTCAGCGAGCTGGAGCTCCTACTGTTCCCGCGCCAGCTTCCACTCTAGCTCTCTTCGGCCTCGAAGATCATCAGGTTCCATCCAACTCACTCTAGTTTCTATGTTAATTGGTTTTGTACTTCTGCATGTTGGGAATCAAAATAGAATAAGATTTTCTACTTGATTGCTGCTTGTTCGGTACAGCTTATTAGCTCGAGCTGCCTACCTATCCCTCTCCTTCTTTCTTTCACGGGTAGGATTGGAATAGTCCTACTTCGTATTGTGACGAGGGCAGGCGACCTTCACCTTCATCCGAACTAGACTAGATAAGGCGCGTTACGTTGTTTCAATGCGAGTAAAGAACGATGAATTCCTTTGTACAATACGTGTTTCTTTCACACCAGCCCAAAACGGACAGCTGATACAGCTAACGAAGTAGGACTATTCCAATCCTACCCGTGAAAGAAAGAAGGAGAGGGATAGGTAGGCAGCTCGAGCTAATAAGCTGTACCGAACAAGCAGCAATCAAGTAGAAAATCTTATTCTATTTTGATTCCCAACATGCAGAAGTACAAAACCAATTAACATAGAAACTAGAGTGAGTTGGATGGAACCTGATGATCTTCGAGGCCGAAGGGAGCTAGAGTGGAAGCTGGCGCGGGAACAGTAGGAGCTCCAGCTCGCTGAATAAGCCACCACAATATAGGAAAAAGAATAAGCAACAGGAGAAGGATGTGTCTCAGGTGCGGAGACCTGTTTAGAAGGTGAACCAACAGAGTCAGATGCAATCGGGCATGAAGCAGCAAGTGCTGTAGATCTAGTAGAACTTCTTCTCCGATATATTTGGTTAAGTGAGTTGGCACAACAAGTCGAACCACATGGGTCGAGTACAAAGCAGCTAACGGTCAAACGGTTTCATTGAACTTGAATCCACTATGAATTGAGAAGTGGCTTTTGTATTTCCAGCTCTTTATCTTTTATTAGAGTGTGATCTTTTATCAACCCCGACTCAGCACCTATCTTTTGAATCTGAGCTGGCTTGTTGAGCTTGCCTTTGATCGCATTCCGTTGACCTGTGATTCAATAGACTATATGTGTCTGGTTCAGAAGTGGATACAGAAGGCATGGCAGGGCCGATGATGACTCATCTAATTCCGTGCTGTGCTTTTCAAAATCCTGCTCAATCACGTAAATAAAGATCAGATAGTTAGTCTTCCTCGCTGGCTGAGGACGCACCCCTTTCTCTGACATCAAATTCACTGATAGCGATCGATTAATGAAAGGCGGGGGAACTCGTTCTCCGATGAGACTTTCCTGCTTTCAAGCCAGTCAGACCCACAAGTTTGCTTGCTGGATTGGTTGGGATATAGGTCGGTGTCATGGGAAGAAGACTGGCTTGAAAGCAGGAAAGTCTCATCGGAGAACGAGTTCCCCTGCCTTTCATTAATCGATCGCTATCAGTGAATTTGATGTCAGAGAAAGGGGTGCGTCCTCAGCCAGCGAGGGAGACTAACTATCTGATCTTTATTTACGTGATTGAGCGGGATTTTGAAAAGCACAGCATGGAATTAGATGAGTCATCATCGGCCCTGCCATGCCTTCCGTATCCACTTCTGAACCAGACACATATAGTCTATTGAATCACAGGTCAACGGAATGCGATCAGAGGCAAGCTCAACAAGCCAGCTCAGATTTAAAAGATAGGTGCCGAGTTGGGGTTGATGAAAGATCACACTCTAATAGAAGATAAAGAGATAAAGAGCTGGAAATACAAAAGCCACTTCTCAATACATAGTGGATTCAAGTTCAATAAAACCGTTTGACCGTTGGTTGCTTTGTACTCGACCCATGTGGTTTGGCTTGTTGCATTGACCTGTTTAGAAGGTGAACCAGCAGAGCTAATAAGCTGAGTGAGCTCCTACTGTTCCCGCGCCAGCTTCCACTGTAGCTCCCTTCGGCCTCGAAGATCATCAGGTTCCATCCAACTCACTCTAGTTTCTATGTTAATTAGTTTTGTACTTCTGCATGTTAGGAATCAAAATAGAATAAGATTTTCTACTTGATTGCTGCTTGTTCGGTACAGCTTATTAGCTCGAGCTACCTACCTATCCCTCTCCTTCTTGCTTTCTTGGGTAGGATTAGAATAGTCCTACTTCGTTAGCTGTATCAGCTATCCGTTCTGGGCTGGTGTGAAAGAAACACGTGGTGGCTTATTCAGCGAGCTGGAGCTCCTATTGTTCCCGCGCCAGCTTCCACTCTAACTCCCTTCGGCCTTGAAGATCATCAGGTTCCATCCAACTTACTCTAGTTTCTATGTTAATTGGTTTTGTACTTCTGCATGTTGGGAATCAAAATAGAATAAGATTTTCTACTTGATTGCTGCTTGTTCGGTACAGCTTATTAGCTTGAGCTGCCTACCTATCCCTCTCCTTCACTCAGACCCTAAGTTCCTGAGCCTAAGAGGCTTAATTCCAAGGGGCAAACTGTAGTTTATTCAAGAAGATCTGGGCCAGGCCAAGAAGCAAAAGACTTTCCCAAAAGAAAGATTGTTTTCTATTAGTAAGAGAATCTCAGAAGCTAAGTCCGAAAATAGATCTTCTTGTCCTGCCATTGCTTATGCTTGCGAGCTAGTTCCAGTGCCTTCTCATTCAATTGCAGAAAAAAGGGTTTCAGTCATAAGTGCTTCAATTGCTAATGCCTTTCCCTTTCCTTTGCCTACGAAACGAAATCTAGTGGTGTATTCTCTATACTCGCTTGTGCTAGTGGTCCTAGTGAGGTGAGGGAAGATTCTAGATCTATAGTAGAGTTCCAGACCATACGAGTTGCCATATACCCGACACCAGCATTTAGTTTAGATGAATACTTGAAAAGATGCCCTGAAATCGCACGGTTAGGGCAGCGAACCGACACTTAGACTCCTTTGATTACTCGGACTTCTCGCTAAATCTTATGCAAGAAACCCTAGTATTTTAGAAAACTCTTTCCGCTAGTGGTCTCTCACTCTCATTCCGAATTAAACCACTCGTCGCTCACTCTTCTTTTTAATCCTTTAGGACTTTAAGATATGTCCTGAAAAAAGCATCTTTTTTTCTTAAGAATCGTCTTAGCAAGAAAACACTGCTTTTAGATTGGTTGCAAGGATGGCTAGCTGACAGGAAAGATTTCAAATCTTGTTTTCCTGGCTAACAAGGATGTAAGAAAGAAGGGTCAAGATGTGATTTAGAAGTAAAGAAAGAAACTGCCTACTGCTCTGACTTGCAGGCCTGATCTAAACTCTATTCTCTCTGAGAACTAGCTTGAAAATAGGATTGCTTTAGCTTCCCTGCACGAGAAGGGAAAGAGGAACTTCTTACATAAGAGTCTTCGGGTTTGTCAGAGGTGGTATAGATCCTTTTCTCCCGCACGCACCAAAGAGGTGTTGATATGGACGGGATGGAAAACACCCCAATTCAAAACATGGATGCTTCTGATAAATGGGCTACCTTTAGTGATACTCTTGCTAATGAAATGTTCACTACTTTTTCTTCTAATAGGATATCTAGATGAATTAGTTATTTCATTTAAACATTATTGTTTATTTGAATATGTCAATTTTCTTTGTTTCTTTGAGTGTGGTGTATGGCATGATAGAACATGTATTATTGTTATGTCCTTAATAATAATATATTGTCATATTGTCTTATTGTGATTTAACCTCTTCTCAAGTTCTAACATTTTCTTCTTCTAGCTGAACAAACATGTCAAGTAGGTCTGGAAAATTAGACAAGCACATGTGGACACCCGAAGAGGATGGATTATTAATTCAATCCAAGATGGTGTTACATGATAAGGGAGAACTTGTATCTGATAATGGTTTAAGGCCACGTGTCTTAAATACTTTGGAGTACATGCTTGATGGTTTGGTACCTAGAAGTGGTATTAAGGCCCATCCCCATATTCAGTCAAGAGTCAAGAAGTTAAAAATTAACTATGGTGTGGTTTCTGACCTTTTTAATTTATCTGGTTTTGGTTGGGACCCTAAAAAAAATGTGTGATAACTCCCAAGACTGTTTGGGATGAATATGTGAAGGTATATTGCTGCTATTAGTTTCTGCTATTTTTGCTGTTTCTTTCTACTGCTTATTTGTTTTTTCTGGTCTTTTTGTTGTTAGTTTTTGCTGTTTATTTATTTTTTCTGGTTTTTTTGCTGTTAGTTTTTGCTGTTTCTTTTTGCTGTTTATTTGTTTTTTCTAGTTTTTTTGCTATTTTTGCTGTTTCTTTTTGCTGTTTATTTGTTTTTTCTGGTTTTTTAACTGTTAGTTTTTGCTGTTTCAATTTTTGCTGTTTATTTTTTTCTAGTTTTTTGGCTGTTAGTTTCTGTTGTTTCTTACCCGAGAGCCTGCTCCTCTCGAGACATTCGACCCCTTAAGTTGACGGCCAAGATCGGCTCCTGCTCCTCCTCTCGCTTTTCCTTCACCGTCTCCCATCACTTCGACTCCCTCAAGCCCTAGTACCTGAGCTTCACTGACACCTTAGATTCCAAGGTGGGCCCCACTAACCTAGGCCCCTCTAACCTGGGCCCCTCGCTCATCTCCCCGCTGAATGGCAGAGTTTGAAGGCTTCAAAGCATACCTGACATGCTCTCCTTGGCTCTTCATTTTCGACTTAGAGGCGCTTATGAGTTGATGGAGTTGAGAGAAATTAGAATGGCGTGAACAAAACCCTTCACAATATGGAGCTTTACGATCGAAAATGGAAGCCGGAGATCTCTTGAGTTCATCGTCACAGAAGTTCATCGGTGAGAAGAAGAAATGACGAGACAAAGGGATGATCACGTTTGGTTTTTATTTTCTATTTTTATTATTTTAAAGGGTATCTTTGTCTTTTTATAATTTATATTTAAGTAAAAAATAAAATGAAATAAGGTATTCCTTCAAAATATTCCTACATACCAAACATAATTTTAAAACTTTATTCCCAATCCCAATCCCAATCTTAATCCCAATACTAATCCCTCAAAACTGAAACCTGTGTACCAAACATGGCCTAAGGTTTTTAGGTGGCCAAGGATGGGTTTGATCCTATGACCCTTTGCCATCTGCTGTAAAACCTCCACTTCTTAAACACATAATTAGCACATAATTAATTTTAAGGTAGAGCTACCATGATATTTATATCTAATTTAATAATAAAAATGTTATGGAAAAAAAAGATCAACCTTGGCTACATAAAAACTCAAAAAGGCTAAGTAAAAAAACCCCATAAAAATGGGATCCCATAAATTATTAAATCAAAAAATTGAGTTTAAAAGGTCATTTAGCTATTATAAATTGGAGTAAAAAGTGTTTGAGAAGCATCAATAATAATTAAAGTTGAAAACAAGTCAAAATGAGGTAAAAAAGGTCATTTTTGCTAAACAAAAGTACTTGGTTGTGGCTAAAGAATATTAAGCCGTGGCTAACACTTTCAGTAAAGCTTTTGGCTGCAGCCAATTCTCTCTTGACTATGGCCAAATGGTCTTGGAAAGTCCTTTGGCTATAGCCAAAAACCTATTGGTCATGGCCAAAGATATGACAACAATTGTCATAATAGCTCCCGAACTATGAATTTCCGACACGAATAACTTTTGACTCGAATCTCTGATTGAGGTAATTCAAGCACCCACATCTCAACAATTTCATAATCTAACTAATGGTTTTAGTTTCATGTCAATTCAACATCAGATGAAGAATTTAGATACCTAAAACCATAATTTCACATTTTTACCTCTAAACCATCAACTAAGTGTCTAAATCTTAAACCATAAGCCATTAGCCCATACAAGGGCTTAAATCACACTCAATAAGTCCTAATATACTTGTCTGAATAGTTACAACTATCAAACAACTCTTAATACAAGAGTTGACCACTTAACCACCATGAAGTATATAATAAGGAGGTAAAAATGCAATTATTTACATTCAAGCTAAATAATTGCTCAAGACATGTTAAACTCATCTAACTTATCAAGATATACTTGTTCAAACTATCTTGGCATACTACCATGGTCAGATTAGGGGTTTGGACCCTTTTGTGACTAAAAAAATCCAAAAATGATTAAATATAATGTTTTAGACTACAAATGCAAGTAGATTTTAAATAAACATAAGTCAATATGAAAGACCCCTAGTTAAAAAATATTGTATTCAAATTACACATAAAAGATAAAACTAGAGATAATATAATTGATTACTCAGTCTCTAACTTCACAGGCCTCCCCTTTGCTTTTAACTTCATCCTCACCTGTAAACATTAAACTACGGGAATGAGATAAACATCTCAGTAACCAAGTAATTTAATCAAACATATTAAAGTGTGGTAATCATAACAATTAAACATATAATATCATATAAGGCAAACCAACATTATTCACAATGCATCTTTATAATATATTTCGCATGATCAAATGCAACCACCTTATACTACTCTTTATATCATCTAACTGAATCCATGGGCAATTATCTCATATAGGTCTAGCCTATATAACTAGACTAGTCTCGCTTTCTAATTGTGAAGGGTCACCTGGCCAAAAGCTTCCATACTTATTTTTGGACCATAGATTCCCCCTATTTGAATTTTGAGGTGTCATAAGTGCTTGACCCACACCGTCCAATCTAGGATCAGTGATACTGAGCATCATGCTCGACCCATGTTGCACCCGTAGGTTGTCAGCAATACTAAGCACATATATTAATAAAGTATGCCAACCACTGTGCGCAAACTCAGTAGAGGCTACGCCACGTGGATTTTCTATCATAATCTCTCTATTATGTTATGATGATCTCCCACCCATTATGATCATGCAAGTTCAATCAACATATGTAAATCTAAACTCATGCATATCATAGTGATTCATTATCATCAAAATTTCTAGAACTTACATGCTTATCATAGTTTACACCATATTATAGTTTACAATGGCTCGTTATATAATCAACTCACATCTAATCAAAGCCCAATCCATATTTCAAGTACCAAATAACATATATATAAATATGATCACCAAATACCTCATCACAATGAGTCATGTTTCATATTTGGATGATAGTTTAAAATCAATATATTCATCTATAAGTTCATTTCAAGCTATCTATAATAATGCTTAAAGTGTAATTGCAAATACAATAATATACTATACTTAAATTTTTGGTTACCTCAACTCTTGGTTTACCCATGAATATCAAATGGAGTCTTCAAGAAGCTTAATAATACCAACAATGGTCAATCTATAATAAAACACATTAATAGTTATTAATGATTAATTACCTTTAATTAACTCTAATCAACACCTAAATTCAAAAATCTCATTGTGGTCATCCACCGACAACCAAATCCATTTTTAGGTTCCATTAGTTCACTTAGACTCTCATTAGTCTAATCAACACCACTAGTAACTCATAACCTCTTTAGCTTAACTAATTAGCTCTAGGGTTTACTCTAAACCCTACTTTGAAATTCTAAAACATCAATAGCATCATAATCTAAAAGTTAGACACTTAAATAAAATCTCATTAATTCCATTGAAGTCAGAATTTTAGGCAAACTCAACTCTTTTTTGAATTCTCAAAGAACTACCAAAAAACAATGTTGAAAATGCACAAAAGAGGAAGAGAAGAGGTTGTAGACACTTATTCCAAGTGACTAGAAGCTCTAAATAGACTCAGTTAGATGCCTACAACGAACCCTAGCAAAGCTCTCCTTGTTTACATTCGGACTTCCACTTAACTATTTAATTTTTTTGAGCTAAATTATAGGCCTAGAGGCTTAAAAATTGAGTTTTGACTATGACCAATAAGCCTTTGGCTATGACCAAAGATCAAAATTTTAGATTCCAACTGCTATCCATCTAATTAGGCCTAAATATGGCCCAATATTTTCTAAGGTCCAATTCTATACCTTAATTAGGGTTCGATAAACCCATTAGCCTTCTGTACATTATCTTTTAATCTAAGTTAACTCTCAATTGTATAATTTATCCTTAATTAACCTATTAACCTTAAATTAAATTTTTTAGGTTGTTACTTGACCCAATGGTACCAAACTTAGCCTCAACTTCCTTAAGGTAGTAGAGGTTGGAGGTTTCAGTCTAGGAAGGCTCCAAAAAACCTCTTTAGTAGAGTGATTAATAACTTAAATACCACATTGGGAAAAACTGACTTTTTCTACAATGATGTAGGTTGGCCCAGTCCAAATAACCCCTGATAGAGTGGGGTGAGGACTGTTACATAAAAAGCACCTTTTATGTAATAATATGGCCCCCAGCCCCTTACGCTGGCGAATGCGGTGCTGTTGACTCAATGGTACCAGGGTTGGCCACAACTTCACTAAGGTAGGAGAGGTTGGGGGATTGATCTCTAGGAAGGTTCCTAATAACCTCTTTGGTGGGGTGAGAAATAACCCATGTACTATCATAGAAAAAGTCGCACGTGGGCCCGTGAGGGGACACATGCCAGCATTACATTCACCAATGTAAGGGGTTAGGGATCGTGTTATTACATTTGCCCTTTAATATATATATATATATATAGAACAAATTATAAGTAGTAAAACAAGTACAAAACTATTTCCATATAATAATCTAATGTGTATTGTTAATTTCTGAATGAAACTTATTATTTTACGAATGTCACTTGTTTATCTGACATGAACAATTACAAATTAGGAACTTCAAAACTTCACTCATTTTACTTGTTAAACGTTCCAATATATTATTATCAATCACAAATAGATTATTATTAGAACCAAACGGATACTTGTTAGTAAATGACTAACATATATAACTAAACCTTTCCTGTCATTTTTTCTAACTTGTTAAAACCATAATTGATTCTTGTTAATTTCAAATGATTTGTTATTATTTTATAAATGTCACTTGTTAATCTTACATATAAAATTACAAATTGGAGGCTTCAAAGCTTTCACTTATTTTACTTGTTAAACGTCCCAATATATTGTTATTAATCACGAATAGGTTATTGTCAAAATCAAATGGATACTTGTCAGTGAATGACTAACACGTACAACTAAACCCTTCTTATCATTTTTTTCTAATTTGTTAAAACCATAATAGATTTTTGTTAATTTCAAATAAATTATTGTTATTTTGCAAATGTTATTTATTAATTTAACATGGACAATTACAAATTGAGGGCTTCAAAACTTCATTTATTTTACTTGTTAAATGTCCCAATGTGTTATTGTCAATCACGAATAGGTTGTTATCAAAACCAAACAGATATTTATCAGTGAATAACTAACACTTATTAATCCTTCCTATCAATTTTTCTAACAAGTATTCATTTGGTTTTGAAAATAACTTATTCGTGATTGATAACAGCACATTGGGATGTTTAACAAGTAAAATGAGTGAAGTTTTGAAGCCCACAATTTGTAATTATTCATGTTAGACTAACAAGTGATATTTGTAAAATAACAACAATTCATTTGAAATTAACAAAAATCTATTATGATTTTAACAAGTTAGACAAAATGATAAAAAAGATTTAGATGTACATGTTAGTCATTCATTAATAAGTATTCGCTTGATTTTGATAATAACCTATTTGTAATTGATAATAATATATTAGGACGTTTAACAAATAAAATGAGTAAAGTTTTGATTGCTCTTAATTTGTAATTGTCCATGTCAGATAAACAAGTAACATTCATAAAATAATAGGTTCCATTTAGAAATTAATAACTAACATTAGTTTATTACATGGAAGTAGTTTTGTGCTTGATTTACTACTTATAATTTTTTTTGTTAATATATATATATATTATATGGCTAAAGGTCATGGGATCAAACCTACCATTGGCCACCTAAAAACCTCAGTTTTCAAATAAAATGTCATTCGCATCGGAGCTCTGGCAACCCCACAAGCAGCAGGGGCTCCAATGATGGCCGATGGCGGGACAATAGGGGGTTTCTACTTTTTTTGGTTTTTTAACTATGAGGGGCATTTCGGTCTTTTTGCCTATGGAATTAATATATTAAAAGGACCAGACGACTGCAACACTATTATCAAATCATTTGATTCTTGTGGGATATAAATTTTATATAGTAGTCTTTGAATGCTATTTTCCCAAAATTTAATTAACATCCTCTCAAATAAGATTTTGAATGAGAATGTATTAGTATGAGGTTCTAAATTACTTGGAAAAGCTTTCTCGAGGCAAAATCAATCGTTTTGCTAACATTAAAAATTATGGGTCTCTTCAATTAATTAATGAAAACAAAAATGAAGCATCAACCTTAATTTGACTATGTAAGGTTAGTAAAAATATCTCCATTTTACCAATAAAACTATTTGTTTATTAAATAAATTTCAAGTCAAAGACAATTTTAACCAAGTTCTACACCTAAGCTATCTTTTTCAAGTATAACCTAAGTGAACAAAACAATCTAAATGAGTACTTAGAAGCATTAAGTAATGAATAAAATAAACACATACATATTATTAACTACCAAAAGAGAAAAGTTATCAAGTCTTAATCAATACAAAGGTTTGAAATAATTCTAGAACAAGTTTATTAGGCACACATATTTAGAAGAGAGCCATAAACATATACATGAACAATATCCATATCAAAAATAAAGAGAGAAGGAAAAAGATGTAAAAAAAATTGAAGGAAATCCACTTCAATCTTTTCAAATCGTCAATCATTGGCTTAATCTTCCTTTAAAACCCTAACAGTTATGCCCAAGAATACCTTGAAGTCATTGAATGAGTGTTAAAGGCATGGAAATCATCTTATCTAACCTTATTTTGCTTAAATAGCTCAAAAACATAACATTATTTTTTAACCATTCATCTAGGCTTAATGTCTATGAGCCACACACTGATTCTCTCTATGTTGTGCGCCACGACAAAGTGCACATGCACCACATGTTAGATTAGGCAACTACATGCAAAATAAGGGCCGTGTAATGTCCACAACAATTAATCCATTAATTAAACATTAGTGCCATGATATTAAGACTAATGTCCCTAATTAACCATTACCATGATGGAATATGCTTAGCTATGGTTACCAAAAAAAGGAAAAAATAAAACTCTTTGAAAATGGGATCCCAATAAAATAATTTTCAAAACTACTAAATCAAAATGCATAATATTAGAGTTATCAACAAATGGAAGTAAGATATAACTCATTAGTAGGGATTACACCACAACACAAAGATAAATTGGTTCTTTTAGAAAACCTAAGCATTCATATTATAGCTGATCTCCCAACTTAACAATTCAACTAAGTAATTCTTGAGAGTCAAATGGCACATTTCAAACTGTAGTTTAATCTTGAACATCACCATCAAAATCATACATAAATATCAATCACAATTTTGCTAGCCCTATCACAAGTCCATAAGGCTCGAATTAACAAAAATAGCTAAACATCCCACATTCAATAATATCTCAGCATAATAATTAATCCACAATAATTTCACTAGCCTAAACATAAACTTTCATGAGTTTGATTCAAAAAAATAATAGGTAGGCAACAAACCATTGTCATAAAAGCTATTACAATCATAGATGCATAATATGTCTATAAGTTGGTAATATGTGTGTGTGTGTGTGTGTGTGTGTGTGTTTTACTCCACAAAGATAAAGGAGGCTATACAAGGAGCAATCTAGCTCTAAACCTTTAGATCCTTTCTTTTCCATTACCTGAAGCATTACCTGTAAATATTAATCATAGGATAAGATAGACATCTCAACAACCATAAAAGCCTAACTTCTACTATGTATAGGCATTAGCATTAAGGGCATGTAAAGTAGATAAACTATACTATTAAATCATAATAAAACATTTAAGTATGCAAGATCAATTAATTTTCCCCTCATCTCTTTATTCCTCCTAACTGAGTCCATGAACTACAATTTATAATAGGACCAATATGTGTTATTGAACTAACCCAAGCTACTCGGCCAAAGATCATCGCTCCTAAACTTAGATCATGGATTTCTTTGCTAATTGAATTCCCACAAGGTATCATAATTATGGCCAATAATACATACCTACTCTAGAGTGAATATCATTGGCTAAGCCAAAACTATACTAAACTCGAGTCAGAGTTAGTACCATAGCTATCCAACACTGGGAGCTATCCAAGTGTTGTCCATGCCATGTGGACATACAATATAATAATTTTCCAATTAGGGTGAACCTCACCCATTTTATTTCTTAAACATTCCATAGCATATCACAATTCCAATTATGTATTATAATGCAATTCTACATTCCAAGTAATCACAATTTCTAATCAACATGCTTAATTTCATCCATATATACATACTTCACAATTTATATTCAAAAAGTTCTCAATTATTCTCATAATTTACAATAAAGAATAGTTTACTTGGTTCACCCACATTTTTCAACAATTTAACTTATACTCACTTTATACATTTTATAAAAAATAAAAATTGCATCTACACATATAACATATATTTCATAATTTTCACAACACTAGAAATACTTAAAATATGCATATGAAAAAATTTAGGTTTTCAGTTACCTTTATCTCTTAAGTCACTCAAGAAAATCACCCATAGATATTCAATCAAATTCCAAGCTCCTAGATGCTCTAAAAGCCAAGAAGAATTGAGTCTACAATTAGACAATTTAAAATCATCAACTCATAGCCAAAATTACCATTTTTACTCAAAAATTCCAAGATTCAATTTATTGGGTAACCTTGTTATCTAATAGTTCTATTAGCTTTATTAGGCATAATGAGATTAACTAAACCCATTAACCACTAACATAATTCTCATATTACCCATTTCTAACTTAAAGTTTGCTCAAA
This sequence comes from Prosopis cineraria, assembly GCF_029017545.1. Lineage (NCBI taxonomy): Eukaryota > Viridiplantae > Streptophyta > Magnoliopsida > Fabales > Fabaceae > Prosopis > Prosopis cineraria. The sequence goes on along the minus strand of NW_026555341.1, from coordinate 12,710,349 downwards.
TCAACAAAAATTCAAATAAAATATCCAAATAATTCATACCCACTATCTTGGCAACAAAAATATACTCCTAACAATTTCATTTCATCCAAAACTTTCATCATAGTCAAAAATACTAAAAATTCATAATTATAGGAAATTTCAAATTTTCAACTATCAAAAAATTGAAAATAAAGTAGAGAAACAAACATAGATAAATATTTAGAAAATTTATCTAGTCTAAAAAATTCTTAAATCACAATAAAATCATCTTATAATAAAACTTGCCTTCAAAAAATTTTGCCTGCCAGACGTTCGCGTACTCACTCACTTTGTTTCTCTTCTTACAATGCCGAAAATGAATATGCTAGAGAATAGAATCATGTGGCAAACTCCCAATGGGGTGTGGCCCATTAATTCCAAATAGCCTACCATTTGTTTTTTCTATTTTCTTTGTTGTTTTGCTTTAATACTTTTTTTTTACTCTCTTAAATGCAAAAGATTGAGCTATGTATATATTTTTGTTTGGATACAATTTTCATGACATTGAAATATTTATAATATGTTAAGTTGAAAATATCTTAAATAATTTAATTTAATTTAATTCCACCAAATCTCATTTATTTTCTTCCTTTTTTAAAAGCTATGATTTAGAACTTCTACCTCGTGAGGATAAAAGGCTAAAAACCCTAGTTTACGCTACATAGTAAAATTCATGTGGGTCATAACTAGACCTCGTGTCTTTTAAGCACTTAGAGCCAAGTTCCCTTATAAAGATCAAGACCTCATGTTGGCATAACCTATGCCCTTATTAGTTCAAGCACTATAGAAGTTTCTTATCTTTTAGAGCTCTAAAACTCACATGTGCCATATTAGAACTTGCGTGTTTGAGCATCACAAGAATAAGTGATGTTCTGGAACTCTAAAACTTGCGAGGGAACACATGAATGCTCGTGACTATGAGGTGAAACACCCAAATAATAATCTAAGGCATTTACTGAGTTTTAAAGTGTGTCTGAGCTTAAGACATATCTCTCAAAACATTTTACCATACACATGTAATATCTCATATTTCAAGGTTTTAACAAATAAGAGAAATATAAAGATTAAAAACCTATAAACTAAATTTCTCTTGATCTTGATCCTATGTTTTTTTTAAATGGTTTTGTTATGAATAAATATATAATATATACAAACAAAACCTTATTCGAATTTTGTTATCATCAAAACAAAATATCCAACACCATAGTACATAAGTCATTCTTTATATCATGTGTTGGGATAGATTGTACATGCATTGCAACGCATGGTATAAAGAGCTTGTTCTCTTTTTTTAATCCAATGTTTACTACATTTGCTTCCAACTTCTTCTATAAGCTTTATTTGATTATCTATTAGTATGATTGACCATTAGAAACTAGCTAACACAAAAGAAACAAATGTGAGATTTTCCAAAGGAGAAGTCATGGCAAGATTTTTACAAATCATGCTGATAAATTATATCATCAATGCCTAAACAATTCAAAGCCCATTTTTCTATATGTATATCCAAAACATACATATATGAACAAAAGAATAATAAAAGTATGGGAAAATATGTTGAAATAGCTTAAATTTCTATAGGTTATCAATGATGCATAGCCTCAAAACTATAATATTTAGAATGATAATGTTTGACAGCAAACTTGGCAAGTAATATCTTAAGCTACACAAATCTAATTTAGATGATTCAAAAGTTCATGGGAAGTTTATTAAAAAATCTAACATATAACTTTGGTCTAACACATACACACATAGAGACAGATAGACACAGAAGTTTATTAAAAAATCTAACACATAACTTTAGTCTAACACACGCACGCACGCACGCGCACTCACTCACTCACTCTCTCTCTCTCTCTCTCTTACTTACACTAATTATTTTATGATATCATATTTTTAAAGATATTTTAGGTAACATCTTTTTTATGATTATCATTAATATTTTAAAGTAATTTTTAAACTTAGTAATATATAACAATAATGAATAATGTTTAAGTATATATAATGTTAAAAATTTACTTTTCATCCTTGTAATTTTCCGAGATAAAAAATATTTTCTTAGCTCATAATACTATCAATTGCAACATGTAGATATATAGGGCATATTAGGGTTACAATGATAAATAAATTTAAAAACTAATATGATTTGATATCTGATTCAAATTTCAAATCAAATTCAAATCCCTTAAATCTAGAAATAATAATACAAATAAAGTAACTAAATAGGCATTAAGTAGATACTAAATAGATAAGATTAATGAATTAGCCTATCTATTGGGCCAAGGCCAAAAGCCTTCCAACACTCCCCCTCAGACTGGAGAATAAATATTCTTCATTCTCAATTACCTATTAATTCTTCAAACTTAGGATGTGCCACATATTTGGTGAGAATATATACCATTTGATGTCTAGTAGGTATACACTTTGCTTTAACAATCTTGCTTTTTATAATGTCACATTACCAAAACTATAGCACACATACAACCTTATCATAGTAATTAAGATTTAACAAATCTATAGTTAGATTACTATAATAAGAAAATGGTTAACCTTGAATCATATTTAGAAAACATTTCAAAAGTTTAAGATAAAAAAAACTTTTTTCAAAAATGTTTGAGCTCAAATGATTGAAAATCAGAGTAAATAAAAGTACAAAAGCATGTAATCAATCATAGGCACTACTTATCAAATTGAGGGCTAGAACAGTCAAATTAACTAATTCTGACACATTTGTTGTGACTGACAACATAGAGGAAAAAATGCCCTTACTATGTTATGTGTTGCGGTGCATGTGACATGTGCTGAGGTGCACAACATAGTCATGACAACATCCAAGTGCTGTTATAATAGCACCAAAAGCACAACTTCCAACGTGTGTCATTTCACTGTCTGACACTCAATTAAAGTAATTTAAGTGTTCACATAAAGCTTACTCAGTTATCTAGCTAATGACACTAGTTTCATCTTAAAAAGATAACATGTTAAAAAGTGGATACCTAGATCCAAAAGGATCACTTTTCAAAAGTTCACAAACATCCAAGTGCCCCTAATTTCAAACCAAATGCCATTAACTTTTAATGAGGCTTGAACTAAGTCCAATGAATTGACAAAGTCCTTAATTAAATAATTATACAATCAATAACGTAATTCAGGCATTAAATAGCCATAACAACCTCATTTTCCACTCAAAAAAGGAGTATTATCACACAAAAATAGTTGGCCACACAAAATCATCATTAGGCCATTCCACATGGTTAATAACAATAAACATGCACTTGCATAGGTAATTTGGTCTCACACCCCTGTTTCCACATTAAACATACAATTCCCGGCCAATTTATATCATCAAATACCATAATTATGCAAGTACACACAAAATAATGATATGTCCCTAGTGGGCAATACATAACACACACATATTCATTAATACACATAATTAAAAGTTAATAGGTATATACAAGAGAGACAAGTCTACTCTTGCCTTGTTCTCCCCCTTTGCTTTTATCTGTGCCTTTACCTATAAAATTATAATTAAGAGGTGAGACAAAGTCCCAATAATCAAATAAACTACAGTATTTATTAGCAAGCTAAAACATAAACAAGAATGTTAGAGTAAAAGAGTGTGCGAGCATATACATTGTAAGATCTCCCTTACTAATTTACATTTAACTACAAAAGTCAAGGTAATCATGAGGATAACTAAAAAGGATTACCAAGTTTGTACAATTTTCAACGGGATCCCGAGTTTTCAAAATTAAAAACACTGTTATAAAATTTTATCATTCTTAAACCAAAGTACAAAATGTTCATAGAAGTATGAGATATTTATTTGTAACAAAACAAATGCATTTGCATTGGAAAAATCACATTTCAGCACAATACACTGTGATATGCCATAACTTACTGTAAATGCACTGTGACTTATTTGCCACTGTGCTATGAGCTGTAATGCATTGTGTAAAACCTCACTTAAACACTTACTTAGCCTACACTTAACCTTAAAGTAGAACTACCATAGTAATTACAACCAATTTAATCCACAATAAAAGATATCATGGCATAAAAGGATCAACCTTGGCTGTTTAAAAACTCATAGGGTTAAGTAAGAAAACCTCCAATTTTTAAAAACATAATTAGCATATACTTAACCTTAAGGTAAAACTACCATGATAATTATAACTAATTTAATAATGAAAGATGTCATGGAAAGTAAAAGATCAACCTTGACTGTATAAAAATTTTAAAAAAAGCTAAGTAAGAAAACTCCATAGAGATGGGTTCCCATAATTCATTAAATCTCAAAATTGAGCTTAAAAGATCATTTAGCCATTATAAATCAAATTTTAAAGTGTTTGAGAAGCATAAAAAATAATTAGGATTGAAAACAAGTTAAAATGAGATAAAAAGGTTCATTTTTGCTTAACAGGGGTACTTGACTGCAGCCAAAAAACTTTAAGCCATGGCCAATACTTCCAAAAAAGTTTTGGCTGTAGCCAAATGCTCTCAGGAAGTCCTTGGCTGCAGCCAAAAATCTATTGGCCGTGACCAAAGATAAGACAACAACTGTCACGATAACTTCCTAATCATGAACTTCCGATGTGCATAACTTTTGACTCGAACCTTTGATTGAGGTGATTCAAGCGCCCACATGTCAAAAATTTCATAATCTAGCTAATGGTTTTAGTTTCATTTCAATACAACATCAAAAAAAGAATTTGGACACTTGAAACCATAATTTCACATTTTTACCTCTAAACTATCAACCAAGTGTCCAAATCTCAAATCATAAGCCATTAGCCCACACAAGGACTTAAATCACACTCAATAAGTCCTAATACACTTGTCTGAATAGTCATAATCATCAAAAAACTTTTACTACAAGAGTTGACCACCCAACCACCATAAAGGGCATAATAACAGGGTGAAAATGAAATTATTTGCATTCAAGCTAAATAATCACTCAAAACATGCTAAACCCATCTAACTTGTCAAGATATACTTTTTCAAAATACCTTGGCACACTACCATAGTCAGATTAGGGTTTGGACCCTTCCATGGCTAAGAAAATTCAAAAATGACTAAATTCAATGTTGAAGACTATAAATGCAAGTAAACTTCAAACAAGCATAAGTCAATATGAAAGACCTCTAGTTGGCAAATATTATATTCAAATTACACATACAAGATAAAACTAAAGACATTATAATTGATTACTTAGTCTCTAGTTTCATAAGCCTCTCCTTTACCCTTAGCTTAATCCTTGCCTGTAAATATTAAACTACAGGAGTGAGATAAACATCTCAATAATCAAGTAATTTAATCAAGCTTATTAAAGCATGGCAATCACAACAATTAAGCATTTAATATCACATAAGGCAAACCAACATTATTCACAATGCATCTTTATAATGTGTTTCACATAATCAAATGCAACCACCTTATACCACTCCTTATATCATCTAACCGAATCCATGAATTATTATCTTATATAGGTCTAGCCCATATGATTGGACTAGCCCTACTCTCCAATTGTGAAGGATCACTCGGCCAAAGGCTCCCATACTCACTCTTGAATCATGGATTCTCCCTACTCGAATTTTAGGGTGTCATAAGTGCTCGACCTACACCATCCAATTCAGGATTGGTGATATTGAGCATCGTGCCCAACCTTACACTCCTAGATTGTTAGCAATACTAAGCACATATAGTAATGAAGTATGCCAACTACTATGCACAAACTCAGTAGAGGCTACACCACGTGGATTTTCTATCATAATCCTTTTATTATGTTACGATGATCTTCCACCTATTATGATCATACAAGTTCAATCAACATATGTGAACCTAAACTCATGCATATAATAGTGATTCATCATCATCATAATTTCTAGAACTTGTATGCTTATCGGAGTTTGCACCACACTATAGTTTACAATGGCTCGTTATATAATCAACTCACATCCAATCAAAGCCCAATCCATATTTCAAGTACCAAATAAAATCTATATAAATATGATCACTAAATTCTTCATCACAATGAGTCATGTTTCATATTTGGGTGATAGGTTAATATCAACATATTCATCCATAAGCTCATTTCAAGCCATCCATAATAATGCTTAAAATGTAAATGCAAACACAATGATATACTATACTTGAATTCTCAGTTACCTCAACTCTTAGTTTTCCAACTAAGAGTACCTGTGAATATTCAATGAAGCCTCTAAGAAGCTCAATAGCACCAATAATGTTAATCTATAATCAAACATATCAATAGTCATTAATGACTAATTATCTTTAATTAACTCTAATCAAGGCCTAAACCTAAAAATCTCATTATTGTCATCTACCCACAATCAAATCCATTTTTAGGTTCTATTAGTTCACCTAGATTCCCATTAGCCTAATCAACATCATTAATAACTTATAACCTTCTTAACTCAACTAATTAGCTTTAAGGTTTATTTCAAACCTTACTTTCAAATTCTAAACTTCATTAGCACCATAATCTAAAGGTTAGACACTTAAATAAACTCTCATTAATCCTATTGAAGTTAGAATTTTAGACAAACTCACAACTCATTGTTGAATTCCCAAAGAACTATCCAAAAACCATGATGAAAATGCATAAAAGAGGGAAAGAAGAGGTTGTAGACACTTACCTAAGTGATTAGAAGCTGCAAATAGACTCAATTGGATGCCCACAACAAACCCTAATAGAGCTATCTTCGTTCACCTTCGGACCCCCGCTTAACTTTAATTTTCTGAGTTGAAATATGGATTTGAAATCTTAAAAATCAAGTTTCGGCTACAGCCAAAGACCAAAAATTCACATTTCAAACCTGATTCATCTAATTAGGCCTAAATGTGGCCCAATACCTCCTAAGGTTTAATTTTGAGCCCTAATTAGGGTCTAATAAACCATTAGCCTTTCGTACATTATCTTTTAATCTAAATTAACTCTCAATTGTTTAATTTATCCTTAATTAACCTATTAACTTTAAATTAAATTTTCTAGGATGTTACATATTGCATCAATCTAACAATCTGGGTATGTTGCCAAATGACAACTTCCGAGGCAAACTTTTGACATGCTCCATTTCTCTGTCTAGATGTCCAATTGAAGTGATCTAAATCTCTACAAAGAGATTTTTTTAAGCTCTAACTAATGGCACTGGTTCCACATTTACATCACTTTTCTATCAAAAGCTAGACACTCATTTTCAAACTTATGCTTTTTCAACAATATCACACAACCTAGTGTCCAATTCTCAATCTAAGCGCTAAAAGTTCACATCAAACCTTAAACCACACTTAATAGACTATAACGAACTTGTGCAACACATCACAGCCAATCATTCACACATATATCACATTTTTAATGCTCAATTCTTTGATCACAAAAACATAAAGGCTAGTTAAATTCTCATTAACCATCACATGGTTCATAATACCGTTACATTTATACAACTTCTTACTTGTACTAGTATTTTGGCCCTATATAAACATTACAACCACAATACATACAACTTATGGCACAAAATACAGATTTTAATCAGTTTTACACGAAGTACAAGTAGTCACAATAATCGCATGATAACCTAGTTGGCAAATTATCAATAAAATACACATAATTAAAATTCTACAATAGGCCTACTATTAGGATCACTGATAAACCTAATAATTTTAATCTTTCCCCTCAATCCTATTCTAATAAGTTGGTCCCTATAATATTGAAGAAAGAAGAATGAGTATAGCCATTCGATAACCAAGGTTAATCTAACATATACGAATGCATGTCAATTAACTATAGCTATAAATGACAATTACAAAATATTCACAAGTATGTTTACTTTTCAAAATATTATCACAATTACAATACTAACAACCATGCAGCCAGGCATAAACATATAATAAGAATTCATATCCACATTTTGCACCAAAACACATGGATCACAATATAACAATCATGTGCCCCTATCAAATATGCAGACCATAATAGTAACAACCATATGGTCAATTTATAATATGCATGATCAATGCCATCCTTATCCCCTCCTGATATCTCCAACATAAAACCAATGACTATAAAGTGGGCTATGTCCATAAACTCAAACTACCTAAGCCTTTCACTCGTGAAGAATTGTTTAACCAAGGCTATTATACTTGAAATATCTTTCCTTCATAAATACGATTAACTCCAAAAACTAAGGTAATTAAGGGGTTAACAAATAATAGGATTACCAAGTTTGTAATTTCAAATTATGAGATCTAAGTTTTCATAATTTAAAAAAAGTCAAAACCATTCATTAGACCTTTAATCAGAGTAAAATACTGTTACGAAAGCATGTGATACCTCAAAGGAGTGAAAGGAATTGAAAATAGTTGAAAAATCTCAAGCTGCTAAAAACATGTTCCATTGATTTTCACTCTTTGTACGCCACAGCTTATGATAGCAATTCTATTGTCATTTGATAACATACCCAAGCAACTTTTGGTATGCCCTATTTCTTCATCCAATATCTAAATGAGATGATTTAGGTATCTACAGAAAGCTCTTTTTATAAACTAGCTAACGGCAGGAGTTTTACTTTCAAATCAAATCACACCAAGAAGTTGAACAGTCAAGTTTATTTTCACAATTTTTCTCACCTTTCTCAACAAAAAGGATGTCTAAAACCCTATATAAGTGCCAAAAGAAATTCTTAACACCCAGACTATATTCATTAGACTAAGGACCAACAATACAATACACCACATGCACAAATACACCATTATATCAAAATTTTACTTCTTAACCCCTTTTATACCAAAAACAAAAGGGAGAGGTTTTAACATTACATTTCAACATAATATTCAACATTATAATCAAATTAATATTCATACATTTACATTAGTATTTTGGACTTATCAACATTTACAATTTATCATAAACAATATCTCAAGGTCTAAAATACATTTCAGACATCACAAACAATTATATAGTATAAGTCTAAACAAAATGCATCTTAATTAACAATATTCAATCTATTACGACAAATAAATGAATTAAAGAGGCATACAATAGGAATACTCAGATTCCTAAGCCTCCGAAACCTTTTTCTTTCTGTACCAGAGCTAAAGCTTATAAAATTTTAAAGAAAATAGATGAGTTTAGACACTCAGTAACCAAGGTAAGCCTACCTTATGTAATTGCATATCAATTGAATAAACATATAAGGTTGAAGTTGATTCTCTAAAATACACACTAACATATACAACACAAATTATTATTTCCCAATTAATTCATTTTCATCTCAATCACAAGGTACATTGCCACAACACACACAAACATGTGATAATGACCCAATTTATTATCTCAACTTACCACAAACTTAAACAACCATGAACTACCATAGAAGGTTGAAGGATCAAACCTGGGGATGTTCCCTTAGCACAGTGGGTGCAAGGAATTACCCATGCATTACCATGGGGAAAGTCGGTTGGGGTTGCCGTGAGGTAGCACAACACTCGTAGTAGTAGGCTCAAGGGGGTGTGACTATTATAGCCTGACTTCATTTTGTACCCATAATTATGGCTGAAATCACAATTGATTACATATATTAGACCTCTTTGGCCATACGCCACATCAAATTACTTAATTTTCACAATTGAACTTGATTAATTTCTTAATAATCCAAGCACTAAAATTTGAAATGTTACAACACTTACTTGTGAGACACGATTTCCCTTAATAATAAAAACTATAAGGTGTTATAACCCTAAGCTAGCCTCCTCATGAATTGACGGAGACTAGTTAGATTTGAATTTCTCAAAGAACAAGTAAGACAATCCCTCAACAATAATGGGACAATGACAATTCCAACGGTTAGAAGTCAAGTTAACTTTCGATTCTAATGATAAGCTGCTAATACCACATAGATTTACAACATTTACTCCTTTTTTTATGGGTGAACTCTTGCCTCATATAATCATGCCATGCATAATTATACAACAAGTAGCATGCATTCTTGTTCGTTAATAACATACTAATCATTGATATCATTTTCATGATAACAAAATCCACATTTTCCTAACACAATCATATCCACACAATAACTCAATTCATAATTTTTATCCCATCATACTTACTCAATAGCTCAAAAGTCAAAAAAAAAACACACACACACACAGAAATATTGATATAGCATTTTTATTAGTTCAACCACATTTACACATTTTACATAAAACTTGTTTCGCCACCATTTGCATCAAAACTTAGTTTTTCAAATATCACATGTTTATTAATCAAATCTTTTCAATACTAATCAATTAAACACACAAATGCACAAACTAAATTTGTTCTAATTACCTCAAATCTTTAAAAGGTTAAATGTTTACCCCTTAAAACACATACTTGCACAGCTCACAAGCTTAGATGGTGCAAATTTTAATTAGTCTATAATTTAATCATAAGAATAATCATTAATATCCTCATTAGGATAAATATCAACACTTAACTTACTACTCTCAACTAATAAAATAATAACCCCTCACTTTTAAACATACCAATAGGTCTATTAGTTTCCTTTAACTTATAATGGGCTTGATACACTATTAAATCACCATTAATGGCATTTAAACTCATCTAACCACCTTCATTAAAGCTATTTTCGAGTATTTATGTCACCCACCAACCAACAACTTATCAGGTTTAAATAATCTAAATAACTTTCATTAACTCTATTTAAGTTAATATGTTTGGATCTATAACCATTATATGCTGAAGAGCACTTCCTTAACTCAAACCCTAACTCAACTCTTCAAAAACAAGAAGAAAGGTGAAGGAAAAGGGCATATGAGACTTACTATTAGTGTTTAGAGGCTCTAAAATATCCTTTATGATCCTCAAATTCGAGCCTTAGTGGGGCAAATAATGTGCTCTTCATTTTCTCCCTTTCCTTTTTTCTAATTTTTGACCATGATGAAGATGAAATTTGATCAAATAACAAAATAGTAGAAATTTGACCATATGATACGACGCATGCAGCATATGCAATAGAACATAGCATAAAGAGGCCGAAGCTTTGTGAACTCACACATATGCGCTATGGTGGAGGTGGTTCACACTGTGGCATGTGATATAAAATCTTTTTTATTTTTCTCACTTTTTGATGTTCGAGTGATCCGACTTTACTTTGGGCCTAAATTTAAGGCTGAAATTACAACAAAAAACATCCATTAGACCTCTCTGACTACATACCACATTGATTTATTTAATTATCCTAATTAGGCTTGGTTTATCAAGGTTGAATTTTCTAGGATGTCATATATATCAACATAATCAATGCATATGTCAATGTACATATGTATCACAATTCACAATTCACACATGCATGATTCTAAGTCTAGTTGAACCTCCTTAATGCTAACAATTGAATCTATGGGCTAAACACATAACTGGGCCAAAGTCTATGTGACTAAACTGACCTGAGATCATCGAATAGGGAAGGCAACTTAGCCAAGGCTACATTTTACTTTTAGACCATGAATTCCCCCTTTACATAACATATAGTCAAGGTGTTGCATGCCTACTAGGGCCACCCACGATGTCAGTATGTACTATATGATTTTGCACTACTCTTCACCTAGGGTGAATCTCCTACCCTCACATATTCCCAATCATGCATCATGCATACTCCATTATCACATCATGATTATCATGCTTATATCACTATTATCATATATTAAGTTCACAAATTTATATACATGATTACATAAAAGCATATAAATGAAGTATTGTTTTTAAAATTATCTTTCCCATTTCACACATGTTTCTAAAATTGACTCACACACACACATGCTTACATATATAATACATAACTATTATTTTCATTTTCATAAAATCTCATCAATGGTTTAACAAGCCAATAAATAGAGTAAACTATCCAATTATCTCAACTTTTTTGTTATTGAAAAGGGTTACCTATAGAATACCAAAGCTTCACAAGCCTCTATAAGCTCAAAAGGGTTATAAGCAACTAAAATCTACATAATTAAATACTAATAATTAATTATTGATTCTAACATAAGCTATCATTTAGCTCAATTTAGCTATCTATAACTTTAAAACTTTATCACTGACCAGTCTAACACCCTAACAATGTTCCATTAACTTCATTTAGCTTCCACATGCTCATACAATGCTAGATCAAAGTCCATATTGCCCTTAAAGTCCCAATTTAGCCTCAAGTTCTTCCAAATCCTAGGACCTAACTTCAAAACATCATAAAATCACTAAACATATGTATAGAAACTTAAATTAACTCCTAATAGGTTTGGACAAAACATTCTAAGAGACAAAATCAACATCTCCTAATATCCAAACTCTAAGAAATTTGCATAAGGAGGTAGGCGAAGCTTACCTAGTTTGAATCTAACTTAAAAACCCTTCAAAGTGTTGAAGAATCCAAGCCTTACAGCCCCAAGAAGTTCCTCCATTACTCCTCACATGTTCTCCTCCCCTTCCTTCTATTTTAGGTGCATTTTTACATATGGATTATCCTTAAAAATGTACATTCATTATGACGCACAATGCTTGAGCTGCAGCAAATGGCACAATGTCCTACATCACAAACTAGGCCATCCACTTGGGCTCAATTGGCCTAATACTCATTCTAGCATGATTTGAAGGCTAACTAAAGTCCAACAAGACTGTTAGCCATCTGGGAATGAAATTAACTCAATTGAAACTCTAATAAACTAATTTACCCTCACCAATTAATGAAATTCCAAATTTTAAAAATTCATGACATTATAATTCTCCCTTCACATTAGGAATTTTTCCCTTAAAATTCAATAAACCAACATGCAACATACCTATGAAAATAAGTGGGAAATTTCTATTTCATCTCATCCTCGGTCTCCTAAGTAGCACCACCGAAAGTCATTCCCTCCCTGATGATTTTGGCTAATCAACTAGTTTGGCTACTTAACTGTTATCCCTTTACACCCATTATCGTCCTAACTCTACTCTATAAAACAAATTCTCTTAAACCCACCTCCTATAGTTTGAGATTGGAGATGGATTTAGCTAGTACTCCCTAAATTAAGATGCGTGGGAAATATTATGAACCCCAGGGAAAGAGGTGGTAGTGTGACCTAATAGATGACTGGCCCAATCTTCTCCAGGATCTTAAAGGACCAACAAATTTGGGAGTTAAAATCTGTGCCTCAACTTGACCTCCTAATTCCCAATCATCGGTATGACCTTCTAAAACATAAAAGTCACCTACATAAATCTCTATCAGCCTTCTCTATCTATCTATAGAACTCTTTTATCTAATTGTAGCCACTATAGTTTTCACTCTTGTGTCAATTTTTTAGGTGGTCTAATCTACTAGCTTTGGCCTAATAATGCCCCTTCTTCCTTAAATTGATTGAACACAGGTGATTTACATTCTTGTCCATAATGCCTTATATGGGGTAATCTAAAACATGTTTACTTCATGATTACACTTCCTTATAGTTTAAACTTAACCATATTGCATTTATTTTGGTGGTGTTGCCTTATCATTGATAACGAAAAACTCTGACAAATGGACAACTATTTGTCATCCAAGTTCCTAGTAGCTAATCTATCAGTTTGGGAGTAGAAAGGTTGTGGTTAAAAGATTTGATCACAAACTAAGGCTATTTAACTATGGCCTTAGAGGTTATCATATAGCTATACTAACCAAGAATTGGCTAGTATGAAAAATTGGTTTAATAAATTAGTTAACTTACAATCCACTTTTATCATTTTCTATATCGTATCCCAATATAGCCATCATATCCTCATACATATGTTAATTTGCTCAATTCATTCATCACATCTTCACTATGCAACTCTAATTAATTAGTTCTACTGTGTTTAAACTATTTGTGGATTTCTCTATTGGGTTAAGTATCATCACTCTAATATGACTTTCTATGTATCATGTTTCTTACTCCTCCACATCTAGTTCTCAGTAATTCATCAATAACTAGAAAAACTATCTAAATTTGTAATTCAACTACACAACCTGTTTCTAACAAGTATTTCTATATTACCTATAACTAATTATTAAAGTTCCAAATAATAATTAATTCCAAAAATCACAATCTTAAATTTCTACAACTTAGGGTTCCTCTGAAATTCCCAAGTTTCAATTTAAATCCAAACAATCAATTCTAAACCAATTAAATACTTAATTCAACCCACATTAACATATTTAAACACAAATTAATTAGTTAGAACAACCCTATATTCAAAATTATAGAAATCACAATTTCTCCATTGTCAAAGATTTCAGAAACAAATAGGAAATATAGCAAAAACAAAATATTTATGATACTTATTTAATCATAAAAAAACTTCAAAACACATCCAAAATATCTCATAGGGAAAATCATTCTAAGGTCCCATGGATACACTGAAGTTCCATGAATTCATCAAAAAGCCACCAGATCCCAAGGGACTAAAGGGTGAATAAGTCTAAAAATAAAATTACTACTTTGTCCTTTATCATTAAAAAGGAAATCTTGCTTAAACGCATATCTCACGAAACCCATGATCAGCGAGACTGAAGATTGATGCGCATCCATGATTGTTGATCACAGTAGGGTAATTTTCACTTCCCCATATCTATAATTACTGTCGTCGTCTTCATCTAAGTGAGGTGGGAGTGTTCATCCGTGACTGCAGTATTTCATCGCACGACAGAAAACAATACAGTGATTGTTGAGCGAGTAAATGATTTTTCATGCGTTAATGATTTCATTATTTTTTAAGGGTAGGATAATGCTTTCTGGGTATGCTTACGATCATTTGATTTGCATAGCTAATGGGTATGGATTCATCTAGTGCGACATTGGTATGTTGAAAATATCTAATACGAGCAACTCTACATATTGTCAATAGTGTATTCTTGTGTTGTCAATATGCTATTGATAGTTATCGATGCACTATATTGTACAGGATGACTTGTAAGAATACTTATACCACCAAAAAACATGTATTATGTTATGTTTTTTTTTCATATAGGGGACATTTTTTATATTATTCTCAAGCATGTGATGCAAGCTTCTTTTGTTAAAAAATCTCTATTATGAAACAACATTGCTTCTTGTCAATAGTGGATAAATGCATTGACATTATGCTATGTATAGTTGTCAATACACTGTGTGTAGTGTTGGTTGACCTGTAAGATGGCAAGCTCTTCTGGAGAACATATATTATATTTTTTTCCATGTAGGGAACATTTTCAAAATTATGACCAAGGAAGTATGCAATATGTTAGGGGGAGTGTTAGAACAAGAACAATAAAGGAGCGGGCAACGTATGAAGAGTTGACAAGAATAATATCATCAAATGAGTAGCACATACATGCTCTTGTTTAGCATAGCAAATGAATAGAATACCTTGTGTGCATGCATGTGCAGCAATCAAGCTAGTTTATGGCAATGTGTATAATTTTGTAGATGAATGTTACAAGTTTACCACTCAATAGAAGATATATGCCAACAACATGAGGCTAATAGCCATACATGACTATCCATGTCTATAAGCATTGACGATGACAAATTTATTAACCCAAACCTGCTTGAAGCTACCAATGACTATAAAGCCTTTGGGTAGGCCAAAGCGTAAAAGAAGGGAATCTTAAATCCAAAACAAAAGAGTTTATCATTGTGCAAGATGTCATAAGACTGGTCATATCTCCAAGACTTGCAAAAATCCTAATCCATGCTAGAAAATATCAGAGACAAGTGTACTTTTTTGTTTATATATTTGGAATTTATTTTTTTGTTTATTGCACCTAATGTATCAGCACTTGTCAACGAAGAATGCATAGTTTGTTAATGAAGTGATAACTTATAATTAATGGCTAATGGCGAGTAGTCAGTTGGTTCTTGTAACTGGTTAATTTTTAAAGGGAATTATTGCACTTAATGTGTCAGCAATTGTCAGTAAAAAATGCAGAGCTTGTCAATATAATGATAACTTGTAGTCAATGGCCAATAGCAAGTAGTCAACGGGTTCTTGTAACTTGTTGATTTTTAAAGGAAATAACCGTACTTAATGTATTAACACTTATTAATGGCGAATGCATAGTTTGTTAAGATAGTGATAACTTGCAGTCAATGGCCAATAGCAAGTAGTCAACAAATTCTTATAACTAGTTAATTTTTAAAGAGAATAATAGTACTTAATGTATCAGCACTTGTCAATGGTGAATGCATAGTTTGTTAATATAGTGATAACCATTTCTCAATTGCCAACAGCAAATAATCAACTTGTAACTTGTTGATTTTTAAAGAGAATAACAGCACCTAAAGTATCAACACTTGTCAATAGTGAATGCATAGCTTGTCAATATAGTGATAACCACTTGTCAATTGCTAACAGCAAGTAATCAATAGGTTCTTGTAGTTTGTTGATTTTTAAAAGGAATAATAGCACCTAATGTATCAGCACTAATCAATAGCGAATGCATAACTTATTAATAAAGAGAAAACCACTTGTCAATTACAGTTGGCCACTTGTCAACATTTAATTAATAAAACAAACTATTTGTCACATTTACAAACTTATAATCTCCATTCATAATAACATTGTTTAAGTTAACTACACGAAATAGGCTAACTATATAAAAGGACATAATTATCAATAAAGTTATATCCTAAAGTTCTATCAATAATCTTCTATTTCCTCTTCTTCCTTTCCTAGGATCTTTCTAACAAGGATATGGCTTTGTGCTCCTTCACATTGTTATAATGACTCAATAGCCACCATAAAAATTCTATCTTCTTTTTATAGAGGTAATCCTGCACCGCAAGTCATTCTTATGAGGTATAATAGAGATTTTGCAATAAAAAAAGCTTGCATCACATGCTTGAGAGTAATATATAAAATGTCCTCTATATGAAAAAAAATAATATAATACATGTTTTTCGGTGATATAAGCATTTTTACAAGTCATTCTGCATAATACAGTGCATCGACAACTATCGATAGCATATTGACAATACAAGAATATACTATTGACAACATGTAGAGTTGTTCGTATCAGATATTTTTCAACGTATCAATGTCGCACCAGATGAATCCATACCTATTAGCTATGCAAATCAAATGATCTTAGGCATACCCAGAAAGCATTATCCTACCCTTAAACAATAATGAAATTATTAACGCATGAGAAATCGTTTACTCGTTCAACAATCACTGTATTGTTTTATGTCGTGTGATGAAATACTACAGTCGTGAATGAACACTCTCACCTCGCTTAGATGAAGATAATGACAGTAATCATAGATATGAGGAAGTGAAAATTATCCTACCGTGATCAACAATCATGGATGTGCATCAATCTTCAATCTCGCTGATCATGGGTTTCGTGAGATCTGTGTTCAAGTAAGATTTCTTTTTTAATGATAAAGGACAAATTAATAATTTTATTTTTATACTTATTCACCTTTAAGTCCCTTAGGATCTGATAATTATTTGATGAATTCATAAAATTTTAATGTATTTTGAATGCTTCCACGCAATGATTTTTCCTGTTTTGTAATGGAAATGCTGCTTCCATTTCATCACTCTTGCATCCCAACGGGCTTAACTTGTTTCCGTCAGATGCGAAATCACTATTGCCCAAGTCCCCCAGGGGGAAACGTGTCTAGTTTTGTAGGGTTTATGGAAGATATAGCGAACCAGGAGATTCCTCCCTCCGATCACACACGTACTCTTTCTCTCTCCTTACAAAACCTCTAGGGCACAAAACGATCCGATTAACTTGCACCATCAATCATCAATCAAGAGCCACTTGTAAGCAGACGTCCCTCAATCGCAATTTCACTGATCTCCGTTTCCTTCCACCGAGTTCTTCCATGGCGGATTCCACCTCTTCTCCTGCCATTTCAGAACCCAACCCGCAAAGAGCTGACTCGGGGGCTCCCAATTCTCATCAGAATCAACCCGATCCGGTTCCTCCCTCCGCACCCCCGGCAGTACAACCTCTGCCATCATCCTCTGCGCCCGTCGGGGCAGTAAACCCTAACTTGAGCCCATCAGGACTACCCCCGCCGCCTCCTTCAATTTCATATGCGGCGGCGGGGGCGGCAACCCAAGTCTCTGGGGGAGCCGTTGCACCTCCCGTCGTGCCATCGTTCAGGCCAGTAGCTCCGCAGACTCCTCATTTTTCTCCCATACCTAACCCTCTCAACTATCAAAACCCAGCTGTTCAGCCGCCCGGTGTAACTTCTGCCTCCCCAATGACTCCCGGTGTGGCTAGTAGTGCGGGAGCGGTTTCAGTGCCAGCGCAGATGCAGCCAATGATGGTTCCTTATCAGATTCCCCCGGTCAGCCTGCAAATCCGGCCTTGAGACCCTTTGCACCAATGCCCAATGGTTATACTGCCATACCAGGAGCTCCGCAAGGGACCATGCCTCCACCGGGTGGGTTACGTTGTATTCATCATCCGTGTATTACGGTTGTTTTCTTTTGCTTTTAGCTGTGTTTACGTATTCAGATTGGTTTCGACATTAGAAACTTTGTATTTTCCTCCCCACTGGTATGAAAAATTGGAAAGGGAGATGAAAGAAGAGAGGAAGAGAAAGAATTAGATGAAAAGAGTCTCCGTTAACTAACATACTTGTTTTCCTTCCTCTCTTTCGGGACGTTGTGTATGTAGAGAAAGTGGCTAGGCAAACAAATCCAACTAACTACCCAATCCTTCTATTATTCATATCATCAGGTAGCAGGGCCCAAGTGTGCTTGACTGACTGACATACGTTACTCTCTTGCTTCTAGCCTTGGGCGCTCTAAGAACTAAGATTATTGTGTATTGGCTAAACAGAAGGAATCAACGCCTTGTTAAAATGCTATTATCTTTATGATAACTTTTAGGTATGTTATATAGTGGGGAAGAGTTTGTTTTAGTTGAATTCGGAGATTTAGAAACTTCATGTTGGTTAGATAAGGGGTATCGATGACAGGATGTTTTCTCCTACAGTGTCTTGATTGAATACATTGAGAAAGATTGGAAGGCTTCATATTGCTTAAAGATCTCCCTCTACAACTCTTTCTTGGTATGCACGTATTTGCTTGGTTTCTTGCTTGTCTTTTGCTAAAGTTGGGAACAAAGTTTACACAGAGATATTAACAGTGGAAAAATTATGTTATCTTGTCATTCTAAACAATATGTGGTTGTGTCATGATCATAGTGGGCTACTTTATGCTAGTTATAAAAGTACTTTTCCTTCAATGATTTTATGAATTCCAGAAGCCGACCGTATTTGCAACTGAATGCACGTTGGCCTTGTGTCCCAAGGTATTGCAATCTTTTCAATTCTCTTTTTCTCTATTGCGGTTTCCATTCTTTCTTTTTCTTGGTGCATCTTGGGTTGCTGACAACTGATATGTATAAAAAGAATAATTAATTCAACTAGAATTTCATCTTATTAAATTCTGCATACATGAGATGTTGGAAGTCTCATGTTACTTGCAATTGGTGGATGGGATAATTTGAAGAGGCTGCAAGTAATCAAACAAAGGTAAGCGCTTTTTACATAACTGTGAATTACAAACTCGTTGGTACTTCTTAATTTCTGCTTCAGGTGTCATATCAGAAGGTGATTTTTGGATGTGCTGCCATCTATATTATGCTTTTGATGTGTGGTAACAACATTCATTTGTTATTGTTGCATTTTTTGACACATTTTGATTGCCATTCGTAATAGTTCTTGCTACAATCCACTCATGACCATGCTCTGACATATCTGCATAGTGTCTGTTTGAATTTGTGCAGGAATGCCCAGGTTTCCACACCCTTATGGAACTATGGTTCGTCCTTCATTTCCTCCACGCCCACCTGGAGCTGTTAATGTGCTTCCAGCTGTATCACGCCCACCCGTAGCAGGAATCCCTCCTGTTCGCCCTGTCATTCCTCCTGTGGTTAGACCAGTGGTTGCTCCTAACATTACACCTGCTGATAAACCACAAACTACGGTTTATATTGGAAAGATTGCATCAACAGTGGAAAATGAATTCATGCTTTCACTACTTCAGGTAAATTTTTAACAATTCTTTGTTTCCTGTTCAAGAGCAGGTTTGTTTGGGCTTACTTCTGTAGTTCTTGTCCCAAAGTTCCTAAAATGCTCTTGAAAATCTGGCTTAAAATCTATGAGTTTTGATATGTAGATTATGTTCTTTCTTGTAGTTATGTGGACCTATCAAGAGTTGGAAACGTCCTCAAAATCCAACAAATGGAACTCCTTTAAGCTTTGGATTTTGGGAGTTTGATTCTGCTGAAGGCGTTCTCCGTGCATTGCGTCTGCTCAATAATTTGAATGTTGATGGGCAAGAATTAATGGTATCTTCAATTATATTTTCTAGAAATCCTTGCATTAGAGCTATCTTTACTTATCTGTTTTACTATGAGATGTAAAAAGCGTGAACATAACTTTTCATGTTATAGATGAAATTTTTAGTGACTTTAGTTCAGGCAGTTGAGTTACTTGTTAATTAAGTTCTTGAGATGTTATAAACTGTTTGCTGCCTTCTTTCTGTTGATTTAGTGCTATTTGAAATAAAAAAAATTGAAATCCTTTTGACATGATACGAGGACTTCTGCATGATTTTAGGGTTCTTTTTTTTTTTAAAAAAAAAAAACCATGCCTTGCCACATAAGTTGTTAGTATAAGGAGCATTGAATAGTGCTAGGATTGTGTAAGCTATTCATCCTATTTCTCTATACTATCTTGTGTTGTTACATAATGTATGGCATAATGGATTGTGTAACATGATATGAAATTACAAGCATGTCTATGTTGAGAAATATATAAAACAATAGAAAGAAATGCATGCTAAATGGTGATAGGGACGAATAAGAAAGGAGGGCAAACACCCCCGCCAAAAGAAAAAAAGAAATTTTATTTGAACTCCTTATATCATCAGGTAATTCTGTTTGCCCTGGGTTGTGATATATACAGTGACTGCTTAAAGAACACCTTAGCTAAATAAGACTATACAATTTGTTGTGGATGCCAAAGATCATATTAAGCTAAATTGTCCTGGCATATACTGTATGGCATGTTCTTTTGCAGTATGCCAAATAATTAAACATGACAGTATCTGTGAAATCTGGGTGCAGCCTGCACTAGTTTCTTATGGCTGTTTCAGCCTTGTTTTTATCAATCCCTGTAGACTCCAAACCTAGTCAATTTTTTGAATGAATTACCAGAATGAATGTCTGTTTTTTTAGTGTTTTTAATTAGGCATTTCCCCTCAATGTTGGGGAGTTTTTCTACTGTGGGGGACCCGTGTTTCAATAACAGTACATAAAATTATGATTTGAGTTGTGCACCAGACCAGTGTTTCAAAAACAGTACGTAAAATTATGATTTGAGTTGTGCACCCAAAAGAAGTGATTTAATTTTATTAAGCAGGGATGTTGAACTTTGGTTGATACCATTTTTAAAGTGCTTCTTCATCGTACTTTGAACATAAGCTTAATCAGGATTGAGACAATATTTTCATTGAAAAATTGTTTTTGAGCTGTCTCCCTCATCTTTCGCTTTTTCAATAAGTTTGTATTGGGATTAGTTTTGTATATTCTTGAATTAGCTGTTCAGTTAAAAATAGTGCCATGGGAGCTTATCCTTGGAGTTGGATGTATAGAACATCTATCTTGTACCAAAGAATCCACCAAATTACTTTGATCTAATTGCACGGTTGTTTGACATTGTTATCCTTGGTTTGATGAGTCATTCTTTACATTTGGCCAATAGGTCAATCCTAATGATGCTACGAAAGAATATCTGGAGAAGTATGTTAAGAAGAAAAATGAGAACTTGCAAAAGGATACGCAGGCTGTTGGATCTGACAAAGATGATGAGAATGCACCACCTTCGAATGCAAAAGAGGATGAAAAGCCAGATGACTCAAAGAAAGATGACAGCAAGTCAGGGAACAAGGAAAATCATAATGCGACAAATCTTGGTATCATTACTGATGAAGACAGGGAAGCTGATAGAGAGGCCTTGGAGAAGATTACAAACATGATAGAGGAGAGACTGAAGACAAGACCTTTACCTCCACCTCCTGCACAGGCAGCTCCTGATGGCGCTGCAAACTCAGCTTTGGAACAACCTTCAAAGGCAAGAGATGGAGACTCTGATGCAGATACAGTGAATAATGGTGAGTTGGAAAAGCGGACAGAAGGAAGTTTCCTTTTGCTATGTTTGTCATCCGTTGACCTTTTCTACTTATTGGCATAACAGTTTATTTATTTGTAATATTTTTGGACACATGTTATCCTTGGAGGAATAGTACCCTTTCTTTTCGTGCACTGTTGTAGAAATAGTCCAACCAACAACTTTACTTTTTAAATTGTAGAAGCAGGTGATGATAGAAATGACAAGGAAACAAATAGTGAGAACAAAGCAACCAGTGAACATGATAAGCCTGAGACCCCTGATAGAAGGCATGATAGGAGGAGCAGAGAAAGAGACCGAGATAGAGAACTAAAACGAGAAAAGGATAGGGAGCTTGAAAGATATGAAAGAGAAGCAGAGCGGGAACGCATTAGGAAAGAGAGGGAACAGAGGAGGAGGATTGAGGAGGCTGAGCGCCAGTACGAAACATGTTTGAAGGATTGGGAGTATAGGGAAAGAGAGAGAGAGAAAGAACGTCAATATGAGAAGGAGAAGGAGAAAGAACGGGAGCGCAAACGTAGAAAGGAGATACTTTATGACGAAGAGGATGATGATGATGATTCAAGGAAGAGGTGGCGCAGAAGTGCGTTAGATGAGAAACGAAAGAAAAGAATGCGGGAAAAGGAAGAGGACCTGGCTGACAGACAAAAGGAAGAGGAAGAAATTGCTGATGCCAAAAGGAGGGCTGAGGAGGATCAACAACTGAAGCAGCAGAGAGATGCACTGAGGCTATTTTCTGAGCATGTCAATGGTGGTGAAAAAAGTATGGCTACTGAGGATATGACTAATCAGGCCAAAAATATTGTTCCTCAACAAGACACTGTTGCTGACCATGGTTATGAAGGCCATATAGGTAATTCTCAAAATTATGTTTTCATTTTATCCATTTTTTATACTTTCTTTGTATTGAAGATCAGGTTTCCTTTTCATGAAAGGTGATGGTAATCCGCTAAATGGCATCAATGATGAATCAACCATGGCATCAGTTGCTGTTTCTGATGCACGACAGAGTGGCAATGTCCCTGCTAAGAAGTTGGGTTTTGGATTGGTTGGTTCTGGGAAAAGAACTACTGTTCCTTCTGTCTTCCATGAGGATGAGGAGGATGATGCACGCAAGGATAAAAAGATGAGGCCTCTGGTTCCAATTGATTACTCAACTGAAGAACTGCAGGCTGTTCAATCAACTGTTTCTGGGGCCCCACCTGCAAATTTGGCTGCAGCAGCGGAATTTGCTAAGCGCTTATCCAATGCCAATATCAAGGAAGAGAAGGTAGATGGAGATTGGGATAGAATTAGGCGTTCTAGTGAGAAGTCTAACTACCGAGATAGGGACAGGAATGATGAAGATGGCTCTCACAACAAAGATGAAAGCAGGGAAAAAATTTCTGATCGTGACAGGGATCGAGATCGTGGGTTGGAGAAATTGAAGACATCAGATAACAAAAAGCTATTAGATGCGAAACAGTTGATTGATATGATACCGAAGACCAAAGATGAGCTCTTCTCATATGAGATAAATTGGGCAGTGTATGACAAGGTAAATGATCTTAATCTGGCAAATTCACTTGTGCAATTCATACTCCTAACGTAATGAAGCTGATTGCATAAATCATGACTGATGCTTTGATTAGCATATGGTGCCAGATGATATGTGGGGATCTTTTTGTGGCTGGTTAGATGTAGCTGTTTGCATATAGAGGCACTATTTTATGGAACTAAGGGAGCAAAATGTTTGTATTCTTTATAATCTTTTAGAATCCGTAAAATTTTTTCTCAATAATGGTGATGGAAGAATCTCATTAAACTTCTTCACTTTGGAATTGAAAGAAAGATAAAATTGGATGAAATATGCTAAATGCATGGTGTCTAGAGAGGAGCTCATTGGTTCTTCACTTATATTTTGGTTTTTTAATTTATATATTTAAATATTTGTTGACAATTTAATTTCAATAAGAATAGCCTTTTTGACTTGTTGATTATTGATGCTCACAATGTTTATCTGTAAGAGTTTCTGATGATTAGGGTTAGGTTACAAATTTGGCTTTGAAAATGATTGAACTTTTTCGGCATGTACTGATATGCTTTATTTGTTTTTTTGGGTCTTTGCTCCCCGAGAATCTCCTTTTTTAAAATTATTTTTAATTAATTAAAAGAAAGCTAGTTGTTGACTATTTCAACCTGTTGGAAAAATTTTAATTTCATATTATTTGCTCCTACAGCACCATCTACATGAAAGAATGAGACCGTGGATATCAAAGAAGATCACAGAGTTCTTGGGGGAAGAAGAAACGACATTGGTAGATTACATAGTTTCAAGTACACAGGAACATGTGAAAGCATCGCAGATGCTGGAGCTGCTCCAATCCATTTTAGATGAAGAAGCTGAAATGTTCGTTCTCAAGATGTGGAGGATGCTTATTTTTGAAATAAAGAAGGTGGAGACAGGCCTTGCTTTGAGGTCAAAATCTTGATTCTATATATTTTTTTTAATGCACATGCTCTATTTTTTGATGCTGGACCGAATTTTTCCCCACAATGCCCTTAGTTGGTTATGTCTTAACCCAAAAAGTGTACATTGGAATGCCTGATCATCAACGCATTAATGCAATATTTTATTCTGTATTGCTTCAAGATTCCATCACATGTCTAGACAGCTCATATTTTGCAATGGCAGTGTTTTTTAGCCATTGAGGTTCTGGTGAAGATCAGGTTAAATTTTGTAGGTTTTATCCTTTGAGATGTGAATAGTTTGTACGTTGATGTTTGCTGAGCGCTGATACTCATTTTCTTCTCTTGTATCAGTTGTTGATTCCTGCTATAATCTTGTATTTTCTCTTAATGTCAATTCTGTAGTTTGCAAGATTGGGTGTTTCAATCCCCTCCCCCTCTTGAAATTCTCCTAGCTAAATATCTGATGGAGGCTGGGAAGTCTATTTCGTAGTTTTTTTTTCTGTTCCTTGGAACCTTAATGTGTTTGCTTGATTTTTTGCGTTCTTTTTGTTGCTGGTTTCTGGCAGAACACTGTCTCCGTTTGTTTGCTTATTGGCCAAAAAAAAATTCTAGAGTGTGCCCTTGTCCAAGTGTATTATTTTTCAGTACCGAATTAAATTCTCTTGCGATATAATTGTCGCTTGAGAATAGAAATAGATTGAGGTTTCGTAAACTTGATGGAATTATTGACAATGCTTTGTATATTGGTTCGTCTTATTAGGTGGTTGCTGTAGATTCTCTTATTTCTTGTTCTAGTTTGATTGTCACTTGATTAGTTGGAAAATAAAGTTATGTTTTAAGAATTAGTCATATTCTGTATGTTACTTTTGATGGCCATTTTATTTTATGGATTGATGGGATCCAGATCCATACTAACAACAGTGCGTTTTTCCATAGCCTTGTTGACTCTTCAATAATACAAAAACTCAAATATTTGGGTAAAATACAGTTGAGTGAAAAATGTGTTTCTATTAATTTAAGAATGTTGTGTGTTAAAAATTGGAATTTGATGTAAAGTATTACA
Organism: Prosopis cineraria; assembly: GCF_029017545.1. Classification (NCBI taxonomy): domain Eukaryota; kingdom Viridiplantae; phylum Streptophyta; class Magnoliopsida; order Fabales; family Fabaceae; genus Prosopis; species Prosopis cineraria. Next base: position 12,684,602 of record NW_026555341.1, on the reverse strand, counting down.
GGGAAAAAACCTAGAGAAAGCTTGTAGATGGTTCTGTCAAGTGTTCTACTGTACTAACCCAACTATGTTGGGATCTGCATTGATGAGCACCGCATGCTCATCCCCTAAAAAGTGATTCGAGCCGTTCATTTTCTTCTTAAACAATCTCATCATTGATTTTAAATTATATTTTGAAATATATTTAATATTATATTTATTGGAATACAAATATATTGTAAATTGAACATTTCAAGTTATATTTGTACTGTAAAGAATACATTTGAATATTTAATCTGTAAAAATAATTAAAAGTACTATCAAATTGGATTATTTAGGTTGAATTTATATTGGTTAAATTAGTGATTAGTGGTTTTATTAAATATTTTTATATTTTTTACATATTTTTATTTGAATGAATATGAAATAAAAATAAGAAGTTTAAATATAGACTATTGAAGTTTTATCAGAGGTGATAACGACTGTGAGATTCATCCTTTAATAAGTATGAACAACATTCCAAATTTAATATTAATTTTTTTTAGATTTTTTATATATTTTCATTTTGATAAATATATTATTAAAAATATTTTTTAAAAAAATTAAAATTAACAAAGATCATTTGGAGTAAAAAATGAAGTGTCCAAATCACCTTATGGGTGATGAGCAGGGAAGAGGATTCCTAATGTTGGCGCTACATCACATGCACTGTCTAATTCTTTTACACAAGTAAATTTCTATTTCCCATTATTTGAGTTGGTCATTTGATCGAGGTAGTAAAAAGCATTTGGGATCTATGCATACGCGCAGTTTAGTTTTGTCACAGCCCATAAAAGTGTTAAATGTTTTCTGATTGCATTATTGAAGACGAAAACAATTCTTTCTTTTCTTGTGTGCTCGTTAATTGGGTTGAGAGAAATTGTGTAACAAGGAAATCAAAGATAGTTAAGATAAGTTGATTCTAATTGGAGAGTAGTCTTGGAAAATAATAGTAATTTCTTTTTATAGTTTTGATCATTCAAATTATTTTTAACTGTTTTTCTTAATTTGTGTAAAATAATTAAAAGTAACTTGTGTTAAGGATTGGAGTGGTATATCTAATAGTCTCTCCATTAAAAATATAAAGTATTTTTAATTAAATTTTATCTTTAATAAAATAGTTACATATTTTCAAACTAACATTGTCTTTCCATATTTATTTTTATTTAATAGGGTGTTTCATCTTAAAATAAATATATAATAATTTATTTAATAGAGGCACTTTAAAAAAAAACAATGATTACACCTTAAAAGAATAAAAATATTTTACATTTTTTAACATCCAACCTCTCAAAAAATACTAGAGGGAGTAGTTACTTTCTCTAATCCTTAATATGAGATGCATTTTAGAGGGTTTCTATGGTCTTAAATATAAGACATTTTGTAAAAAATAAATAACATTAAATTCTCATTGTCCATAAATGTCTTTATTAATTTTGTTGTTCAAAGAAATGATATAAAAAAATAATTAAGGTAGATTGATTTTAATTGGGTAACTTGAAAAGTAATGATAATTTTTGACAATTTTAATTGTACATACTACTTTTTATTATTTTTCTTAATTTATGTGAAGTAGTTGAAAGTGTCTTGTATTACAACCAGTTTCAGTGCTCATCTAAGAGCTCATCGTCTTTGAATCTTTCAAATATATTTTCATGATCTAGATTTATAATTTTTGAACGAGTGTTTTTTAATAAATAAATTAATGGTAAAATGCTTGCAAAAACCAATCAGATCTAATTTGAATAGTCTAAATTTATAGCTTTTTACTTTTATTTTTTTAAAAAAATTATTTCAATGAATATGGAATCTAAAATGAAAACAAACTCTTAATTGTCACTTTTTCAAAAAAAATAATTTTTTATTTAAAAAACACTCGTTGATAAAATAAGTTATAATATTTATAACTCAAGGCTTATTATAGAATTTTTATATTATATGTAGACATGAATAATAAAATTATTTAAATGTAAATTTTTCACAACTTTTAAATTACTCTTAATTAAATTAAAGTCATTATTTAAGTTAAACGGTGGAAGAGATAATGACATTTTAAAAAATGGTTAAACAACATTTTCACCCCTAAACTCTTTTTTTTTCCCGATCAAAACAAACGACATCATGTTTAGGGTGTCTTATGGATCGCCCACTAGATATTTACCAATACAAAATATATCAACCCAGACTTAGAATCAATTAAAAATATTGTCACATGTCATATATGTTTATATTGACACACGTTATATAGGTCTTTGTATAAAAAAGAGCTTGTTAGTCATATATAGTTGTTGAAGATTGACAAACTTTTTCCCCGCTATCAATGAGTGCCTGGTTAGTAACTCAAAATACACAAATATAACTTATGAGCTGGCTAAGTTATATAACTTAGCCAGTACCTGGCTAGTAACTTAGAATACATAAATATATACTCCCTCCTTTTAAAAATATAAATTATTTTTTGAGAAATTGAATGTTAAAAAATATAAAATATTTTTAATTTTTTAAGGTGTAATCATTTTTTTTTTAAAAGTGTCCCTATTGATAGTGACTTTATATTTATTATAGAGTGTTTAATAGAGATAAATATAGAAAGATAGGGTTAGTTTGAAAGTAAGGAACTACTTCATTTGAGAGTGAGCTTCGATTGAAAATGTTTTATATTTTTTAATAGAGGGAATATAATTTATAACATCATTAACTGATAGTAAGTGCGGATTGACACACTTTTTTTTCTATCAATTAGTGCTTGATTTGTAACTCAGAATATATGAATATAACTTACAAGTTGCATCACCACTAATTGACTATTAGTTCAGGTTGATAATTTTTTTTATTAATAAATAGTTAGTTAACAAGTCATGTAACACCCTGATGCCACATGTTTCTACATTATTAAACTAAAGGTGCCAGGCGTCAATTGCTTCTCTATAAATACTTTAAGGACAAAAAGTGGAAGGATATTCTAAGATTACAAGATCGTGAGACAAACTACGACTATTTCTAGCTAAAAGGTCCGGTTTGCCATTACAATTCCTATGGCTTTAAGTTAATATGAACATTCCAATCTCTATGTAGAATGTCTAAAGAGGAATTACTAACATCTCTGAAAGGGTGATTATTTGCCTAAATTCTTGAAATTAATCGCTTCAGCACAATTAAAATAAACAATGGTCTTTCAAAAACCTCTCTCCCAACATAACTCAACGCTCTTAGCTATACCAGAAATTTCAGCAATAACAGGTGGGCAAGGTGACAGTTTAGAAACACCATTTTACATCTCAAGTTCCAAAAATCTCCCAGCAAGTATATGAAAAGAGCACACTCCAAGGTATCTTCCCCACAATCCAAGACATACTTGTGAACCTGCTTCTAAATTCTGGTTTAACAAGTTGAATCTAGAAATTTAAAGCAGATTCACAATCTCTTACGACATGCATTGTGTTTTCAGCAGCAACACAACCAAGAGGACAGTTACAGTCTCCAGAGATACCTCTTTGTGATCTGAGATCCGTTGTGTGTGGCTTGTCTTTTGCAACCAACCAAAGAAACATTTTTTTTTCCTCTGGTATATTCAAGTCCTAGATGAGACTCAATAGATTATTCTGTGCGTTCATTTGTACCTGCGAAAGTGAAATCATTGGCAGATCTAACGGTACATGAATTGTCAATGGATGGTTTCCAAATAAGCTTATTCTCATCACTCATTTCGACTCTCAACTCTCTAGGACAAAGAGTACTGGTGATTTGGTCAACAATATGGGAAGGTAACCAGTATAACTGTATCATCAAGGTTCAAAGGACCATTAAGCACATGTTGCTAACTAGAGAGGAGAGTCTCTACCTTAGGGCCAATTCTCCAACAAAAACTTTGATGACTAGACAAGATAATTCCTCTCCAACAAGCCCCTTCACTCTAATCACATGAGGACATTATCTTAAATATTGATTCGAAAAAGGCAAGCATGATTCTGACACTAACAATTGAAAAAAATGATTGAGGATTGCCAGCATATTTGTATCTCTTGAACAATTATCTAATTTCCATTGCACAATGAGTTTATACAAAAGCCAACTATTCAATGGTAGGTAACCAATAATATAGGAAGCAGGCGAATTCAATCTTAAAATCCTTGGGGACCGAGAAGACAATATATACTGCACGCAATAAGAATTTTCAAACTAAAAAATATACATCTCAATCTTCTCTGTCCAATAGACACAGCACACGTCTGAATTGAAAAATACGAGCAGTGTTTGTTGTTTTCAAGGATTCTTCATTTTGATCCTTAACTTGCGAGCTATTTGTGCTGCTTTTGGATGAAGAGGCCTCTTGTTGCTATCACACTGTTCAACCTCAACCCAGTTTATCACTTTGAGAATAAGTGACTGTGGAACTTTTCTTACATCCCCACCGTCTTCTTTTCCCTTAGCCTTCTTCATACCCTTTTCCAAACTCTTCTCTATGAACTCCATAAACCAGTTCCCAGCTTCTGTCTCAATCTGCTTTCCCAGCTTTATTGTATTGCTTATGTTGTTGCATGATGATGGCGGCGGCGGCTGCTGTTTCTTATTCTCATCATTTTCACCAATAGGGTCAAGTTGGAATTTTACAAAGGTGGGACCTTTTCTCTCAAAAATATTTTTTTGGTTAGAGCTTGACCTTAAAAGTTCCCCCATGTTTGCTGAAGAGACTGACTTGTACAAACCCTTCTTTCTCTTTGACATGCTTGATTCTGAATTCCTGCGTTGGCCCAATGAATTGTGTGTAATTTCGTTCAAAACTGAGGATTCTTCATTATCATCTTCTTCAGAGTGTTGTTTGCTGTTGTGTGAGTTCTGAGCCATTTCTGAAGCTGAAGTAGCTGCTTCAATGGACACCATTTCTCTAACTGCTTGTACAATCTGGCTATGGAATTCTAAGAACCGTTCAAAACAGGCAGCCGGTGCATCGGCTCGAGATGATTTGCATAAATTGGAAAACATCCTTTGACACAACAAAAGGAAAACAATTTTTTCATCAAGACAAGATTGAGCTCGCGAAAGTTTACATTAAACAAACAGAATCATCTCTGCATTAGTTTTTATTGGCCGTTCTCTGCACTACTAGTTCACTTGTTTAGTTATACTCTACAGAAGTTGTTAACCGCACGAAACTGGTATATTCATTAAATTTATAAGACTAAGTTATGCAAATATAATACAATGAAGAGACTGATTTATAGCCAGTTTAATAATAAAAAGAAGTGCTTCATACTTGAGACACCGGACTACTGATTCAGTAGCTGAAGCATCTCTTAATGCTTTAAGGGCAATTTTTTGAGAAACTTCTCGTTGCTGCACAGCTTCCTGCCAAAGCAAAAGAAGAAAGATTACTTTCTGTACAGTGATAAAAGGTTGAATTCTTCTTTTCGGCCACTAACATGACAAAAATATTCAGTACACAGAATGAACTTGGCGCAGAGCAAACTTCAGGGACCTACTCATAAAGGTAAATAAACTTAGAGACCAAGGCACACTAATTTGACCGTTACAAAATTCTACCTTTCCCAGTGAGCTAAGCTTTCCAGGTAAATTCATGGGGAGGCTAAGATTGTTACTATTATTACTATCAAAAGCAGAATTGGTTGACTGAATTTGCATGTGAGGAGTCATATTTGAGTCCTGATTCTCTGCATCTCCAGCTACACTCATCGAAGAAGCTGCCACTCCAGCACTCCTTAACCTTGGTGGTGGAGTCGCACTTTTCTTTTCCTGAAAGTGAATTATACCACAAACACAAAACAACCTCAGAAATCATACATAAGACTTCAACCTCATTACAGCCTTTGAAAATCAAAAGAAGGATTCAAAATTTGACCAGACTTTGATAGAGCCCATTAATACTAAAATCATATTTCAAGGACTAGAGTTTATCTTTCAATTTCTATACCCACTTAGAATAGCTGCAATAAAGACATGAAACGCCAAGAATGTACATTCAATTATGTCCATTCAAGCATGGATCATATCATAAAGAGGAAGGAAAAATGTACCTACAGATGACTTGAAGGGGGTTATGGGTATCCGAGGTTCTCGTCCACACACACTCCTGCTCCTAGGAAACTTCGAAGCAGAGCTAACCACACAGCTTTTTCTAAGCAAGGCAGGACTTTCTACCTTAACATCCGTCATCTTCGCCAAAAGCCCTCCACCCACTGAGCTTCTCACACCGGAAGCAGGGGTGGTTCTAGTCATCGGAGACATCATTGCCTGAAAGTTACTATTTTTCGCCGAACTTCTCGGTTCTTTCACCGGAGTGCATTGATCAAAGTCCAAATTCACAGGCTTAAACACCATCGGAGATGAAATTTTATCTCCTTCATTCCCTCCTGTTCCCCAAGACCCCCTTCTCGGAGGAGCCGAATCGGAAGGCTTCTGTTCGGTCCTCACTCCCTTTTGTCTCAGACCCATTAATGGCTCCGGCGTACCGACAAGAGGGTGTCGTCCGGGGAGCGGTTTCGCGCCTTGTACGACCGGAACAGGGGATCCTGGCTCTAATCTGTCGACATAGATGAACTGACCCAGCTGCATTTTGTTGCTGAGAACGAAATCATCTTGATCGGAGGGAAGACTGACGTAAATGGAGTGAGATGAATCCGATACTTTTATGTAGAAACCATGCTTCGGCCAGAGGTTCTTCTCGTCCAGATCGGCCGGAACAATGTCGGTAACCTGCAGAAGCGAGCTCCGGTGCTCGCCTGTGGGTTTAACTCCGGTGTTCATACCATTGAGGAGCTTCAGAAGAATCCCAGGTGCTAGTGATGCCATTTGAAGAAGGCACAAGAAAAAAAAAAAGGAGCTTGATTATGTCAACAAGGCATAGAAGGTAAAGAAATCAAAGATAGTTGAAGAAGCGGAAGCAAGAAGTGAGCTTTGATCTTTCTTCCAATTCTTTTGAAAGAAGGTTAATTAATGTTCACAGGGTTTTCAGGGTCCTTTTCACGAGTTAGGAACTTCCCGTTGGTAACGGTAAGTAGGGAGCCTTTTCGAATTTCATATATATATATATATATATATATTTTCATGTTTTGTAAGGACGACGGGGCTAACGGTCATATTTTGCCGTAGCGTCACATCAAAACAGGGATCTGAATTGGACCGGCCCATTTCCCCTAGCCACCGACCAATCGACCCAAAATGATGCAACCCCCTATGCTTTTGTTGAGATGTCGAAAATGTTTCTCTTTTTTTGGGCCTTTATTTACAAGGGTACCGTCAATCTACTTGGGGAGAAACAAAAAAAGAAAATGGCTGCAATACAACAAAATGCATTACGTTAAAATAATTTAAGATATTTTTTTTATTTTGTTTGAAATGTATGATCGATAGATTGAATACCAAATATTAAATATGTTAGTAAGGGGGATATTTGCGTGGTGTGGCAAGGGTGATTCAGCAAAGTAGCAATTATTTTTGTTTTATAATTTTCAAAATGAAAAGGATCCGAAGGTTGAATCTTAAACGGATCTCCTCGGATGTTTTTTGTGTAGTGATTGAGAAGTGGGAAATAATCAACGTCTGATCTATCAAATAAAAGCATATTTGAAAGGTTCGATGAGTGCAAGGTTTCTTAATCATAATTCATTTTCCTTCCTTTTCTACCTGAAGGAGGTCAATTTGCATGCCATCACTCCAAGTATTTTTGTTCTACTCATTGGACCAGATCTCGGACGATCGTAACTCAACTAGATCATCATTGACCAAATCTGTTAATAGTTCGGTTTGGAATCTTTGGATTAAAAAAATTATTTTTATGGTTGAGCCAAGTTAGCATCTCACACAACATAACGAATCAAGTTTTGAATATTTGTCATTATGAGTGATCAAAAAAACAGAGAGAGAGAGAGTTTCACGAACTTTGTGCTAGTATGAGGATTTCTTATCCTCCAGATATCAATCGAGCAATGATCATTCATAAGTTGGGTTGCTTCTTGCTGCTAAATGAATAATGTTGGAACTTGGAACAATGACAATATCCTGCTACTAACGTTCTGTCTGGCATCTTTATAGCACAAATTCTTAATTGAGCCGGGTCTAATTGAATTTATCAGGCCCGTTTAAATTATTGGCCCATATATATTAGTCCCATATGTTTTTAGCCCAAAATTTGAATACCCAGCCCATGTCTATCTGAACCACCCAAATCTAAGCTTCTGAAAATCTTATGTCTAGGTCTCGAGTTTGCTTCCAAGCTTTAACCATGCTTAGTGAATATTCTTTTGAAGTTTCGGTAACTATAATCGGAAATTGCCCTTTCGTGCAAATAATTTGACCTCCTTTCCTTTACAAGTTTTGGTCATTTTTCACGTTTAGCATTGCTTCTGCATTATACCACCAAAATTCAGGAAAACTGTGATAAAGAACCCAAAAAAAAAAAAATTACAATTTTCCTAATAAAATGTAGATATTCTCAATTGAGGCTTAGGGTTAATTTTGGCCTTTTTTTCACACGAAAAATTTCTAATTTGTAATATAGTATAATTGGAGCGCCTTTCCTTATTACTTTTTTTCCCTAAGTATATATATTATATATATAATTATAAATTCCTAATAGATGATCCTACATATTGAATGATAGAAGGTGAAGCAGGATCTGGATTTTTATATTCCACAGTTGTGGATAATTTCTTTACATTTCATGAGGAACATATATATTATTTCATAACAGTGAAGTGATATGGATAAGCATTCTCAAGTCATGATGAATCCAGCTTGGCGTGCCCATGAATTCAGTATGGTCCCACCGAATCATTTGATTACACACACACATTTTTAAAAAAAAGCATAATATATTAATCAAGGTGGATGAAAACAAGAAAGCAGAATAATGCAACTTTTAATATCTTAAATTTATATTAAGTATCAATTTAATATTATAAATTTAATTTTTATTAATTTAATCTCGAAAGTGTACTGTGATTATTTATTTAGTCTTTATTATTTTAAAAAAGGTTATATTATTAGAATTTGCTGATGCGTAATGAATAAAATGAAGTAAAATTATTTAAGAAAAAAATACTCTAAAATATTAAAAAAAGGAAAAAACAGTGTAAATGATTTTATTGATAAAAATTATATTAATTTGAAAATTAATTTGTTCCCATTTAATTATATATTCATGTCAAATCATCAATATACTTTATAGGTAGATTATTTTGAGAGTCAATATATGTTTTAAAATTTAAAGTATTCACATGATAATTTAAAAAAATATCAAATATCAAATTAATAAAAATTAAATGTGAGAGATTAAATTAATAATTAAGAGAAATGTGAAGAATTAAAAATTTTATCATCTTCAAAAATTATATATAGGAAAAATACATATATTTGCATGTAAAATCTGTACCTCACGAGTATGAGATATGAATAGTGCAATTTGTAGGCCTCAGACCTAGACGTTAAATGTTAAGCTTTCTTAGGCAGTGTGCCTTGTTTTCATTCAAAAGACCAATAGAAAACTTGGGTCTGGCCTGAAGGCTCAGCTTTACAGACCCAAAAAGCACAAAAAGGAATTCAATTAAAATCAAAACAAATAAAACGTAAAATTTGTAAAGGTTTCTTTTTTCTTTTTCTTTTTTTTTTTTCACTTTGCTATGATGAATCCAGCATACGGAACATTTTCTTCTTCCAGGTATGAGAGGAAATACTTCATTTTGTGAAATTACTGTATTTCTACGAATAAAATATGGAAATATTTGTTTAAAAAAGAGAGAATTTATCTATACATCATATGAAAAAAATCTAATAAGCTATACTATTTGTAAATCATGATCTTGTTGAGTCACACGTTTATGATTCAAGCATCGGTTGAATCATGTTTAAATTGATTATGAATAAATTAATATGTTTTAAATAATAAATGCTCAAAATAAAAAGAAATAGTTATCCACAATAATATATTATCCCTTAAACAATGGTAAAATGAGATCACCAAGTTAAATGGTTAATGGAGTTTTTATTTGAAAGGAAAAAACTACCATTCAAAATGATAATTTTATTAGGATTCGGTTTCATAGACTAAGCTAATTTTTTAATGATAAAAAATTATTAATGTTTGGGTCTAATAATTTTATAATTTGGGTTTGATTTTTTTTTTTTATTGTCCACAGGTTTCCTTTATCAAAAACAATTATGTTTAAGGTATGGTCAGACATTAAATGTAGGTATATCTTTCAACTAAAATTTAAATCTTAATCCATCATGTTGTGAAGAATTAACTCATTTCGCTAGATTCAATTTTCATTGATAATTTGGGTTTGAATTTATAGGGTTTGAGCTAGAAATTACATATTTAATAAGTTTATGAGCCTAAATATTTTTATTTAGTCAAGGGTACAAAATTTCAAAAATAGTAAAGTTAAAATTTTACATATCATACTTATAATTTTATCCACAATTTTACATTCTAGACGAAGGTATTGAAAATAGATATTTCATTCTATAAGTACAAGTAATATAAGTACATAACAATAATCTATGAATAATGTGAATGTATTCTCAAGCCCAATGAAACTCATGGTAACTAAATAATATAATAATAATAATAACAACAACAGGAATATGGAGGGGAATGAAGAGTGGTGTGATGGGTTTGGTGAGTGAAGTTAATAGAATCAATTGAGAACATTATGATGATAGGGAAAGTCAGCTGATATGAAGTAATAAATTGACTTGTGAAAACCATTCAACTGCCTCTGTCTCAACTTACAAGCACTCATCTCTATTGAATTCATTTTTTCGTGCATTCTAGGGCACCACTTACCCATTCTGTCTTTATATATAAAATAATTTTATTTTAAATGTAAGGATTGTCGTGATATTTTTTAATAATAAAATAATTATATTCTTATTTTAAAAATAGATGAAATATTAATTGTGTATTTTATTTTTCACTATTGTAATATCAATTATGGTATTATTGTGAGTATAACTAAAAAATCATTTTTATCGATACATAGGATTTGTTTACACACACACATATATATGAAGTTATGAAAAGAGAGAGCATACCTCTTTAATTTACTACACGTACACAACACGGCACCCCAGCTACCTAGGCTGCGCTATTCAGTGCTCTCTCATTTATACATCTAACCCTACCTGTTTACATGCATCAACCATGTTGTTCATCACTGTACACGTTTCAGACATTTTTCATGCAAATTTCAAAAAAATTATTATATTGCTTTATCTGTTCAAAAATATCCCAGCATTATATTTCAATTATTAAAAGGAACTTCATATGGCCATATCCGGCTCAAATTACAAGAAAGCTACTAAAATTATACTCCATCTGTCTAATATTATAATATAAGACACTTTAAATGAAATTACACCTGCTAATGAATTAATTAATTATTTTTAAAATTATACACATTTTTTATATTTATTTTTATTTAATAAAGTATCTCAATTAAAAAATATTGTTAATTACATCCTTTCATAAATAGTATTTTTGAAAAAAACTTTATTAATTGCATCTTAAAAAACTTAAAATGACTTAGATTTCTTAATAAGATACTTAGGGGAAATATCATTTAATATTCTGACTAAATATCAGCTTTCATTAGAAGGCACCTTATATAAGGAATTTGCCAGCTAGCTCAGGGAGCTATATGTTATGTTTCTTTTCTTCCTCTTGCTTTTGATCAATTCTTCTTCTAATATATAGGCTCTTTTTTTTTAAAAAAAAAATGATAGATTGATACTAAAGAAAAAGGAATAGTAACCAACAAACACACATGCAAAAGAAAATATAGGAGTAGTATGCTCCTTACAAATGTCAAAGATCTCCCAAACATTTCTACATTCTAGCAAAGAAGAATGTTGTTTCTTCCTTCCTCTCACCAGTTGGTTTTGTCATTTATGTAGGTAGGTAGCTAGTGAAAGAGTTTGTTTCCTTTATAGGTTTCTCTTCCAATTTTTTCTTCCAAAGAGAAATTGTTTGCTGCTCTCTTTGTACAAGCTAGTCTTCTTTCAGTAGAAGAAGATTTGTTAACAATAGCTATGTCAAATAGAAGAGACTTGATGTATATACCCCCCCCCCCCTTAAATGAGGTTTTAAATTTTATCTTTATGATGAATTACAAAAGCTGTATTAGGAGAGCTTTCTTACCTCTCATTAAATTATGTTGTATAATGATTAATATTGAAACGCATGCTAACTTAGTACAAGTCAAATATATATTTTTTCAAATTATAATACTATTGCAAGTCAAATTAGTTAACTTAGTTACGTACGTACTGCAAATTTTATATAATAATAATTCAGATCTAGTACGTAGTTCATCATATTGTAGTTTTTTTTTTTTAATTACTTACAGGTACTTACATGTGAGAAAACAGGACAGCCCAACAAAAGTTATTAATAAGGGTTGAGTTTGGTAGACTGTCCTTTTAAGCCTTGTATTTTTCAAAGATCAAACTTTAAAAATAAGAAATTTTGGTATAAAAGGGCTTAAAAATAGCTTGAGGTTGGTGACATTGTTAAATCAAATAATTTTTTAAAGTTCAAAAAAAGAAATCATGATCTAAAATTGAAAAAGAAAAAAATCCAAAGCGTCATGCAAAGTTCAATTCTAAAAAACTAATACAATAATAACTAAATATTTGAAGCATTGCTAATAATGTAAAAAATATCAAAAATATTTTTAAAAATAAATAAATAAATAAGGTCTAAATAGACTAACCCTCAACTCTAAAGGGTTGACTTATTCAAGCTCTAAGCCTATTAGGGTTGGCCTTATGAGCTTACTTGATATTTTGAGCCCTAGATCTCAAGTCTACTCCAGGCAATTATATATTGGACTTAAATGAGTTGGCCCTACAGGCTCAACCTATTTTTTCAACTCTACAAGTATTTTTTATTAGAAACACTCATATTTTAAGCATAGTCAAATGCTAAATGTAAGTACATCTTTACTGGAAATTCAAATCCTAATTTATTATTTTGTGATGGACTAACCAATTTTGCAAAACCCAATTCACATTGGTACTTTGCTTGCAACTCTGGAGATGAAACAACTAGAGCCGGTAATCCAAGCTAAGCCCAATGAGCCAACCCAAACCCGCTCGAAAAAAGTTAGGATTAAACTTAACTATATGAGCTTTTTAATAAGGTATGATATTTTAAGCTCGATCTAAATTAGTCTAACACAAATTGAGCTTGACATTTGAAATTTTTGACTCTATATGTATACAAAGTTAGTAATTTTGGGCAAGTCCAACAGGCCAACTCAAATCCAATTGAAATAAATTATGGTCAGGTTTAGCTATATAAACTTTTTCAAAAAAATAAAATACTTTAAATTTAATTTAAAATAAACTCAATTCAAATAACTTCAGCCTACTTGAATTTCGGACTTCTGAAGCAACAAAGCAAATTATGATGAATGAGGTGTAGTTAGTTTGTTTGATTCATTTAATGTGATGTGTTAGGTGGGGCTGAAGTCCGAATCAAGATTCAAAGGAGGTCGTACGTATATATCTTACCATAATTCTGAGACCACAAAACATTAATGACTTAGTATAAATTTGTCCCCAGAAATGTTGTACCACGGTACTATATTTCAATTACGATAGACCTGCGTGTTGTACTAGGAATGGCTACTTGAATTGGCACCCAAAAAAAAAAATTCAGGCCAAAAAAAAAAGAATTCACACAAAAAATTGTTGAGAGCAAGTTTTGCGATGTTTGAGTGCAGTTGAAAAATGAATGATGTTTCTTGTATGTACGGATAAAATTGAAGCCCAGATCTTTTCCACACACCTCACCGTTTATATTGAACTTCATGTTATTTTGTTCATTTATTACTGAGGAGGGTATTTTTAAAATTTTAATGATTGATCATTTAATCTTTTCCACACTGATGTTTTGGTTATAAACATATCTTAAAATTTTTAACGGGTATTTTTAATTTTAATGATTGATCATTCAATTAATCGTGGTCGAATTACATGGCCATCTTTAATCGATATACCACTCGCATATTGCATAAAAAAAAAGGTTAATATATGAAATATTGACATCAACTTACAGATCTCAATATCTCAGATTTTAGAATAGGTGGTTTGTAATTTTTGAACGCTTTTATGAACTGATAATTTGTCTGATCTAAAAGGTCCAATATGTTGATTCATGAAATCAAAATAGTGATAAATATATGATAACTCTTAAACATCAATGTTGAAACTATTGTAGTTTAACTCTGGCCACAAAAGAAATATATATACTAGTTCTATATGGGGCAAATGATAGACACACATATATATTAAAGTGGGAAATCGAAATTCTAATTATTTATTTAGGGTGCGAAAGCCCTTCCTTGTGTTGGTAAAATTTTAATTTTAGGTTAATGAGTGAAATAAACTTTAAAATATTGCACAAAAAGAGCTTTGGACTTTGAAATCTTAAAATGTGTAAAATGGACCTCAAACTTATAAATTCATAACAAATTAAACCTCACCATTAACATTGTTACTGTTCATCAAGTGGAGCTCAGTCAAAATGCTAATGCAACAGTCCCTTATTGATGTGTCATTTTTAATGAGCGCCACAGATCTTAAACTATTACACAAGTAAATATCCTGAATTTTGAATTTTAAAATTCAAAGCAAATTACCCTCACTATTTATGTGTAAAATGATTATTATTATATAGACCAAATTAGCCTCAGCATGATTCCCTGCAGTAAATATATCGTTAGCCACGGTGAATGACCCATAATTTTATAAAATGACATTTTTTGTCCATTTTTTGCAATATTTTTCAAATAATTGGTATCTCATACTTTCATGTAATTTATAACTCTAATTTATTCTTATTTTAAATAATATTTATTTATGTAATGATGAAAACTTGGGATCCCATTTGAAAAAAAAAAGATTTTAATTAACTGGTTAATTTAGATTTGAAATTCATTAATGAAATTGTCAGTTTTCGCATCTATCATCTGTAAAATCTTCTAATACTCAAACATTTTTTTAATAGAATCTCAAGTTTTCACCATTAAGTAAATAAAAATTATTTAAAATAAGACTATTTAATTAGAATTATAGAGTATATGAAAATATGAAATGTCAATCATTTGAAAAACATTATAAAAAAAATCAGGATAAAAAATATTATTTTACAAAATTAAGAGTCGTGGCAAACCATTTTAAACAGTAAAGTACATTTTAAATAGCAAATCTGTTTACTATATTCGTATTCTCATATTCACATGAAAAAGCAATTTTTTGTATTTCTAAAATTTTTGGAGAGAAGGGCCAAAATATTGTAGTAAGTCACTTTCATTAATTACCTGAACATGAAAGTTTAATAACCATTTTATTTAAATATATATTGTAAATAATTGTTTATAGAATATGAAAAAAATATTCAAAAAAAATCCCTCTCAGCTAATCAAAAAAGGTCTATAACATTCAGTGAGTTAATTAAGGATGTATGTTTCAGTTTCAGCATACATACTTTTGATGACTCATCTATAAGATGGTTAATTTTTGAAAAATTCGAAGTACAATTAATGTGAAAGTTCTAATTTTTAAAATTGTTTGAAAAAAAAACCAGCTTGACTTAACACTTGGCAATTATATATTAGATACTGTCTCACTCTAACACGTGAAGTTAGTTTGACTTATAATCAATCATTTGACACAACAGTTATAATCATATATCGGATAATATCCAATGTCTTACGATATAGTTTCTCTTCATAACATTAAACCGTTATAATGTAAAAACCGTTAACCATTTCAATATTATTTGCATATTAAATTATAGTAGTTAGTAGTACTATGTAATTAAACCGTTAACCATTATTTCTCATTAAATTATATATATAATCATTCAACATTGCATGATCAACGAAGCTAGTAGAATTTGGAACCGTTGTGATGATTTCGCTTTCAACGATGCACATGCACGTCGCGTAAAGTCAGTAATCAAGATTTCAAAGTTCAAACGGCAAAATGAGCAGCTCAAATATCAATAATCAATAATCTATATATATATATATTAGTCATAAAATATATAAATGACATGATACTATAAGACATAAGTGTGTTGTAATTTTTCCTGGGTTTTACTCGTAAAGGATGTTTTTATTTATCGAAACACTTGCGAAGAGAATTATACAACGTTTGGAATTATTTTAATATTATGAGTTTTAAGAAATTTCTAAATATAAGAGAAAATAATCAACTCAAACTGTTAAAAAAATTAATTATTTAAGTGAAATAATTACATATGAAAATAAAAAATGAACTAAAATATTCTTGTACTTAATCAAATAAGTCTCAATTAATGCTTTGTCTTGCGAATGAAAACTATGATTTCATGAGCGGTAATTTAAAAAAATTGTAATAAACACTTATTAAAATTTGTAATCTTATTTTTAAAAAAACAAATTACCATATGAGAGTGATCTCTTGGATTCAGAGAATGAGAGGATTACATAATATTAGAGAGCTTTGAGACTAATAGAATTTTGTTTGGCCAACGGATTAATAGAATAAGACAAAAGGGAAACCAAACACATGATGAGCATCTTTACCAACGACGATTAAAAAGATCAAAGAAGACTTAGGATTTATGGAATCTGAGACAAATATTAATAATGTTCTAACGAATCCAAGATAAGGTCGTTGATGCTTCATTTGATGACCCTTCTTATTAATCACCCAACGTTTCATAAATTGTCATACTATATGACAAGAAAAAATTATTACTCTAGTCTTTCCCTTTTTTCAAGACTATTATGCCTTTGAAATTATTTTTATTTTTTTCTATTTTAAATTTTAAAAAATATTAATTACTATTTTTTCAATTATATTTTTATTTTCACTAACTTTGAAAAATTAAGACATTATAAATTACTATATTTAATCAACATCTTAATTAAGGAATCATTTAAATTTAATTCTAACATATTAATTATATTTGTTAATTAATCTACATGTAAAAAATTAAAAAATGGATAAAAAAAAAGTAAATACCAATTTAGATTATCGTGAGTGAAAGTACTCTCATCTCTTAAGCAATTGATTAGAAATGCAAATCTCAATTCTTACATGCAGAGCAATAATTAAACTTAATTAGGAGTGGGGTCGGTTTGTCTTTTACCCTTGAGGTTAAAAAAAAAGAGGGAGTAAAAATGCTTTCATAACATCTTGTCATTTATAATTTTTTTTATACAATTACTCTTTATTCATAGGTTGAGTTAGATAAAATCATATTGACAACAAAGCACTCTCAATAAGTATTTAACACAACTGTATACTTAAAATTTGAACTCGAATTCAAATTCAAGAATCATGTCATTTATACTCTTAATTAGTGACAATAGCCCAAATCAAATAACTTAATTTTGTTTATTAAAGTATATTCTTTTTTTTCCTCTTCAATCCTCTTTATATGTGAAGGGCATATGAATGACATGGCGAGTAGGCAACAGATTCTCTCCTAATTCTATCTCATCATGTGCTCTCTCTTATCCTATCTATTGAAACATGTGATAAGATGATAAACTTTCATAAATATAAGCCCCCAAAAACAATGAAATGGTGCAGAGAGAGAGAGAGAGACCATCAAACATTTGGTTTAACAACGAAGTAGTAGTCATATTAATTTAAGTAGAAGTTTCAAATTCAAGTTCTGAAAATGTAGCAATATTGATAGTAAAGCTTTTACATGAAAGGGTCCCATCTTAATTCAATTTCAATTAATCTGAACCTCATTAAAGTCACCTCAATATGATGAACAAGTCCAAGATATTGGATGTTCCGGTTAAAAAAATAGAGAAAGAGAGTGCTAGGGAGAAGGCTATAAAGATACAATAAAAGAGAGCAACGATTCAGAGAGTTTGCCATAACTTTTGTTTAACAATGTTATTAGAACAAGAAAGCAGGGAGACTTGAAACCAATTCAATTCTTAGTGTGTATTTTGAGATTTTCACTTTTGAAAATAGAAGAAATTAGAATTAAGTATCTTAAAGTTAATCTAAAAGTAAGTTAATGATTTAGTGTGTTTTGGATATGCCAACCATGAAATGACCGGGAGTAAAATAATCTGTTTGGAGTAAATTCTTGGTTAAAAGTTTTTTTTTTCATTTGTTTTCTTTTCTTTTTTTCCCCCTTTTTTAACCCTTCCAAATGGTATGATGGAGAATATCTGTTTGAGTACGAATAAAATGGAGAAATGATATTATTGTTGAAATTAAAATTATATCATTTAATTTTTTGCTAAAAATGCACTAAAATATAACCTTAATCCTTAAAAGACCACTTCTCTTTTAAAATAATTGTCTAAATATAAATCCACCAATTGAATCTCGAAAACGATTGAAATCATTTTGCCTAATTTTTCAAAATCCACCAAGTGTAATAAGACGTTAGAAATTAAGAAAAATGATATTATTTAAGAGAAAATGACAACTCCACATCAACTAATAATCACATGAACTCTTACTTATATTATTTTAATTAGATGTCAATTCTTTTATAAAAATTAGCATGTTAATTAATTGATATGATGAGTGGATATTCTAATTGAGAGAAAATAATTAATAAACCAAATCTGAAGAAAACATTATTTCAAAGATAAAGTCTATAATGCATTAAAAACTAAACTAGTCAAAACATTATTTCAAAAATTAATGATCAAAATTATAGTTAAATTATAATTAAATTAATCATAAAGATAGCATATTTTTTAAGTTGTCAAGACAATGGTTAATTTAACAGTTTACTAAATGAATTATATAGGTTAACTTAAATTTTTATTTTATGATAAAGACATTAATTTATTCTCAAAACAGAAAGAAAGAAACTTCAATCTCCCAAGGGAATGAGCATGTTGGTGCTCTCATCAAGGACAGGAGTAATCACCAAATGCTCATTAGAGCTAGGGTAATGCTGCCTTTCATTTCAATTCAAATTGATCCCTGTTGTTTATTTAAATTAATTTTAAATATTTTTAATATTTCATTTATTAAAATAAAAAATATAAAAATTTTTAATATTAAATCTGTACTATTTAAAGTACATTTAAATAGTGAATATAAAAAATTTAATATTAAATTAATCATCTAAATTATATTTAAATTATACAGAATTTATTTAAACAGTCAAATTATAAAATTATAAAATTTTTTAATATTAAATTAAATCTGTACTAATTAGATTGATAATGAATATATTTATTAAAATTTTAAATTTTTTATATTTTTATATTATAATATAATATTAAAAATATTTAAAAATTAATTTAAATGAATAATAAAGATTGATTTGAATCGAAATGAAGGGTTAAAATTGAGTTAAATTTGTTCCTGATCCTAATAAACATGCGCTGCTCATCAGTCATCACTTGCGATGCGCAGGGAATGGGTAAGCAAACAATGAAGTGTAATAGTTATTTGACCAATTAGGAGCATACGTGTGTGCACTGCATTGTTCACAATCACATCTCAGGCACTTTTCAATCATTTGTGGTTCAATATTTTTTGTTTGTTTGTTTGCCTTATCAGCTCTGTATTTACCCTATTCACTTTCAGACAGGGTAAAATCTGAAATATAGTATTTATTTACCCCAATTTGTGAAAATTGGCATGTTATTGCATGGATGTCTTATATTGATGGGTTGGTATTTGTGTCATGCAAGTTTTTTTTTTTAATTTTATTTCCTGAAAACCAAAAAAATTTAAGATATTATTGTCACTCATCTAGACTAATGCTAATTCATGTTTTGTATAACCGTTATTTTTAATATTTTTGATATTTTTATTTAATATAATTGCATATTTTAAAATTTGAATTCAAAATTTTAGAATAAGTTAATTCAATTTTTTTCTACAAGTTGAATTAAACACCTTTGGTATCATGCAATTGCCTTTTAAATGTTGATTTATGTATGTGATTTCACACGTGTGGGGTTAATTAATGTTACTAATTACAATTATTAATAAAATAATTATTTTTTAAAAAATAAAATAAACAAACAAGGCATGGAAGATCAGACAAGTTATTCTTATTAGATCCCATGACCCATCACTATTCAAATATATATATATATATATATATATGAGAACTATTCATATATAAACTATTAACTTTGTACAAAAATTATAGAATAATTGATAATTGATGATGACTGAAGGGTTCGCATTTATAAATAATGTGTCCCCTCCAGTGCTCATAATAAATAAATAAATTATTTTATATTTATTATCTCCCAAGTGCATATAGTAAATAAATAAATTATTTTATATTTATTTTAAAGTAAAACATTCTATTAAATAAAGGTAAATGTAAAAAAATATTAAATTAAAAATAATTAATTACTTCATTAAGAAGTAAAATTTAATTAAAAATATTTTATATTTTTTAATGGAAGGAGTATATTTTATATCAATTGATGTGTGTGTGGGGGGAACATGATTTGAAAGGAATAACTTTTTAATAAAAATTGAATTTTAATAATTATTTATTTTCATACTATTTCACTTTATCCATTTTGTTATGGTCCCAGTAAGCAAATATTTTCTCTGTTAAAAATATAAAATATTTTTTGAGAGATTAGATATTAAAAAATATAAAATATTTTTAATTTTTTAAGATATAATTATTGTCTTTTTTTTAAAGTACCTCTACTAACTAAATTATGTTATATTTATTTTAGGATCAAACACCTTATTTAATAAAAATAAATATGAAAAGATAGGGTTAATTTAAAAATAAATAATTATTTTATTGAGATGTAAAATTGATTAAAAATACTTTATATTTTTTAATAGAGAGAGTATTTCTTATGGGAGACAATACTATTAGCATGTCTCATCATCTCCTCTTATAAGTTCAAATTCTAGATTTAATTATTTTTTAAAAAAATAAGGAGCGTCATCTGTTAATAACAAAGAATAATCTCTCTTTAGGTGACTTTCTCAACTAAATTTTCTCCACACATTTAACAGTTAGGAATCAATCCTTCAATTATTTGTTGAAGAAACCAGGATCCTCCCTTGACATATATTTCAATTTGAGTTGGCTCATTTTCAACTTTTAACCACAACATGAATGATCACTTTTGACTCCAGGGTAATTTAATAACAAATGATTACATAGTTTATTGATTTAATTAAACTTCTTGTTGTGCCGAGATTAGAACTAGAACAAACAAAGTTAACATCATTCACATAACACTTAATTAATAAAATGCTTTTACAGGTTCATTAATAAAAAGCTTCCCTAAAATAACATAGATAAAGTTCTCCTAATGTTGGGTCTAAAAAAGCATTAGGATTCTGACTTATAAAATATAGAAGTCTGGTCAGCTTGCCAAATTTATCAAATAAGCTATTAAATCAGTATCTTATTTAATTTAAAAAAATATTTTATTTATAACTTATTTGTTCACAATTCAATTATAATTTTAATTATAATTTTAAAACATTATTTTAACCAGTTCAATGAATACATCGGTTTTCAATAAAGATTATATATGCTTGCATCTCCCACACAGCTAAATAAAGAGAGGAATTGACTAGACATCTAGAAAGGCAACAAAGTCAGCAATTTCTCATAAATGTTTGAGTTCATAAAAGGACTGAAGCCAATGCAAGTGAAAATATTTTATATTTATAAAATATCATAAATAAAATGATAGTGGGGAAAAAAAATACTTTTTAAACATTGGCCAACAATAGCTGTCTCGTGAACCTTCTCACACCAATACAAGGAGCACAATTTTGGTGGTTTAAGGACCACCTCATCCTTTTGTTCACATGGCTTTGTATATTTGTGGAAAATCCAATTCTGTGTTAGCTATTGTTCCCTCTCTCCCTTTCTCTATCTCTCTCTCTCTCCACCCTTCTCTTTTATAATTTTCTTTCTCTTCCCATGAAAATTTTCTCAGCCTATAGAATCTCCATCATCTTTCTCCTTTTTGTCTCATCGATCACAGAATGCATTCTCGTGTGTGTTTTTATGTGTCTATGAGTGTGTGTCTAATCAGTTCACACAATTATTGAACCCAAACTAACACAATGCATCAAAATGTATATTATGATCAAACCCATTATTCCAATTATTAGGGAACCCATTAGATAAAAGGAAAATGAAAATTAAAAAGGGCAGAGAGAGAGAGAGAGAGAGATGACACTTTTACAGAGAAATCCAGGCTCATGCAGGATCACCATCTGAGCAATTATATGATGAAAATATATAATAATGTAAAATATTACCCCCCCGTCACTTGACTTCTTACTTTTCTATGGAAAACTAATAATAATAATAATAATAATAATAATTAAAAATTACTTAAATATTTGGGATTTAAATTAAATTTCAAGCGTTGCCCCTGCTAAGTTTTTTCTTAGCCTATGGCATGTGAAGGAACGAAGCAGCCAAACCCGAACTCAATCCGCGATGGTCCAGGTCATGTCATTCTCGAAGATCCAGTGGCAGACTTCGATCCGACCTGGACCCGATCCGAGGGAGAGGAACGCGCCATGGGTGGGGCTCCACGCGGTGGTATCCAGGTGACAGATGGCAACACCGTGGTTGATCTTGGCCTTGCTTTTCGGGTCCAATAGATCCGCTTCGTAGACCCGAACTTTGGGGACGGAGTGGCAGTAGTAGAGCAGGTAAGGGAAGAGGCTCTGGTGGCACGACACGGATTGGGTGACCTGGCCCCCGTTTATCTTCTGGACCCGACCCACCACCACGTTCTTCTTCGACCCGTTCACGTTCTGGGTGGTCCGAACGACGACGTTGCGCCCCAGCACCGACGTCGCGAAGTCGATCATGTCCTCGATGGAGCCGACGCAGCGTTTGGTCTCGCCGGGGCTCGGAGTCCTCTCGCACTCGCTGAGGGAGCTCGATAGGATCTGGTCCATGGAGGAATTATCAGACACTTTGAAAATCTGCTTCAGCTCTGAGATTTTCGAGGTCGAGAATGGTAATTTGGAGATGATAGATCGGGGAAGAAACGACCTCTTGGGCATTTTATCTCTGATGTCCGGGAACGGCGTCACCGTCCCTCGCTTCAGCATCGATTCGCGGAAGAATTTACCTGGTTCCACCCACCTTTTTACCATATTGCCGTTGATGGCAGAACCAGATTTTGCCATGGAAGCACTGAGAGCGGTGCTCACATTGGTGTAGCCTGTGAATGTGACGCCGTCTTTCGCGTAGTCCTTGAAGGTATTGTTCACTCCGTAGCCTTTGAACCCAATTTTATGCTCGTTAGCTCCCTTCCCGTAGCCGGTGAATTTATCTGTCCCTTCGTTGAAGGATTTGCCGTAGTTCGAGAAATCGACTTCAGCTGCGTTTGCACTCTTAGCATATGATTGAAATGAATCCTCTCCGACATTGGCTTGGTCTCTGTAATTAGCGAAACTGTCAGTGGCTCCATTGCCGCCGCCGGCGTAGTTCTTGAAGGTGTTGGTGGGATTGTTCATATTCACACCGTAATTCTTGAATGTCTCATTCCCGGCATTCCCAGTCTCACCGTAATTCGAGAATCCCGACCCGGCGACGTTCGAGTTCGTCCCGTAGCTTGAGAAACCGCTCACAGCCCCATTCCCGTGTTTTCCATAGTTGGAGAAAGATTGGCCCCCAGCATTTCCGTTCTCGGAGTAGCTAGTGAACGATTGCTCTCTCCCGTTGGCATCATCAGAGTAGGAGGTGAATTGGAGATTGGGGACATTGGTCGAATCGGCATACTTCTTGAACTCGCCGACGCCGCCTGTTGCTGCGGCGCCGTAGGTGTGGAAGCCCTGGTCGACCACGTTGCCATCATTCGCATAGCTGAGGAAATTGTCCTTATGGCCTGTGGAGTCGCGGCTGTATCTCCTGAAATCGTTCACCGGAATATTCTCCCCTTCGGAATAGTTCTTAAACGAGTCCAACCCACCGAGCCGATCCGTCCCATAGTTGGTGAAGTTCTTGTTCCGGTACACAGCAAAGTTCACATCCTTAGAGTGCTTCTCCAGGCTCTGACCCAAATCAGGAAAACAGAGTAGATTCGCGGAGGAGCAAAATTCCGGGAGGCGCGTGGAAAGAGCGTTGCTGGCGGCGAGCTTGGCAAAAGCCGCCGAGTCCACGGCGGTCAATGGGGACGCCTTAGAGAGCAAGAACTCCGGCTTAGGCAGGCCGTTCCGGATCTCCTTATCCCAATACCGAATCAAGAATGCCTTAGGAGTGAATGGGTTTGTACCCCGAGCCACATCATCGCCGGAGGTTCCAACGGCTCCGGCAAAGCCAGCCTGCATTAGCGAATGACATCATCCATAAAAGATCAAAAAATAAAAGAGAGAAATGGAAAGGAGAAGAAGAAGAAGCGTGAGAGTAAATGGTGTGAGAGCTTACAGAGAAGGATGATAAGTGGATAAAGAGAAGGAAGAAGGAACTCCTCATATGGCTGAGTTAGTTTTGCGTAGTATTTTGTGAGAGAGAGAGAGAGAGAGAAGAGGAGGAGGAGAGGGTCGAGAATGTTGGTGGATTTGTTGGGTTGTAAGCGCAAATTTATACTGTGAGGAAAGTGAAGCAAATTACGATTTCAGATGGGATCGGGCCTTCAATCTTCTTCTGTGTGCAAACTCAACTTTGACACTCCAATGCTTTTCTGTGAAATATGTTGATGACTTAACCGATTAGAGTTGAAGTTGATAGAAAGAGTTAGTTTTTTATAATATAATAAATAATATTTAAATTCTTGAGATGCGCACATTTAATGTAAGATTGTTTAGAATAAATTATCTATATAAAAGAATATTTATATATAATGAAAAAAAAATCAAAGGCTTGAACAAACGAACATTGATATTAGTAAAAAGAGTTACTTATGAACTTTTACTCAAAATATTCATTGAGTACAACAATACTCAAAATACTGTTGAGTTAGATAGTGGTACAAAAAAATTATTAATATTATATTATTACTATTGCTATTATTATTTATTTATTTCTAGTCTCTCTTTTAACTCCACCTTTATTCTCTCTCAATCATGCATAAATTGGAGGCAATGAGTTATGACTAATGATGGTTATGCCCACATTTACTTGTCAATTCTCATGTGGTATTTGCTGCATATTAGTTACCCTTTTTTATTTGAAAACAAAAATTGTAGATAAGATCAAATGGGTAAAATATTTGTAAGGCATTAACCAAGCATGGAGGGTTCTTTGGATGTGTATTGTGAATCTGTAATATAGGACTTTTCACCTTTTATTTCATGCACGATAAGTTGAGATATTGAGGAGCCAATCAAAGTAGTTCAATGGGTAACTTTTAAGCATGTATAACAACATAAATGTTTATAAATTAAAAATATTGTGATCCAACTCAGACTCCTTTAGCTAGCTGTAATTGGAGTTTGGAATTTAGAAGAAACAAAATTGATTTATACTATTCCACAACAATTTGACTAGCCTAGATTTAAGGTTTTTTCAGTTATACTTTTTAAATGAATAAATTTAGATTTTTTTGGGATGAAAATGTAAATGTGTTTGTGTGTGTTGTAGATTGTGCATATATTAAAATATAAAAAAAAATAAATTAACAGTGCATGATATATAGGAATCTCTTGTGCGTACTGAATAATGGAGCAAAAAACCAAAAAGGAAATAAACTTAATGAGGAGATTGACTCAATGAAAAAGAGAAGAGAGAAAAAGGGGTTATATATATATATATATATATCTCCATACCCTATTAACGCGCTTTCCTCCATCAATACCAATTTTCCAACAAATACGCTAATATCGACAATTAAAAAATAAAAAATAAAAAATAAAATATTTTATAAGAGTGCAAATCTTGACCATGCAAATCTTGATGTAATGATTATAAATAAAAAGGAGGATGGGAGTGAAGAGGAGAGAATCTTCTCCCAATAAACAACACATTTGTCTCATTAATTTCTTTTCCTCTCTTTGCCCCTCTATAAGTATTCACAAATCAAAATATTTTCATTGATCTTATTTATAAAATATATTTTAAAAAAATTATTTAATTTTATTTATAAATCATGATATTCTTTCAAATAATATTTAAAAATATTTTTAAATTTATCTTTCATAATAGAGATAAAGTAACATAATATCATTTTTTATATTTGTTATATAAGAGTATATTTAAAAGTTTATATATTTTTATTACTTTTATTTTTTTATAAATTATTGATGAAGTTGGTAGAAATAATTTATAAAGAGGATAAAAAATACATTAAAAAATTATTATTACCATAATGCTCACACATATCAAAATATGGTAATGGTGTGATGGACAATTTTATCTTTAAATTTTATGGTGGGAGCATTTGAAATTCTAAAATTTTTTTGGTACAATTTCGTTCCTTAACATTTAAAATGTCATAATGTGCTCCCTCTAGTTAAGCTCCTTTGACAGCCAAGTCCTGTGAAAGTCATTACTTTATAATTAATGTGAGAGGATGTAATGTTTTCAAATATTAATGGGTAAAATTGTACAAACAAATTTAAAATATCATATGCTCTTAAATTTATAATTTAAAAGTAAAATTATATTTTTACTCAAAAAAATTGGTTGTGTATCTTTACATATGATTGTGTCTTAAAAAATAGTATCTTTAGAAATTTCCAATTATATAAATATCGTGCCAATTTGAAAATACCGTATGTAAAAACTTACATATTTATAATATTATATTATTATGGTAATAATATATTAATATTACAATAAAATATCATATTTATTGTATTATTATTAGTCCACTGCCAGTGTTACTGCTATTACTATGTCAAGTTGTCAACTTAGGAAACAAATTATAATTTCCAATCATATACTAGTGTATTTTGAGAGTCGGCTTCTCTCCACTCCTTTGAGAGAATCATTCTCTGTCTCTCCTTTGAGACAGAGTTTAAATCTAGACAATTTAAATTTAATATTTTTATTTTTATTTTTTATTTATATTTTTAAAATAAAAATATATAAAAATTTTAAATTTTTTAATAAATATACTTATGAATTTGACAGCCCAAATTTAACATAAATGCTCTAAATTTAATATAAAAAAATTAAATTAACTTTTTAAACATAGTTTGGACAGTTTAAATATATTTTAAACAGAACAATAAATTTATTAAAAAAATTAATACTAAATTTAAAGCATTTATATTAAATTTAAACTGTTAGATTTATAAATATATTTATTAAATTTTTTATAATTTTTATATTTTTTATTTTAAAAATATAAATTAAAAGTAAAAAAATATTAAATTTGAACAATCTAAATTATGCTATTGCGTCAAAAGAGAGGCAAAGTAGTTTTTTTTTGAAAAAAATTAATCTTTTAGTCCTCCAACTTTTAATTTACTTGTAACTTAATCCCTCAACTGTGACTCGCCTATGACTCAGTCCTTCAAATTTAAATTACTTACAATTTAGTCCCTAAATTTTTGTTAATTTTTTTATGTTAGCTTAGATCTCACATTAATAAGCAAGATCAGAGTATTTTAGAATAATATATGAGCATTTCTTTTATCCCTCTTATTTGATAAGAATTTTAAAAAATTAAAAAATAAGAATTATAGGTGAATCAAAAATTGAGAGACTGAATCACTACGAGTCATAGTTAAGAGATTGAGTTACAATTGAGTTAAAAATTGATAGATTAAAAAATTAATTTTTTTTAAAAAAAGAGAAAAGCCGACTCCTGTATTTTAACTATTTGTTTGTTAGAATGTTCTGTATTAAAAATTAACATAACATCTTTAAGGAAAATAATAATAATGTGTCAGAGCCTAAAGTGTTGGCCTATTATGGGCCCGCTGAGTCTGAACCCGGATGACGCGTTTTCAACTGCGATACATTTTCTCTCACCTGCTATTACAATACTGCAATAAATGTCGCAACGCAACGCAACACAACTGTCCATGCACGCGTCATTTTATTTATTTATTTAATATTTTATATATATATATATATATATATATAAACCAACTCAAATCAATTTAAGCTCTACTATGTAAAAATATTATTATCAACCGAAATCTTATAAGTATGTTAAGAATGCTTTTAATATATTTATTCAATGTAATGTATATTCAAAGATTTAAACTTAAAAGTTTAAGATAAATTAATTTAATTTTTTCAATCAGTTAAAGTAAATACTTCTCGATTATTCTATGCATTATATTATAGTTAAGTCATTTTAACTGAATTACACCTTTATAAATTAGCCAGTTGTCTTTAAAATTAGAGACTTTTTTATATTTACTTTTATTTAATAAGATAACTCAATTACAAAGCCATACTTCTCTTGACCATGATATGTGGTGTTTCATAAAAGTCTTGCCTAATTCAAAATATAATGCTTGTTGTAGGTATTTTATATATATATATATATATATATATATTTCAATCATACCCTTTATTATATTCAACTCAATAAATTAAAGTGGGAGTTCTAAATAAGCTGAATGTTATATTTATTTCACTCAATAATATAAAAAATGTGAAAATTTTAAAAAAATTAAAATTTTAATCATTTTTCAAAACATCAATTATTAATTAACAAAAATTTATATTATAATATAGAAAAGTATTGTTAACTACATCCCTTGATTAATATTTTTTAATTAAATCTTATTAATTACATCTTAAAAGAATTAAAATATTTTATATTTTTAAACATGGAACTTAGAAAAAATGTCGTAATATATATTTTGAATCCTATTAAATGAATGTTAACATAATTAAAATTCTACATACTCATTACTTACCTATTCCAAAAATCCTATCCCCTTGGACGACAAGTACTTTCTAATTGTATAAATATTGTGCCAATCTATACTATAGTACGTGTAGGAAAGTTAAGTTAATATATTGATAATTGTATAACTTGGATAACAAGTAATTTCTTTTTTATTCCATGGATACCAAGTAATTTCTAATTATAGATTAATATAGATTCTGACCATTTTAATAGGGACTTTTGCACATATAACTCATATCATAAGATCAACTAAAAAAATAGCCTATCCCTTCTTAAATTTTAAAAATGGCCTTTTTAATATATAGTTTATAATTAATTTACAAAACTACCCTTTTAATATCTTTTTTTTTTTTGATTAAAAATACAAATTGATTAAAAATACAAGAAATCTCTAGAACTAAACACAATGAATACGAGATATATAATTTAAAATGATCTTTTTTAGAGATGAATGCAAGAGAGAAGATGGAACCAGATGCGACAAACGAACATGAGAATGCACAGTAGTGTGAGCAAGCCACAGTCACAATCTTAAGAGACAAATGCAAGGTGAGATACATCAATGATACTTGACAGAATGAAGCATGTCGATGGGAAAATAGAGCTACAAATTCATGATTTTTTATTTTATTAATTTAGATATTTTACTCTCTGTGATAAACTAAGAGTCTAAAATTTTTTATGGACTATGTTTGATTTATTTTGGGCAAATAATTTTGTGTTTTTTGTATTACTAATTTATGATACTACATCATTGATGTACTGCTGTATATCACCGATATATTATCGCAGATCAATATAACTAGACAATCAAATATAAACTTATTTATCACTAATATACATACATATATCAATGATGTAGTATCGTAGATAAGTAACACAAAAAATACATAATCATTTGTCCAAAATGAATCAAACTCAGTCTGCAAAAAATTTGATTTACGAAGAGATTTGAAAATGGTGAAAATCTAATGACAGATAATAGATTCCAACTTAGTGTTCTGCTTTTAAAAAATAAAGAGTCATCTTTTATGTCTAATGTCCTCTTCATAGTGTTCCTGAGAAAAACAAAGAGAGAGAGAGAGAAGAAAAGCTTTGCAATGAAAAAGGCATAGACAATTTTATATTTCATGGATAGAGACCCAATGTAGTATGTCATCCATGGTCCATATATTTAATAAAATTGCACTGATTCAATCAAATAAAATCTTGTGTGTCACTATTTTTAATGATTTTATGTTTATAATAGAATTTCTATTTAATTTCTTACATTTTCTCTCTCTCTCTATTATCAGTAATGTCAAAATTATTTATATTTAATGTCATTTTAATTTTATATTTTTATTAAATGAATTATGAATGATATGGTGCATCAAGACAATCTAAAGATTTCTCCATTTGCTGACGTAGAGAGGGGAATCCAACATACCTATAACCCAATAAGCTCAGTTATACTCAATATACTAATTAGCCTCGACTCTCAAAGACCATGTTAGATCGCATGTTGAATTGGGATCAAATCCAATTCATGACTAGGAACCTGAACACTAGGCAATTTGTTAACTAGCAATCAAATCAACGACAAGGGTAAAATTGGCCCATTTTTAAATGTTTAGGAGAAAAATGACTCAATCAAGTTTACAACTCTTGGTTGTTAATACTTCAAGAATAAAAATGATGTTTAGTCCTTGTTTTAACTCTACAATTCATGGAATCCATTTATAGTTAGGAATGCAATTACTAGAGGTGGAATGCAATTACTAGAGGTGAAGATAGGGGAACATGCAAAGGCCATGACTCCCCAATTTTTTAATTTTTTTGAATAAAATATAGGAGTTATATATTTCTGATCCTCCAAAGTTGGCACATCATAGAAGTCTTGAGACACTATATAAAATTCTCATTTTAATTCTATATGAGGTCTTTTATGCATATATGTTCTAACTGTTTCAATAGCTTGAAGATATAGTTATCATATAATCTATTTATTTTCAACAAGATAATGATACACTTGCTCTTAAAGTATTGATATCATTTGATTTTAATTTCATTTTACACTTGATAAAATAAATTTTGAGAATTACTATTAACAAATTTTGTCAAGCACTGTAATAAAAATTTTAAAATATATTGAATGCCATATGCTTGATATTTACCATAAAAATGACTTATCCAAAAGTTAAGAGGTTATGATTAATATATGTTCTTCTAAAAAAATTATTTTTCCTATAATAACTAAGCTATTAAAATTTATTATATGAATAATGATAGTTCATATTGAGAAAGAAATAGATAAAAATTTTATCATAGACGTAATAATTAATTATTCTTATGCCACAAAAAATTAATAAGTAAAACTTAAAAAATAAAGGTATACATATTTTTTATAACATTGAAATATTTATATTATGTTAATACACACATAAATATAATTTTTCTTCAATTATTATATTCACTCTATCATCTAGATCTTTTTTAGTAATTTTTTTTGGGTTCTGCCGCGACAATTACATAACGTTTATGCTAAAATAAGGATAGTAAATTGAGAGGTGGATTGCTTGAAAGAAGGTTCCAATTCTTTCAAATCACATCATAGATATGGATTGGGCAATTATAACTTTGAAATTCATCATGGATTCTCATATCAAAAAGCTACAATATTATATATAGACCAACACAATTGGCCTCGTGAGAAGTGGGATTAGCCAAAAATGAAAAAGAAAAATAAAATATATGCGCCAGAGAGAAAAAGCACTAATATAAAATTTTGATATCAAATACATCAATATCAATCATTTTCTCATGAGAAATAAAAGAAATGAAAAGATAAGAAAGGCCAATTGGCATAAAAAATACCAAACACGCTATACGTTACATCGCTTTTCTAGCTCCTTTTGCCCATCTTCACTCCCTTAGTTATTTTGTTCTCTTTTGAATATACCATTATTTATTTTTTATGATGAATTTTTGAATTAATTAAATTATATTTATTTTTCAAGTTAACTAATGTTTATACATTAAAATATATATGCTGTTGGTATAGGTGAAGCAAAGATTAATTCTATGCCATATATCAATATAATATAATAAAATTTAATAGATTGGTGATATAGATTTGATGAAAAATTATTGTTCATCTCAACTTTTCATATATTTTTTTTTCTGGTTGGGCTGTGTGTATACCTTTTGAATATATATATTAGATTATTGTTTTTAAATTAATATCATCTTTTCATATTCACTTCTTTTTAATATGACTTTTTACTTTAAAATAAATATAAAATAATTTATTTATTATGAGTATTTTTTAAAAAAGACATTAATTACACCTTAAAATAATGAAAAAGTCTTGTATATTTGAACATAACTATAAAAAATACTTTATATTTCTAATGAATGGAATATATATATATATATATATATATTAAAAATGTGTCAATTGTACGTGTCGGTAAGGCAAAAAGCCAATTTTCATGCAACTTTTTTATTTTGTGCATTTAGAACTCCAAATCATGTTTTTTTGGTGCGGCAATAAGAAATCCATCATGCTGTTTATGTATAGGGGTGATTTATATTAAAATTTACTTTTTATTAATAAAATAAATTTACATAAATACTTGGGTTCTTGACTTCTTGCAATGTACAGAATGAAACATAACACACATATAAAAACAAAATTATAATTTTGCGAATGAAAAATAAAATTCATACTTTGATTAAAAAAATTTTTGGCGAATTTTTGTTAGAATATAATAGATATTACAAATATTAATACTTTTTCTTTAAAAAATTTGTTTGATATATGGCAAATTTTTCATCTCGTTTATGCTTTATGACCAATCCCAAGCTTGCTGAACAAAGAATGATAATTATATATGTTAGGCACTCAACAATCAATATTAAAATCAATCAAATCTCATGTGTTGTGTTTTTCCGTGAAAAATTGATTGTTGATAGAGCATATTAATAATATTATGTGATTTTTGTAGATCATGACTTATTGAATTAAGGCTCGTTGTTGAAGATTTAATTTGAAAAGGTATTATTAAATAAAACCACTAAGACTATGTGGTAAACTTTCATGAAATAAAAATTAAATGAGAAATGATTTTATGATTAAAAAGTCATTCTTATATCTTTATGCCTTTTTATATAATGGGATTATTAGTGCTTTATGCCTTAAATGATTTTATGTAAGTTGTTGTAAGTTTATTACTGTTTCATAATTTTTGAATACGATTTTCTGTTATTTCTCTATATACATTCAATCTTGTTAACAAAGATAAACACAAAATAGGCGATATGTATGCATGCACATCGTCAATATATTTTATATATTGGATTAGTCTAAGAATCAATTGTATTTTAAAATTTAAAATACTAATGTGATAAATTAAAAAAAATGTAAGGGATCAAATCAACAAATATTAAATTTGAAGGAGTAAATTGATAATCGAAGTAAACTTAAATGACTAAAAAGTTTAATTATTTCATTAGATTATATTGTTCATGATTTATGAATAAAATATTTTAATTAAAATTCTTATATACGTGTGTGTGTGTTTGTCATCTTTCACCCAACAAAAAGAACTCACGTGCACACTACACCTATATGGAGGATTGAACCAGCAATTTTGTGCTTACTAGACACTTAAAGCTCTTATGTTATACATTGGTATTTAGTTAACAACTAGACACTATTTATTGTACAAAATTTTATAGTAAAGTACATTATTCATAATTTATAAGTGTCATGACATGTTCTAAATTTTATATTTGACATTGATTAATTTCATCGTGAGTTACTTGTAATCATGGATAAAAAATTATATTTGAACTAATAAGAATTGGATTTAATAAAAAGGGTTAATCTTTTAGAACATGATAAATTAAAGTTTAAATTTTTATCGAAAAAAGTGCCAACATTTAATCCTAAACCATGTTTGAATAAAATTATTTATAATACGAAGATATCTATGAGCAATATATTAGTTGCCCTTATCATTTTCTCTCGCATTCTCACACGCTTCATCTTGACTGGTGGTTATTATTTTTAAATTATTGATCTGACAAATAATTATATATTTAATTATTTAAAGCATGTATATGAGCTGAGTCATTTGTTTGTGAATCCTTCACAATTTTTCGTGTCTGATTAATACGAGTACCAACTTTGATTTCTATATATAACATATCTCATTCTCATGCCAAATCCGTCACACTTGCACAGTCATCAACATCGAAATTAGTAGTAAGTAAAGATTTGGACTGTTCATAACATAGACATAGATTTACATTTACACACACTCACTTCTTTCAGACCACAATAAAACGCGTTGGAAACTACTTCACAACTCCCAACAAAAGTTTAGCAAAACCTTGATTTGTTAAATTTTTTTGACATCTTTCTAGTTATAATCTCATCAAATTATATAAATAACTTAATAATGATGATTGAAATTCAAATACATCATTCTTTTAAAAAGATTGTAAAATGAAGTAGGCATATAGTTAGGCAAATATTTATAAAAATTACTCTATTTGATCTTATTGATAAGTCACTTTTAGCTTCTTACCTAAATTAAGAAGAACTTTAAATATCATAAATTCTATTTAAAAATTCAATAAGTTTTCAATTTTAACTTTATTAAATATACATACTTTTAAAATAGAATACTTTAACATTTAAGATGGACATATTATTTATTAAAGTACTTCATAAATAGGACCATAATAAATACTCTCTATTTTATAAATAAAACTAAAGGAGTATATAATATCCTAGACTAAATATGACTTTTAAAAAAGGTTTTACTTTTATATTCTTATTTACAACTCCCTTCTAATGTCTATGTTTTTCTTGTAACTAATAAAATATATTAAATTAAAATTCATTAACTCTATCAAAAATTCTATATATGTTTTAATAATATAGTTTCTCTTTCTCTCACTAGTATTTGATGAAAGGTCAACAAAATTAATAAAAATTATTTATGTAACTTATAAATATAATTTTTAAAAAAATTCACTTCAAATTTTTCAATAGACATTTATTACAAATGTAATAAATTATCTCTCATAATTTTATTATTCATAGTCATTAGAAGCAATTAATAAAGACTTAATTAATAATTAATAAAGGGTGTTGAAGCCTAATTATTTTATTTTCAAACAAAATTAATATAGTTAACTAATTTTAAAATTACGTGATACAATTTTTTTCTCTTATAAATAGAAACAAAGGGAGTATATTGAGAATATACTCCTTTTGATCCTATTTATAAGTCACTTTCAGTACGTTTTACGAAAATCAATAAAAATCTTAAACCTCATTATCTTAAAATTTAATAAGTTTTTACCTTTATTCTTAATAAATATTTTTAAATTTTATTATTTATATTTTTATTCAATGCATTTAATAAGAGTAAAAATATAAAAAAATATAATAAAAATTAAAAAATATTTTATAAATAAAATTAAATTTTTTTTCTAATTTATAAATAAGATTATAAGAGTATGACCGAAGACACGCCTTATTATTTGATTTGTCAATGACAATTTGTGTGGCTTTTAGTGAAGCGGTGCTTCCTTTGCGCTGAATACGAGATGTCACTTGCGTACACGTGTCAGACAAGCATTGGTTGGAGGGTTGTACTTAATGCAGAGCTAGACGCGTTTAGCCGCTAATGATTTTGTTTTGTAACTACTAATACAAATCTTTTCGTGACGCCTCGCTCTTTTCAACAAGGCTTTTATTATCGTGAGGGACGGGGACAAGGCTCGTGAAAATGGCACTACTCGTAATTTAGCGCATCGAACAAGGCCAATTTAGGGATTTCATACGGCTGCGTTTTATGCCTTTGGATGATTTTGGGTCAATTACTTGCTGTTGCTGAATTGCTTTGTTTGAATTATGTCGCCTACGATTGTGACCAAACTTCTATGTTCCTAAGTTGTTTAATGCTGCATGCTAGAATAAGATTTATTTTTTTTTAAAAAAAATTACATGTTGCATCAACTTAATTACCAACAAATAATAAATTCTGGTCAGAGATCACATTCAGAACATGAAATTAAAAATCACACATTGTACCACTGAGTTATGCCAATGTAATTAATAATTTTTAAACCTATATTGATAAGAGTTATAAATATTGATCTAACATGTTCAAAAACATAATATTAATGTTAGTTTAAATGCAGTGGATTAAAGTGCACGAATATGATTTAATTACACATAATAAGGTAAACAAAGGTCGTCTAATAAGCGTTTGGTCTGACTAATGCAATCATGTTGAGCATGTGGAGATGAAAATTACATCAAGTCCAAAGTTTGGATGATAGTAAATTTGGAAGAGTTTAATTTATTGTCTAAATTAAGATGACCTAATTATTATTTTTTATTCCTAAAAAATATATTGATAAAACATGTATTTTTAGTAACAATATAAATTTTTAAAAGATTTATAAAAAATCATATAAATAAATATAACATATGTGATTTAAATTTACTCATTCAATGGGTATTTCATGTAGCACAACAACAATTATTGATTGTAAAATATTTTTTCAAATAATAATACTTAAAAAGTACTAAATCTCATTTCTTTGGATGGGACAACATATGTAAAGAGTGCTTTAATCATCATAATTGTTTTAATTTTTTTTAAAATATATTTTAATAATTTTTAAATATTGACAAAATTTATTAATTGTATTGAGATATGCATTAAGTGATATTTAGATCCTTTACGGAATTCAAATTCATGTAAATATGTTAGTTTTATGAAAAGAAAATGGAATAACTGTGAGAAGCAAGACGACAAAGGAGACGGCACAAAAGGGAAAGATTATGATTGGGAAAATTTTGTCTTGTCAATTAGGACACATGTGAGATGCACCCTATTTTTAGTCAATTTTTATCAGGAATTTTTTATCCATAATGACCTAAATTTGATAAATAAATAAATAAATTTAAAGAATTTGTAACTTTAAGTTAAATTTCATTACAAAGGTTAAAATACTTTTCACGGATGATAATTAATTAAATAGTTCGATTGTCTTACACGAACACACAATTTTTTTAGTTGAAATTTTTATCAGTATTTCTCAAAATTATTACTTATATTTTATAAAATTATAACATTAAAACATCCTTACAATATGGAAAACATCATATATATATATATATATATATTCAAAATTATGGATAATAACTTAGAAATGTCAGGAATAATATCAATCCCTTAATTATTAATTTATTAATAACACGCATGACGTCAAATAATTGTGTGACAAACATGATTTGGTAAATGAGACACCAAACTTCATGTTCATTCATGAGCTTTCTTTAATTTTTGAGCACAATTGTGCCTTTTCTGTCCACTTTTGTCTCACTTTGTTCTCTGGTGCTTCTTTTACTTGAAATTCTGTTAATATTTATCATGTTGTATGTAAATTATTACTGATATATAAGAATAAATAATACAATATATGACTTTAATTTGTTGATTTTTTTAATAATTTGCTGAAAATATTAAAAAAAATTTTATTGTAATTTATAAATGATGTATTTGAAGTATTCAGTATTAAAAATGAGTTAATATGCAATTTAAATCTTGAATTTGTAGATCCAGGATGATTTGAACTTTAAATAATAAAATTTGGGATAATTTTGCGTCAACTATTAAATTTTAACAAATATTTATTAGTTTTTTAAAAATTGGGGCTTTATGTGCAATTTTTATCAAATTCAACTCTCCCTCTCTCTCCACCCTTATTTGGTGAAAATTGCACGTTAGGCCTTATTTTAATGGATGTTTATTTAAATTTAATGGTGGGATAAAATTACCCTAACTTTAATTGTTTAGTATTTAAAATGTACATTTTAAAAATTTAAGATTTAAATTGCCCTTAGATTTAGAGTTTGAAATTTAAATTGCATATTAACTTTATTAAAAATGTTTAACTTTGCAAGTTTTAGAAACTCATTATTATTAGAGTAAAATACCTTGACCTCTTCTCTGTTTTACCTTTATCTTCCATTTCTGAAACCTATATGAGTTTCACCTTCGTATGAATGGTTATAAAACATAAACATTTACTCTATTTTTAAAATTTTATTTCTATCCATCTAATTATTAGTTGATTGTTAAATTATATATATTAAATCAAAATATTCCTCTTTAAATAAAATACATATGTTGTCTAAAAAAATTCACCTTATTTAAAAAAATCAATGCATTTATTTTTTACTTTTTTTATTTATGGTTTAAATTCTTTATACATAAATGTATTTGTTTAGTAATTGAAATTGGAATATGGAAGAATAAGCGACAAACAACTTCAACATTATTTAATTTTTTTTAAAGAAGTATAGGTTTCGAAAATATAGGAAGTTCTCTGTAATTTTAGTAAAACAAAAGGTCACTTTATTTTACTACTACTATTACCATTATTAATTTCATTCAAAATTTTCCTTTTTTACCCCCAAAAAATCATCGTCAAGACGTGCAGAATTAAAATTTTTGATGGCTCATGGTTTTTTCATGAGATACCTCATTAATTGTGCATGACTTCTCACTCTCCCTGATCCTGTCTCATCTTTAATAATGATTGTAAAAATAATAATAATAATAATAATAATAATAATTATTATTATTATTATTATTATTATTATTATTATTATGACTACTATTATTATATTAATATTGATATGCGGTTTTTAATTTGCTTAAAAATTTTAAAATATAATCACCAAGTACTTTGATCAATTGATAAGGGGTTGGTTCAACTTAATCAGTGATCTCAAGTTCTAACCTTGAATATACAGTAGTGATTAAATTCTTGGCAGGAAGTATGCTTTTAGAGAGGTGCTCTCGATTGCCAATCAGATGAGTTAGAGTCAAAGAGTTAGGACAGTGGAGCTCACGCAAAAGAAACAAAAAAAAGGGTATACTAAATATAAGCGCATATATTTGGCATATAATTTGCTTAAAAGGACCGAGAATTCGATATTTTTCCTTTAAAGGAATCGGATTCCTCTGGGCTCTCTTTATTTTTGTATTAATTAGAAGAAGAAGAGATTAGATAAATTGATAAAAAATAAGCATATAAAGTATGCTTAGCATATTCATATGTTTATAAAGACTGACTAGAGATGTCTTCTAATTAAGACTTGGGGTATATTTTATAAAAATTGAGTCTTTTTTAATTTCAAATTAGTAATATTTTTTTAAAAAAAATAAAAGAATACAAGGTGATTGATTTTGGGACATGATTGATTCCATGAGTTGGCAGTGCCATAAACATTAGAACAACAATCCCTTACAGAAAGCGACCCTTTCCATCTACATGCATGACCTAATTAAAATTGTTTTTTAAAAATTTTATTTGTTTCAAAATATAAGACACTATATAAGTATTACACACACGTTTAATTACACTTTTACTTTATTAAATAATTAATGAAAGTGTTTTCAATAGATCAAATATTATATTTATCATGCTTAAGGGCATGATTTGAAAAGTAAAATTTTTTAGAAAATCAAAATCTTAACTAACTATTTTTTTTTGAAACATAAATTAATTAACAACAATTTATATTGTGGTTTGGAGTAAATTTTAAAAGTTGGTGATACTTTTAACTACTTTTTTTCAATTCTTACTCTTTCCATTTCTAAATATAGGAGAAACTATCATGAATTGTTTTGTTTTTTTTATATAAGCAAAAAAACACATTTCTTAATAAGAATTTATTACAAATTTTGTAATTTTCCCCCTCATAAACTGATAATTTGATGTCATGAGAAACATTTATTGCAACATTATGTTAATTAAAGACAATGGTATTTTAATCCAAGTTCTTTATTTCCAAACACAATTATTATAATTAACCACTTTTTTTAAAATAGTATGACACGATTATTTTCTCATACATTTAGAAAACAGAGGGAGTATGAATTGAATCAATTAAAAGTATTTTATAACTTAGACGGTAGGGAGTATATCTTTAACCAACTTTGTCATCGGCCAAAGTTTTGATTCTCAATATTTTCCTAGGAACAGGCAATCCCACATGGAAACTTAGAGCCTGTTAGGTTTCTATTCTTATTTTTTATTTTTAAAAACTGTTTTGTAATATAGTTTTTAAATTTTTTTAAAATAAAATGAAATGAAAATTTGTTTGATTATGTCAATTAAAAAATAATTTTAGAATTAAAAAATAGGCTGATAGTAATAGTTATAGGCAATTAATGATGGTGATTAATAATAAAAATTGATCAAGGTAACTATAATTTTTAATAATCAAATCTAGTATATTTTAAAAATAAAAAATAAAATGAAAACAAATTAAGTTGTTTCTATCAAAAAATAAAAGCAATTTTAAAAACAACTAAAGAAAAAAAAATACTTATCCAAATAAATTTTTAAATTTTTCTGTTTTTAAAACAGAAAACGAGCATGCCCTAAGCTTCCTCAAACCAATCGTAATTTGCAGGAAGAAAACCTTAAAACAACAGAAAGCCATCATTCAATATTTAATATTAAAGTTGCTGAATATTAATTAAGAGTCAGTTTTCTTTCACCCCACATCCTGACACGGAAATTACGACACAATTAATAAGATCTGAAGTATATACCATACCATATTTATTAATACATACATCTAACAAAGGGTACACCTTTTTTTTTTCGGAATACACAAGGCCACGACAAAGTAGTCGTGTAGGATTGATAAAAATTAAGTTATGTCAAGAACTATAAGGTTTCTACATTCAGGCTTGGGATGGTAAAGAATCGTAATGTCTAAGTTGTCCTAAGATGGCTGTCAAGCAAGTAGATCGACACGTATGTTAGTTTCTCTATAATCATGATTGAAAGTAATTACCCAGTCTTTCATAATAATCTCTCTAATATTCCTAATGATGTCAAAAAATGGATATCTTTAAGAGAAGTCATGTTTAATGAATGATATGGCTTCCATTGAATCGAGTAGATATTGACTTTCTAAAGTTTAGCACTCCAACAGAGGTTGATGCCTTCTAAAATCCCCATTAGCTCAGCTCTCTTGTTAAGATAGCATCCTAGATATTTGGTGAATCCTTTGATCCAACTACCCTTTTCATCCTTGATGACACCTCTACATGCAACAGCACCATTGATGTTGGCAGAGTTATCAATATTGAGTCTAACCCATCTCACTGCTCGAGGGCTCCATTTAACTTTATATCTAGTTTTAGACTGAAGCTTAAAGTTATTGATTATCTATTGAGTGCTGAAGAAAGCAATGTCATTATCCTGGAAATCATCTTCAGAGTAGATTTTTCTGTATCTTTTCTTCTATATGTTCCAACATGTATGGGAGAAGAGTTTCTTTCAAAGCATTCTTCTTGTGTTCAGACTGCTAACTTCATTTTTTACATTTTAAATTATCCATTCTTGCACATGGGAAGTGGAGAAATTCCTAGACGTTGAAAATACATTATTAACACAAAATGTGTCCATTTTTCTGAAACTTACTATGAAAAAGACTTTTAATTAATGTATCATCATGACGAAACCTTTCATGTCAAAGGACACTATAACCATAACAACCTTCATGGTAGTCACCAATCAATGTGTATCAGTATATGTATGTAAGGTGCACATGGCAGAATAAATTCGACACAGATTCAGTTATCAAAAATTAAATGCTGCCCCATGCTGGTCATCATTATAATAAGACCACGACGTACATACATTTATATATTTATATATATATATATATATATCCGTATATTAAGGTTTGAGATAATTTTTTTTCAGCCGACTAAGATACGAGAGCTTGTATTATTGGATCCTTATATTTCATTTTCGACTTGTTGCTGGATTGTAATTTTGTTTCATTCACAAGGTAGTTCTACCAACTGATATATATAGATATATAGTCGTCTTCTATTTGTTTTCATTTACTGCTACGTATAGCTCTGATTATCTTTTCATGAGAAAGAGAAATATGTACAGAAAACAACAAAAGATTTAAGTTTAACCAAAACCTACTGAGATTAGCACTAATCAGTCAATGTTTGAAATTACAGATAAATATACCGTCATCTTGATCGGTCGTGATAATTTCTTGAATATATGTCAAACGATGTCCGAGATATTTGTGTGTGGAAGAGAAATATATATATGTATATATATATATCCGCATACCTAAAAAATAAAGGGTTCTTATATACCATAAAGAATTGGCATAACATCTTTTAACCTAAGTCTAAAATAAAATATTGACTGTATCATCAATTTTTTACTTCAACTTTCAAGTACCTCAGAAAAAGAGTACGTTAAATAATGTTATGATATTTTAGACTTTCAAGTATCCTACTGAGATTCAATGATATCAAACTTATGATCATTCAATACGAGTGGGACACATAATAA
This sequence comes from Prosopis cineraria, assembly GCF_029017545.1. Taxonomy (NCBI): domain Eukaryota; kingdom Viridiplantae; phylum Streptophyta; class Magnoliopsida; order Fabales; family Fabaceae; genus Prosopis; species Prosopis cineraria. Next base: position 12,642,366 of record NW_026555341.1, on the reverse strand, counting down.
TGCAAGAACACAATGTGATCCTGCAAACGTAAGGATTACTCTCAAGTGCACAACTTGGGACTGTGTCTGTGGGTGTGGCGAGCATCATGGATATTTCTGCGTTACTGATTCCCACTTTTTTCATCAGAAACTGTGTTTTCCAAACAATAATATGAATAATGGTCCTGCTAGCTTCATAGTGTTTTCCCATACGCAAAAAGAGAAGCTAACTTTGAAGATAAACATTCATGATAGTACCTTCCCATGCCTCTTCTACACATCTTTATAATTTCCCTCCAAACAAATCTCTCTCTCCCTCTCTCGTGCCCATATCAAATTTGGAAATGTGAAAAACCCCACATACCAAACATGCTTGAGACTGATGGAGATAATAGAGAATCACATTATTAATATATTGTGGAGTGATACTTTTGAATATATAGACTCTGCAATAATGAAAGGCATCTTCTGTCTAGCATTATTAGTGTTGGACCACACATGCACGATGAGGGCAAAATATAGCTTTAATTTCTGCATATATATGCATGCATTGATGTTAATTCAGTTCTTGTTTATGGGCTTTCATGGAGCAAATTAATCACACGTCCTATAGAGTTAGTTGTAGGTTATAGTCCCCAGAAACTCTATTTTTTACGTGAAAAAGGAAGCTGCTCGATTTTCACATGCACAGAAAGCTCTTAGTTACCATATCAGTAACAGCAGTGTGTTTAATTAGACCCCACAAGCCGTATTGCATGCATGGCGGAGATTGATTAGATTCTAGATATGGATCATTAATTAAATTCATAAAATAAAGTACTGGTTAATCATCATGATTAACAAGCGTATGTTTGATACTTCATGTGTTAATAATGTGTTCATGTTCAGTTCTATTGTAACGAATCTAGAGAGATAGGAATCTCTTTCAGACGTGTAAACTAAAATAGAGATATATATGTACGGATCAATATATAACTAACAGTCATTCATTTTTCAAACAGATCAAATTCTTTATCTCGATTGTTTGTTTCTGACTAATACAAGTTTTGAAAATTTGAATGATGAGTGAGGAGAAACACATTGAATAATGAATTAAAACGATGAATGAGTATACAAGTGAAAATAACTAATCATAAACCTAATCTCACATATTTAGGTCAAGACAACTGTCATTTATTTGTTTAAAACTGAGATTCTTCTAGGTATTCACGTACATCAAAAAAGCAAGTCCAATTTCTCTGAGAGAAACGTGCACACACACACACACACACACACACACACACACATATATATTCTGCAACTGAATGATAATTAAATGGTCAATATTTTTTAAGCAGAGATAACTGATCCTATAATCATCAAACTTCTGGTGGTCATGTTTATTATTATAAATGACAACATACAGGCGTGTGAAGGATAATGATGATGCTTCTTTTCTGCAAGCGACTGCTCAGTATATAAGCCTCCATGCCATGTGGCTGACTCTTCATGTTTACACACACACACACACACACAGAGAGAGAGAGAGGGAGCTCTTCTTAACCTCATGTGACGTCACATGCATAATCTCTTTAATTTCTAGGTTAAAGAACAGATTACTCATGTTTGATCAATCTTAGCGTTTTGCTTACCTATGAGTATCCTTGCGAGCTAGAGAGAAATATCGGCATGTTTTGTTTCTTCTTTAGTATGTATTTGTTTGTTATCTTAAACAGTGCTGTAAAGTTAAAGCAGAAAATGATCAAGTTCTCAGAATCCCATTAATTATTTGACAGGTTGCTTTAAAAGCTATTAGATTATTATTCACTCACCTTTTCTTTTCATCTTCTATATATTCTGTCCCTATCATATTTGACTCACAGTTATCTCTCACTGAGAAGCTTCATTTTATTCGCATACAAATATAGTGAAATCATGTAAAAAGATGAGAAAGTTGCAGAGATATCAGATAAAGAAAAAGGGAAGAAAGAAAGAAAGAAAGAAAGAAAAAAGAGTAAGGCCATGTTTGGTACATCAGAATTGTGAAAAGGGAAATGGAATTGGACGTGAAATTCTTCAGTTGGCTTATTTGGTATATCAGAATTGCTTTCTTGAAGGAATCTGATTCCATCAAAATTGATGGAAACCAATTTCATTGTAGAGACCATGAAATCCACCAACTCAACATGGAATTGGCTTATGTGTCATTAAAAAAATAAAATAAAAGGTATTTTGAGCTTTAAAAGTACATTCTTTATTTTTTTATTGTTAAATTTTTCATTAAAAAAATAAAATAAAGGGTGTTTTGATTTTTTATATTTTAAATACATATACTTATTAAAATTATATCATGATTCTATCTTCATATCAAACACACTTTTAAAACTCAATTCAATTGTGATTTCGATTTCGATTCCGATTCCGATTCTATCAAAAACTCTTCTATCATACCAAACGAGGCCTAAGGAATCGTCAGAATAGAAGCGTGATATATGTTTTTCAGATTCACACACTTTTCAATGTTGGCAAACTCAGTGATTGTGCAGTGTGACATTTCATGTGCTTCCTTCACGCCATTGTTTAAAATGAAGATTAAATTGCACATGAGATTTCATACATATGGACCACACACATCGACCTTCTTTTGTTTTCATTTCTATATTTTCTAGCTGTTAGTGTATTAGTTAGACAAGTACTGTGTATGAATTACTTGGGATTAATCCGTGTCTTTCTATTAGAGTTAATTATATTTCAGGTTCACCATGTTGTGACTTAGCTTGTAAGAGATTTCAGTGGTGTTACGTCCTTTTATTAGAAAAAAAAAAAAGGAAGGAAAGAAAGAAAGAAAAGGATTTGAAATTAATGTGAAAGACAAATGGAAGGGACAAAAAAAGGAAAATAAAGTACCAAAGTATATAATCCCAAGAAGGGAAATTGATAAAATATATAAAAATTTTTAGAGGGACCCAATGCACCACATCATTTATAGTTTATCTAATAAAAATAATAAATTAATTCTAACATTAATAGTAGTAATGAAAAAAAAGATAAAAAAATTAAATATGCATTCTATTATAAAAAAAGTTATTAAAAATAATGACATTTAATATATTATTTGATTGAATTGATGTAATTTTATTGAATGGATTGTAGATGACGTGGTGCACCGGTACATCCAAGAATATCTCTAAAATACACTATTATGGTATTGGAAAGTCATATTAATAAGAATTCAACTGATTTGATCATCAGGTAGTCAAGTATGATCACAATAATGGTAAAGCGTATCCAATAAGTATCTTTGTAGGTGTTTTCCTTCTTTCTAATTTTAAAATTGAAAAAAAAAATTGATGTTAATTTAATAGACATTAATGGCAAGAAAAGAGTACCAAAGTTCATAATAAAAACAAACAGATAGATTTAGCAGTAATGGCGTTTCCTAAAGAATATATGGCCCATCTTAATTAATTTTCTATTGCAATAAAAGTATGAATTACGACTAATTAAGAAAACATTTGTTAAAGAAAGATACCTCTAATTGTAACTTTAGAGAGCATTATTGCTTTCATTAAAAGAAAGAATCGAATTCCTTCAGAAATTTACCCCATAAAAATGAAATGCCAATTGAGTGCAGCATCAAAGAGAATAACGCATCTGAAAAATTAATTTAAACAAAGCTTGAGAGTTGAAACCACTATATATAGAGAGAGGGTGGGGGGAGAGAGGGAGGGAGAGATCACAAAATCAAGAGGATTTTTATGAAGTTAATTAATGTTTAATTTTGTTTTTTCAAAAGAAATTAATACTCCCAATGGATTACAATATAAATTATTATTAAGTAATTTATACTTCTAAAAAAAGATTGGTTAAAATCATGATTTCTAAAAGTTTCCATATCTTTTCAATTGTGAATTTAAATGTAATAAATATAGCATTTATTTTATTTAAAACACTCTTATTAATTACTTAATAAAGTAAGGGTGTAATATATATATATATATATATAATACTTACCCAATGTTCTATATATTAAACTAAGCAAAACTTTTAAGAAATAACTTATATTATAATTTAGAGGGAGTAATTAATTGTGCAAGTTGTACAAGTAGGGGTTGGAATTAAAGTATAAAGTGAAAAACTAGTTCAACCAGGAGGATTTAATTAATAGTGATGATGATTTCCAAAGATTTCACCAAATGTAATTATGGAACTTATTGTGCTGAGAAAAAGGATATTGGACTAAAGAGAATTTGTATAAAGTTGATTATTTCAAAATAAAGGGGTTTCTTTTACTATATTTGTAGATTAAGATCCACTAATTACTATATCTATAGGGTCTTTTAACATTAAAGGTATCACTTTGTTATGAACTTACTTAATTAACAAGTAATATATGATTCAAATAACTGATACACATGGTTAAGATGTGTTTTCAACAACAATAACAATATTTAAGAGTTCATTTAAGAATTGAATTATCATAATGACCAACAGATTATTTTTTATTAAATAAATAGTGATTTTTATTCATTAAATATAATAGTGATTTGATTCTTCATGATCAGGTGTTCAATTCTAATTTTTTATTTGATTTAATACAATGATTTGATCATTTCATGCATGTCCATTATATAATGTGAATGAATCCGATCCCATCAATAGAAGGAGCCTAATGATGAAACTGGAAAATGATGAAAGAAAAATTTAAAAAAAAAACAGAGAGGGAAACAAGGAAAAAAAAAAAAAAGTTCTGATAAATTTTTTTTAACCATGAGTTCTGATTAATTAACCTTTGAGCCATTCCTTGGTCATATCATATATGACGCTGGCTTGTCCCATCAATCATATAAATATTCTAACTATTCTAATTTGAATATAATAATATTAATATCTGAACAACAGTCTCACGCGAAATTCACATGACTGCTTATTCTATTTAATAATGTGATCGATCGAAGAGCTTATGGAAATTTTTTAATTTTTTTAATAATCAATACAAGTACTAATGTTATCCAGAAAAATGATTAAGAAATAAGAGAACTCTCAAAGAGTATCAATACTTAATAATGAATTATATAAAATTAAATCTTAACATGTTAAATCGTACTAAAAAAAAGGTAGTTAAAGGTACCATATGAGTTTGGTGGAATGAATATAATCAGACAAACAGGAAAAATACAAAATCATCATTTCAATATACGTTTACTATTATCCATCTTATGAATTTTCCTCAGAATATATATATATATATATTATCCTAATTACACCAAGAAAAATCTCCATAATTATAAATTTCAATCATCATGCCTAGATCCACTTCCGATCTCTTTTAACGTTCTACAGTATTTGATTATATTAGTTTATAATTTAAGGGACAATATTCTTCATGGTGAAATTGCTAAGCACCTCTTATTTTTTAGCTGTAAGGCATATCCTAACTTGTAAATATATGAGATAATAACTCAGTTAAATTTTGTTAAAATTGAACTTTTTTTTTTTTCTGTTGAGTCTTTCTTTAATAGGACGACATCCTGATTACTTCTTCTATGTTTTATTATAGGTCTCAATTTTCATATTTGTTTTTTCCACTAAATATAAGTTTTTAGGTGTAATTAAAGCATGTTTCCAAGAATATCCTTTAAAGATCAAAATTACCTCTCTCTCTCTTTTGTGTATTTAAAATGCTTTTGGACTCTTATAATGACTTCAAGCTCTGTTGTTTATTTTTATTTTTCCTTATCTTATGGCAACGGATACATAAATTAATATGAAACTGTAACCCAATGAATTTAAAAATAAAATTATTTAATTTAATGATCATTAGTTAATACGTACACATACTAACCACCAAATGGCTCCAAAATATATATTAATTACTACCAAACACATGCTGTTATCAACACAAACTTATTCAAAATCTCATGTTAATAAAATTCAAAACTCAAATTGCACATGAGATTTGATAAAATCTTGGACCACAACAAGATTCTTTTCTTTTGATTTCTTTTTTTATTCCAATTTTTCTTTTGGTTTCTATATATATATATATATATTATTTTCTGACACTACATTGGCATGCATGACATAGGATTAATGTAAAAGATGGCATTTAAACTAATTTTTCTTTATATTTGGTCTAAATTTATGCGTGCTCATGAATTCTGTTGTTTACATTTTTGTTGCCTTGTTGTCTGTTGCTAACTTCATGTTAAAAAAAAAAAAATGCTACTTCATCCCTTTCAAAATATTTGTTCTTTAAATTTTTTGTACACTGATTAAAACATGTAATTATTAATAAAATATGGTTTTTTATTAATAAATTTGTCTAATTTATTTTTGTAAATACCATATGTGTCAACAGTATTTTAGTCTTTAATTCCTCTAAGTATAAAATAGAAAAATGTATCATTAAATAATGCCAAATATTATTAAATGAATTTTGTTCCTTTACAAAGACAAAAATATTTTGAAGCAGAAAGAGTATTTACTAAAATTTAGGAAGGCGTATTGTATTTCTTATTTTTTTCATTAGAAAAAGAAAATGAATTGAGATTAATGTAATAGTAAAAGATGCTTAATGGAAGGGATAAAAAAGAAAAGAAGGATCGAAATTAATTAAATTCATAATCCGAAGAAAAAGCAGAGACAGATTCAGCAATAAATAATTATAGTGTTTCACAAAGACTCGACCATTTGTATTTGTTAAAACAAGTATTTGATTTAGATGCAATATATAGGACAAATGGCATAAAGTTGATTGATTATTATTCCTAAATTAGACCCATCTTGTCATCTTAATTAATTTTCTGTTGCCCAATATAGACTTCAGAGGATATTATTTTCAATTCATTAAAAGAAATAATCAAATTCCTTGAGGAATTTACCCCATAAAAAATGAAATTTCAATTGCAGCATCAATAGAATAATGCGTCTAAAAATTAAGAGGATTTTATGAAGTTAATTACTTATTGCTTGTGCAAGTTGTACAAATAGGGTTCGAAATATATGATAAAAAGTATAAAGTCAGAGAATTGACAGTGCAAGCAGGATTCAACAACAATGATGATTTCAAAGATTCCACCAAATGTAATTATGAAACTTATTGTGCTGGGAAAAGGATATTGGACTAAAAAGAAATCATGTAAGGCCAATTATTCCAAAATAAAGGGACTTCTTTACAAATAGTATATATTTGGAAAGACTCCACTAATTACTATAAGCTCTTTTAATATAGTAAAGGTAGTCTCCTCTTTTAAAATATAAGATATTTTTTAAAGAATTAGATATTTAAAAATATAAAATATTTTTAGTCTTTTAAATATAATCATCGTCTTTTTTTTTTAAATGTCCCTATTGATGAATGACTTAATATTTGTTGTAGGTTATTTAATAGGGGTAAATATAAAAATATAGGGTTAGTTTAAAAGTATGTAATTACTTTATTGAAGGGTAAAATTTAATTAAAAATATCTTATATTTTTGAACAAAGGGAGTATCATTTTGTCATACAAGAACATCTAAGAATTCCTATCAAAATTAAATGATCCCAAACTAACATGGTTGGCTCTCATAGAAGGGAGCGATTCTTCAAAACATGATGAATTAAAATTTTTAGTGATGGAACATGTCTCAAATAGAATTGCATATGATAAGAAGATACATGTGGTTAAATAAAAATAAAAAATTATCCCAACGACCAATTGATAATTTTTTTATTAAATACTAATTTAATTCTTAAGTAGGTGTTATAAAATTTTTTATTTAATTTGTTACATTTCAATATTAAAGTCTGATCAACTTGTTTAAAAAGGCATCCAATCACTTACTCAATTGAATTAGCATTTGCAATATTCTAAAAATATTACTGACATATTTTATCAATGATTATTTCATCAAATTAAAATACTCAAGTTATATATTAAGGGTAAGATCATACAAATATTATTATTGTTGACTACTTGTGAATCTTTTGTTCATTAGTCCTGCAAGTATATAAATGGGGCCACCGACACACAAACAAAATATATATATAGATATATATATATATATATATAATTTTGATGATGATCAAGAGTGGAAAATAAAATTTTCATATATATATCCATCATATAAAGTGAATGAACCCGATCCCACCAATAGAGAAGGCTAATGATGAAATTGGAAAATAATGAAAGAAAAAAGAGAAACAACAATAAAGTTCTGATTAGTTAATCTTTGAGTCATATATAAGTCGTAACACACAAGCTTGTCGCACCAATTATAGACATATTTTAGGTTTTAACTATTCCAATTAGAATATATAATAATATCAAACTCTGAACAACAATCCCACGCCAAATTCTCATCACTCCTTATATATTATATTGTAATCGAAGCTTATGGAAATTTATTTGTTATCCGGAAAACTTTAAAAAAATAAAAGAAAAATGAAAGAACCCTCAAAGAGTGACAATTAATTAAATGAATAAATTAATTAATATACTGACATTAAAAAAAAAAAACTAGGTAGGTAGTTAAAGATGCCATTTGAGTTGGATGGAACACATATAATAAGACAAACAGCAAAAAGCAAAATCATCAATTCAATATGCGGTTTTTTTTTGCAAAGTACATATAAATATATTATATATATATATTACTCCTCTTGAAATCTCAATATCTTTTTTTTTTTTTTGTGGCCAACATTGTGAAATCTCAATATCATGCTTATAATCCACTTGTCTTTGAAAATTCTCTCCAAAAGAGATTTGCACTCTGATAATGTCATCGTGACCTCAGACACTATTGTACGGCAACGAATGATAAAATTAAAAATAATTTTAATTAAATAATCATGGGATAATACGTACAAATACTAACGACCAAACAGAACAAGGCTCCAAAAGTTATATTAATACGAAACACTAAGCTGTTATCAACAAAATTCACATAAATTAAGAAAATTAATTAAGTTGGTCAATTATTAAAAAAAGAAAGTGTTCATTTCCTAAAATCCCCAATGACGGATGCACGTTGGACAAATTAGGAAAATATTACATAACAAGACCCAAAAGAAATTGTATGTACCCCTTAAAAAATTTCATTTGCTCCGTCATTTAAAAACAAAAAATTCACTTGTCCCCTTACAAAAATTTCATATAAAATTATCCTGACTATAATTATATAAATATTTTATAAAAATAAATATTTTTTAAATATAAATTATGCCCCCACTAGCTCTTTTTTTTTTGTTATCGGTCACTGAAAATACCCCTAATTTTATAAGCAAGATACATATATCTAACATTGTAAAGTACCACAACAACATATAGGAATAGTTTAGTGAAAACATGACAAATATAAGAGACAAAGTAGATTGAAGTACAAAATACTTCCTCTATCCTTAATATAACGTAAAATTTGGGATTTTTTCTTTAGTATAAAACAAAATTAGAGTAATTAATTTTATTTTTCAATTTCACTCTTGTTTATTTATCATGATTGGAATTCCCATACAATATTTATTATTATTATTATTATTAATGGTAAAGAATGGTAAAATTTAAAAGTTACATATGAGGACCATTTCTTAATAAGCCTAAAGTTGATTAAATTTGTCTCATGTTAAGGTTTAGAGGGAGTAAGAAATATTGAGATATCTTACATTTAAGATAAAAACAACTATTTAACTAACTATTCCCTCTAGTCCTATTTATAAAGTAAATAAATAATTTTTTTTATTTTATTTAAAAGTCACATTATTAAATGTCTGTTACAAATTTTTTCATTTACCTTTTATTAAATGTTGGTGAGAGAAAGTGTGTTTTTAAAATATGTATATTTAATAAAAATAAAGTTAAAAATTTATTAAATTTTTAAACAAAGTTAATAAATTTTAATATTTTCTTAGTTATAGATTTATGCTAAAACATGTTGAAAGCATGAACGGATAAAGGGGACATGCAAGGGTGTTGGCCCCCATACACAAATTTTCTTTGAAAATATTTTAATTTTCATTTGTAAAATATGTGAAAAATTAATTTTGGCCTCCCAGTTTCTTGTAATGTTTCATTTTTGGCCCCATATGTTTACTTTAAATTTATTTTAATTAAAAATAACTTATAAAGAAGATTATATGAATACATTCAAGACCAAAGGAGCATAATGACACACATACACAATTCTCGTAAAGTTGGTAGGGCTAATAATTATGTAAGAGGCGCCACCTTCTCAATCTGACATTACCATTTGAACTCAAACTCTCATATGACGTGGATCACTCGTCATATTTAGGCTTTAGCACGCTAAATTTATAAATCAATACATTTTATATATTAGTAGTATTAATATTATTTTTCTCTTTGTTATAGATATATATCCCACTTCTCATGGTGATCCATAATAATAGTGTCTGTTGAAAGCATGCAGTGTCATTTTTGTTATGAGTGGTACTTTTGGGACAGTTGAAAGCGAATGGGAGTGATGAATATTGATGATAATGCAGAGCTTCGGATTGAACTCATGATGAGTAGGGCCATTCCAAGACTAAGTCTTGGCCAATTATACCTACTCACCCTCCAAAAATCCACTCATGCTTTGTGTGTGTGTGAGAGAGAGAGTACAACTAAGCAGGTGTGGTACACAGCACTGATGGCTCAGTCAGTGTTTGTTGAATCTGGAGTCAATGAGCGTACCAAGTTTTCTTTCTTTTTTTTTTTTAATTTAAATACTTTGTTCGAGGCACAATAAGGTGCATTACTTGCCATTGGGTACTTTTGTTGGGGGCACAGGTGGGTGTATCAAGTCTTCTTACCTCGTGACCATCTGTACTGAAGGCTTGAAGTCACAGGATTTTACCAACGTTTGAAAATTCACACTTGTTTTGAAATAAATGAAATGAAGGGTTGAATTTTTTTCCCCTATTTGTAAGCACAAGGAGCAAACTCCTTGTGAGAAGAAATTATCTCCTCCAAAATACTGAAGGCCAACAACGAACTTCTCCCAACTAAGTTGTTATATACAAAAGAACTATGATCCAAACCACTAACTATTTGTTTATGTGATCAAAACTTTTACCATTCATGCAAGCTTTAATTGGTTCAAAGGATGATAATGTATTTCAATTGCAACCATATGAATAATTAGATTAAGGCACATGACATAGTAAATAGTAGAGCTATGAATTTTTTTAATATATATATATATATATATCATACCATCATTGGCAGTAACCCATTTGATTGAATCAACGATAACTATAGTGCTGCGTAGGACATTCATTGGAAGAGAGGATTTGTAGCATTCATTCAATCCGGATCCTTGTCTTTCTAGAAATTGTCATTGTCATCAAATATATGTATTAAGTTTGAAAACCTTAAAACCTGTGTTTAATTATTCTTCTACTTTATATTCTAATCACAACTTACTTATCTGCCAGTTGGCCCCATTTATTTCTTTTTGTATTTGCTACGCAATTATTTAAAAAAAAATTAAAGTGATGATCAAGTGATTTTTCCTCGCATCACTGCCTATAAATAACAAGCAATTATTGTTAATGCTGACAAAAATTCAAGTCAGCTAGGCAACCTAAAGATGTCCTATAACATTCTCATCATGTGTTTGCATTGAAGATAAGTATGAAGCAAAACCCCTCAAGGACAACTAATTGCTTTGCATGTTTAATTTGGGTCCTGAGGTTCCATTTCTGAGGTTGGCGAAGTTGATATTTTGGTCACTAACAAAAGTTGATATTTTGCATTGCAAATCAATTTTATTTCATCCCTACATATATGATGAAAGTTAAAAATTTAGAATACTGATATTTTGCATTAACCTTGCCAACTTCAAGGATTTTAAATTTTAGATGATCCTAATCTTTGAATGTTGCACGAGATTTCTATAATAAAAAATCTTATAATAATGGATCAAAGATAACATTTTCAAAAACATTTTCCTTCTTATACTTGGAATAATCATTTGGGTTTTGGATGGCTACTCTTGAATGGTTGTTTCTTTTTTTCTTTTTTTTCTTACTTGGAGGATTACAATAGAGGTGGTCACCAAGTCATGATTTATAGGGACCAAAGGTAACAAGGCATAATTACACTTTGCGTGACCTATCAACATATATCTACCAATCAAGTTGATAAGAATTTGATTCATAACCTATAAAATGTGAGATCAAATCTCGCTATTAATGGAGGACCTTGTAAGTGAGTAATTTGTAAATACATTTATAACGTTCTTTATGCCTGGAGCAATGCCATGACATTGATAAACTCTTAGAAACCAACTCACCTAAACTTTATATAAAAAAAAAACATAAATTCTAATGAGAGAAAATGATATTTAAGTAACAATTACAATTAAGGATACTAAAACAATGAAATTTTAAGAAAAAAAACCAAAATCCTTAGTAGGAAATTAAAATTGTGATCGAGTTTTTTCAATACTCATTTTCCATGATTTTAATTATGAAGAGAATTAAAATAATTATTTTTAGTACTGAAAACATGGAAAACAAGTATTGGAAACATCTAAAGTAACTACCAAAAAATTGAAACATAAGTATATGAAGAGCACAAACTTTGAAAATGTGTACTGAAACATGGAAGATGACCGTACAAAAGAAATTCAATGAAAAAAATTAATTGCAAATAAAAACTATATCTTTTTTTGAAATTTCATAATTTTAGAGTCCTTAATAATAACTAATATTCTTAGAAAGTTCTTAAATATCATTATTCATGAGCCATAAACATCACTCATTTTTGTCACTCAGCTCGCACTAGTTTAGGTAAACGGAGTTCAAATTGATAGGCCTTAGCAGAGTGAAACATTGAACCCTGTACCCTAACCTACCATAAAGGGGCTCATGTTCTTGTGTGAATCAGTGGTTACATTGAGTTCCACTGGTAGGAATGTCTCAAGATGAATCATTGGTTCAGGACATTGGGCAACAACCTGTCTGTCATGCACCATATGCACATGATGTTTTTTAACAAGCATTTTTTATTGGACAAGTTTGTGAATCAGTTGAGTGACACAAGATTTACGGATCAACTAACCCTTTAAGTACCATAATTCTGTTTATCTGATTAAAGCTTTATTCTGTACTAAATGTCATAGCCAAATGCTTGTTTTGAATCTGTTGTTCTTGCGACATCGAGGATGATCTACCCATTTGTAAGCATTCATCTACTAATTCCAAATGAAGATGCAGTTGCAAAATCAAATCTCAACTAACTCCATCCATATTAGATACGATTATCACAACAATAAACAAACCTTATCTCACTAAAAAAAAAGTTGGCTACATAAATTGCACGATACTATTATGCTCCATCAACAACCAAAGCCTTTGTATATATACAGAAAAAACGAAATGGGGGAAAAAGATTTAGGTAAGTGCCACTATACCCATTCTGATGCGTGCTCTTTGAGGAACTCCCACTTGCATTGAGGAAGCGAAGTGATGTGGCAGGCAGCAGATAAATGGGAAAATATTGCGTCAGAAAAAAGGATCATATTAAGTATAGACACTGACCTTCCATAAATTAAGTTCTGATACATATGATTCAAGGTATCTAGAAATGAAAATACACAGAATCCAAAATAAATACTAATAGACACTAAAACAAAAGATAAGATCTGGAAGCCCTTATTTTGTTCCACTAACTGATGTTAACCTGTTTCAGTGGTTCAACATAAGGATCGATCCACGCAGCTGCAGCAGTATGAAGCATCTCAGTACAACCAGTTTCCCAAATCTCTTTTCCTAAGGAGAATTTTCCATAAGCATGAACAGATGTCCCATGGACAGAAGTAGATTACTGTGCTCGATTTGTTTTATTCTCATTGGAAGACAGTAGAAATTGAAATTTCACTCCACAACAACATTCACCAGTTCATATTCGATCAAGGATAAGTTGTTATCCTCCTTAACGGTGAAGCTTGCAGGCTCTGCGACTTCAACACGGCCCCACTTGTCCACAGCAAGCCTCATGGATCCTCTGTACATGTCAATTTTAGCATTGCGCAGGGTAACAGTTGAACCTTCTTTCATCGTGTCCACTGAACAAGAGCAACAATGAAACATGCAATTTATCAAGAGGATTTCTCCTTTGCAAATCAACATTTAAAAATTACGAGTGCATGGCTTTGTTGAATCAAACAAATTTACAATTTAAACATGATCATGTACATGTATTATAAAATTCTCATTATATGAACCACTGTTGATGGTCAAGGACATTTATGATGATTAATAATAAGTAGGACATCATTGATGATTAGTAGTCATCTATTGTGTTATCTTATAGGATGTAAATATTGGGCTTGCTTGGATAGGGTCAACATTTCAAAAGATTTTGTCATTTATCATTCAAGGCTAGCCCAGGCCCGACTTAGCCAATTGGAAACAAGGTAGTTTTGACTTTACAACTACTGTTTATTGCTTTCTCTTTTGTTCTGTAGCTTTTAACCCATGCCCATATCTCACCAAAAGGTTTTCCACAATCATTTTATGCACTACTCCATCTTCATTAAAAAGAAAAAAGAAAACACACGCACATGCCCACAAAAGGGGGAAAATAAACCCACATCATAAGTCTTGGAGTGAAATTCCCTATTGAAGGGGAAAGAAACAACTTTGAACAATTTGGGTTACTTATTCAGATGTGTTCAAAAGGCACCAGATCCTAAATCTATGCCCAAAATGAGACCCGGCTGGTCATTGACTTATTGCATACCAGTACCAGTTTAATAGTTCTTTCCTGCATTGCTAGTTTGAGCCCATGAGCACCCATGACAGTTTCATGGTCCAATCCAGACTGTTACCCCTCCAGGCGACAGGCCGAACCCGCCAAACCAACCAGGCAGTTTGATCTAAAAACACTGCTTGCTGCTGATTTTATTTGAAGACAAATAAAAGAATAAAGAGATAAATAAAAATCAAATTTCATATGTCAACCAAGTAACCAAAAAAGTAAAATGTAAAATGATGGATTATTATTACCCAAAAATGAAAAGCACCTGATGGAGTCCAAACTTTCTTGCGGCTCCCCATGTAGGACTTCATCAATATCACAATTTGACTATTGCCAAAAAATTTAATTAACCAAGTTACCCCCCTTCTTATCTATTTCCTTTGTCTTACCGGTGGAACCCTAAAACATAATCATTGCAATGAATGATATAGAACAAATAGAAAATGGTGGATCAGCTTAAAGTCAGAAATCCATTATTGGCTCTTTCTGGACATACAAGTGGAAAACAATTGAAAGGAGAATTGACCAGGGAAAAGGGAAAAAAACAGCGAGAGGTTTCATTCAAATTCCCACAGCAAGCAACTTCCTTGCCTCAAAAAGGTGCCAGGGGAAAGCATCTAGTAGAAGGTGCCTTGACTGAGTCATGAAGAAGCAAGGATCCCAACTGGCACGTTGACTTGGTGCATTAGGCATGCCTTTGGATGCCATTAACTTCACTAGCGTTTGACCAATTATATCTTTTGATCCCAAATGACCTAAAATGATTGAAGCCTAGCAAACAAAAAAAAAAAGAGGCCAAAATTCCAAATATCACCGGCTTAGTACAACTATGAAGTCCAAGATCTTATGATCTACACTAATATTGGGATCTTTTTGAGATTCTATAAGGACTAAAATTTTCATAACATTAGGATCATAATTCGTAGGTTTGATTGGAATTGTAGGATCATTCGATCATATAGATCTAGACAACCATGGCTAAACCCACTAATCACTAGCGTTGCTGAAATCACACAATTTAGGATTCAAATCATGCAATTTATAATGATTCGCTCTTCCAGCAATACAGACCACTGGAATAATTGAAGTACCTAGTCGGTACAAGAATATCATAAAAATGTGTATGGATTACACTTTATTAACAACAAATTACTTTATAATAATGAACATTAGATATCAAATTAAAATCTGCAGACTATGCCTACAAAAAATACTTTTAGCAAGAAAACATAAGTCATCAATCTAAAATAAAAGAAGGCTCCTTCCTTCCTCCAGATAAATTCCAATAAATAAAATAAGCAGCATTGCAATAACACGCTGCAGTAAGGAAGACTTCAATAGGCAGGACCAAAAAATTAATACAATGTTATCTATACCTTGGTCATTTCTTGCAGTGAATATGATCATTCCTGTCTCATCACCCACCAAACATTCAGCAATTCGCATCTGACGAGGTTGAGGACCATCAGGACGACCCTTTTGTAGCACCATCTTAGTGCTAACCACCTTCACAGTTAAAGTGTGCCCACTTGTGCCCGGGCGAAGTTGGTCAACCTTGGTGAAGACTGGCTTCCTCAACCCTGGTTTTGCTTCTGCCATATTTTTCAACCTAAAAAAACCAAAATCAATTAAAAAAAACAAAAGAAAACAGGGGGACGCACAACCTTTGGAAGTGGAGGAAAATTAATCAAAAAGAGCAATTTCTTTAAACTAATTTGATCATTTCTAACTTGCTTTCCTTTCATGATTTGCTTGACTTTCTAAATCATTGAATGCATCATTGATCAAATGGTTAAGCTTATAATATTGCCTCTTTTTCATCCCATACTCCCTATTGTCATGCATCTAATTCTAAGAACAAGAAGTCATTATCATGGAAGTCAAGCAAGTGAAAGTAATCAACGAAGTTTAAAGAAATTCCCCTTCAAGTTGCAACATAACCCCATCCACATTGTCAAATGAAGCAAGATGGAAGCTAGGAGACCTTATAGCATCTAGCAACATTATCCACCCATAAATATTACATTCACGCCAACATAATCCACAAACTAATGAACTTAGACATCAAGAAAAAATTTCAATTATTTTTTTCAATGCAGCTGTCATGAGCATCAGGTTCCATATGATATAGGATACTTGAATCCAAGATTAGGAACTCCGTCCCCTTGGCCGAGAAAAATGATAGTTCATCCAGTCCTAATTTAAGACATGTTTTTCACGGTCCTTAATAAATCCCAATTACAAAAATGTTGATGAAGCATTTATGAATTTCGTTTCCAAATATACTCTTCTTTGGAAGTTGGATTTTTGAATTTATGTGTGGAAAAGAAAGCCCCCACAC
The DNA here is from genome assembly GCF_029017545.1 of Prosopis cineraria. NCBI lineage: Eukaryota > Viridiplantae > Streptophyta > Magnoliopsida > Fabales > Fabaceae > Prosopis > Prosopis cineraria. Next base: position 12,625,320 of record NW_026555341.1, on the reverse strand, counting down.
ACCATTTAATACCTTTAATTAAAGGTAATTTAAAATGTTGTGATAATTTCTGAAAAAAGCAAGACCATCACCTAATTCTAACCACTTTTTAAATCTATATGATTAGGTTAAAAGTGTTTCCTATAAATAGGACCAAAAGGAGCGCAAAGACTGACAGAAGCAATTATGGAAACCCAATAATGTCTTCCTAATATATACTGGTAATGACGCATAGAGACTAAAACCATAAGAAATGTGGGACTTCGACACATACAGGACAAATAGAAATCCTTGTGCATTTTGGGGTGTCGTGTTGTGCTATGTCGCATATGTGTTAAACATTGACATAACTCCTTTTGGAAGCACCCATGCCTCATTATAGTTATAATACTTGCTTGGTCTGTTTTCTTCCTCACAAGTTCAGTCTAATGAAAATCCAACTTTAGTCATTATTATGGACATTGATGTCAAAGGCACTGGCCTAAGCAACTGAGGCATGAAGGTGAGTCGTATCTATGACTAATACCTCTATAACATGAGAGGCACCGCTTTCAATCAGTTGCAGTAACGTGAGTGCCAAAACTTTATCTATTGTACTTGTTTCAGGGGTGCCTTAGGTGTTCTACTTCTGTGCTTAAAAGCAACAAAGCTGTCAACTAATAAGCCTGCCCTAAAGTATACTAAAAATAATAACAAAATAAAATAAAAAATCACAAAACCCAACGTCCCAACTCCCACGCTAGGACCTCAATCTAGCTTCTAGCATTAGAGATTTAAGAGAATAAGATGATTATTTGGGCCGTTGTAGTAAACAAACACAAAAAATCAAAACTGTTAGGGACCTCAGCCTACACTATATCACACATGATCGGCTAAACAAAGAAGCTGATGATATAGGTTAACCATAGCCATACTATACTCATCGGTTACTTTAGGACCTTGCTTCACTCGGACGTGTGGCCTTTCTAACATCACTATTCTCTCGCTTAAGGCGTCTCAAAAATCCAGCGCCTAATGGACTTGTTCTCCTCTTGATATCATGATAAAATCACAAAAGAAGAAAAACAAAATCGAGATTGATGGAGTGAACTCGTACTCAACCTCCCAACTAGCCAATGGGGCCAAAAGTTTTCATGTTTCTAGGTAACTAGGAAAGCAACATGATTATCGAGAATCCAAACTCCACAGTTTTTTGCCCCGTTCCACCGAACTTATTAAAGAATCACTTTTGTTCTTTGGGGAAAAAACCACAGAAAAACATTTGGTACGCGAAATTCGTCTCATAACTTGAGCATAGATTAACGAATTCGTATACGAACTGTGATACCAGAAATCAAACAATTCTAAAGCAACAGAGCGACTAAAAACCAAATTATTTAAAATTGGAATTTGAACGGTAAAAACAGTGACGTAGCATATCAAGACCTGAAAGGAGAAAAAGTTAATGACCTCGGCGATGAAGAGCACGGAGTGAGAAACAAAAAAAATAATATGAAGAAGGCAATTTGTGAAGCTTGCAGGCGAATAAGTGTGAACCAAAAATGCGTCAGCAAGAAATCAAAGTCTGAAACTCACCTGATACTGCCGATGTGGAGACACTGTTGCCAAATCAAAATGGAAGAGGAGATCTGAACGCGAAAGTGAAAGTGCACAACGAAGCCGCCCAGGTCGTCGATTTTAAGGAGAGAAAAAGGCAGTGCCGCTTTTCACGGGTAGATTAGTAACCAGGTCCGACCCGCATCGATCTCTGTGTTGATAGTTGATATTTACAAATCACTTTTTTTTTTATGCGAATATAATATTAAATGATTAAAACCCCGCACTTTAGTAAAATTAAGTGTGAAAATAACAGTTATAAATTAATGATAATTAGATTTGATTAAATTTTTAAAAAAATAAGCTTCAATAGTGATTTAAATAATTATAATTTCATAAATTTAAATTAGAAATAAAATATATAAACTTTAAATGTAACTCATTGTGATTGGAATTCCTATTTTTAACTATTTAAATTGAATTTAGAATTCAATTTTTTTGTTTTCCAAAATCTAATTATCAATTAATATTGAAATATAATTTATTTTATAAAAAAATTATTTATAAAATTTAGAGCCATTTGATTCAGCTTATT